>NC_133666.1:29600371-29921219 GCF_037893015.1 Macrotis lagotis
AATTTTTTACTTTTACAGATTCCAAGTCCCATCTGCAAATTTATTTAAGTCATGAGATTAGGAAGGGATTGAGTTAATGCATACCTGATCTAAGTCACTCTCGGGAGTTTCGAGCCTACAGCATTTTGACCTGTTCCTCATAAAGTTAGTTCAACTTTTACTGCTTTCTAAGGAAGTTCTAAGGAAATTCCAGCCTCCTTTCAATCATTGTCCCAAAGAGATGTAGCCAACTTCACTTCAGAATTGTTCGATAAATTTTTTTGGTCTAAGAATCACTGCTATCCCCACCCCGAAGACCTTTAAAGATAAGGGGGGGGGGGTCCCAGCATAGTCACTTTTTGAGGCTCTAGATGTACAATGCTCTTCACCCGGCTACACAATGCCACATTGATGTATTTCACAGAGTTGCATTAAGCCCTTCATCTAGCTCTGTTTAAACAATTTATGGATTCATCTTTTTCCATTATGTCCAAAGAAAAGAGACCAGCCCTTCTTGGATATCATCGTATTCCACAAATCAGCCTTCTTCCACTTCCAGAGTTACATCACACTCATTTGGTCATAATCCACCCTATGCTCTCTTAAAGGTCATTCACTTTAAAAAGAGGCCCCCAATTTATTCAACTCCCATTACCTGTCAGGGGCGTCTTTATTTGCTGAGAAGAATCAAAGTTTTGCAAAGATTTTATGCAAGTTTACTCTCTACAAACATTCCAGGTGTGCCGTCCAGCATACCTACCTTCATGGTTTTTCTGTATGCTGGGGAGCAAACTTGCTCGTTGACTTCCCACTTCAGGTCTTTTCTCTAATTGCCCCCAGCACTCCCTTACCTGATGCCTGAAGAAAATGTGCTACCAAAAAGTTTGCTGAAAAGGAATGACCAATTTTACAAGAATTGACCACCACCCCCCAAAAACACAGAGACAGCTATTTTGACAAAGAGGGAGGAAATAAAAGAGATCAAACCTGAAAATCCGTTTGAGAACTGCATAGAGTGGTCCCTTGGGGGAGGGGGGAAGGAAAGAAAAGTTCAAAGATTAAATAAGGAAATTCATGATTTCAAATTTTAAATTTGGTTAGCAGCTCCCACAGGTCGCGCCAAGGTGTGGATAAGGCTGAGCTTCTCGAATGCCTTCTATGCTGGCTCCAAACGCAGAGGGTGCTAGGCAGAGAGACTCCCATTTGTACCCTGGACCCCGGTGGGTGTGCTCCTTTTAAAGGGGTTGGGAGGGACTTTGAGCCACGCCCAAGGGCCGCCCCCTTGAGTTTTCCAGTTCCTATTGGTTCTGGCACTAAACTCCGCCTCCACCCCCGCGGGCAGTTCGAAGTTTAAAAAAAGTCCCACCCCCGCCTCCCACCCCCACCCTATCCCCCACCCCCCCACCCCCCAAGTAAGCAATGGGATCAAGCTCTTTCCTAGGGGCTTCTCTTTTGCCACTTAGCCTGCCTTTCTTTTCCTCGCTTCGCTTGCCAGTCCCTGGAGACCCATCCTGGCCCGGATTCCGGGGGTGGCCCATGCAGTTCTAACCAGTGTTTGCACCGACCGTGAGCAACACGCGTCCGGACCCTCGTGGTGAAGCTGCTCGGAGATTAAAGAGAAAAGAACAAGGCATCATGGGAAATGGAGTTCTCCATTCAAAGTGCTAAAAAACGCGCCAACTGGCAAACCCCCCTTCTCTCCCCCCCCGTGGGTGGGAGCGTGGGGGTGTCCACGAAGCACTCCCCCCCCTCCTCGTGTTCCCCAGCATCGCGCCCGTTCAACAGGGCAGGGAAGGGGGGGCTGGGAAGGGCGGGGAAGCTAAGTTGTCCACTGCCCCCCCATGCACACAGACACACACAGACAGACACACAGACGCACAGAGGGGCCGACAGCCAGGGTTGGGAGGGGGCCCAAGGCTTGTCCTCTCTAGTCCCAACTCTTGCGAGTCCCAGCCGCTAAGCAGGTTCCCGCCATCGAGGCACACTCTGGGCCAGGTCCCGGGGGGGGGGGGGCGGCTGGACAGGTGGCAGGTCTCCTGGGCCCCGGATCGCTGCCATGGGGGCCGTGGGAGCCTCCGTGGTCCGGGGGCACGCGGGTGGAGGGGAGGGGAGGCGAGGCCAGGCGGGGCGAGGCCAGGCGAGGCGAGGCTCGGCTCCAATGGGACCTCAAGGGGAGAGAAGGAGTGGGAAACAAGGGCTTGGGAACTTCCACGTGGGCCAGCCCTCCCGAGCCCGGCCCGGGCGGCCACGCAGGCCCCAGAAGGCCGGGGGACCCGGGCGCCCCCCAGGCCCCGGGCGGCAGGCGCGGGGCTGGGTGGGGCGGCCTGCTCGGCTCCCTCTCGGCTCCAGCCTTGCCTTTAGCCCGGCTCCCGGCCACCCCCTACCCTGCAGGGGACGCAAGTTCGCCCCCGACCCCCGTTTGTGGCTGGGCTGGAGCCGAGAAGTCTCCGGAGCCCACCCGCGCGGAGCGCCCCCGCCTTCTGCAGACGCGCTTCCATGCTCTTCTCGCCCCACGGATTAAGGGGGGCGGCCCCTGGGTCTGGTGCCTGCCCGATGGCCGGGTGCTGCAGGGGCCGCCTCCCGCCGCCGCCGCCGCCGCCGCCGCGCCGCTACTGCTCCGGGAGCTGCTGGCCCTCTGCCAGGCGCTGCCTGCACGCTTCGACCTTCTCTTCCCTCCTCCTCCTCCTCCTCCTCCTCCTCCTCCTCCTCGAGCTGCTGCAAAGCACATGAGACTACGACTCCCGAAGTGCCCCCGGGACGGGCCGACCGGGGCGCATGCGCGCCGCCGCCCCTCCTCACCCCCGAGCCTGGGTCCCCAAGGCCCCGGGGGGGGGGGGGGGGGACGCGCAAAGCCGTTCCCTGGAATCCATAGCTGCCCCTGGCGACACACGCCCGCAGGCCAGGGTCTGGCTGGCCCGGGGTGGCTGCCGCCGCTGCCGCGGCCCTGCCGGCCTGTGCCCCTGGTTCCCACGGCCCCAGCCTGGGCGGCACACGCGCGCCTCGGAGGACGAGCAGGGCCAGCCCTCCGCCCGCGGCAGCGCGCCCGCCGGGCCACCGAGCCGGCGCCAGGGCCGCCGCGGCCCGCTGCCAGTCCCGGGAGACCCATACCCCCGAGACTGACTTTGCCAAAAATAAAAGCCGAAAGCCCCCCCCCCCCCCGCCCGCCCGCCCCACACAGCGGCCCTGCACACGCCCTTGAACTGCTGCGGCTCGCCTGGGCCGGGGAAGATGCTGATGCCCACCTTGCCCCTACGGCGGGCTCGGGGCGGGGGCCAGCCCGAGATCGGGCCCAGCGGCCCAAAAGGGTGGCTGCGAGAGCCTTAGGCAGACCTGGGCTCCGGCGGCTGCGAGGGGGTGCGCTGCGGGGAGCAGAAGGGGAAGGAAGGCGAAAGGATGCGGCAGGAGCAGCCCTCCCCCCATTGTTCCTGCGCTTGCTGGTGGCTGCGCCGAGGTCCAAGCCGCCGCCGCCGCCGGCCCAAGGGCAGCCGTGGCCCCCGAAGGCGCCCCCCCCTCCCAGCTCTCTCCCCTCCCCAGGGCTCCAAAGCCCGCATCCGCTCAGAAGGGAGCACCGCCAAAGTAGCTGCCATCCCGGAGAGGGAGCACTCCTACAGGTGGCCTGGCGTCTACCGCATTATGATTTTAAGGGGGAAAGGCGTTGCTTCTAGCGGCATCCACCGAGGCAGGGCAGCTGGCGGGCGCGCTAGGCAAAGTCCGCAGATCGCAATCTGCCCCCCCATCCTGGGAGCCTGCACAGACTGCAGTGTCACTTCCAGCCTTTAATGGTAAAGACCAGCATTGGCAAGAAGGCGGGAGGGCGAGGGGGGCGAAAAAGAGAAATCATACCCCCCCCTTTGCTAAAGGTAACATAAAGGCATTACCTTTTATCTTGAGCAAAACCCGGTGTAAAAAAAGAGACAAACACAGAAAGAGAGAGAGAGGGGGAGACGCGAGAGAAAGAGAGAGAGAGAGAAGAGAGAAGAGAGAGAGAGAGAGAGAGAGAGAGAGAGAGAAAGAGAGAGAGAAGAGAGGGTTTTGTTTTGTTTTGTTTTACGAAAGTGGCGCGAAGACAATATCATGTGATCCAACCCCAGGGCGTCTCCTTCCCCTTTTAACCACCCGAAGAGACAGAGACGGGGAGATAGAGACAGAGGTAGAGAGCCAGAGCCAGAGATGGAGACATAGAATAAAAAAGAGGGGGGGGGGGAGCAGAAAGAGATGATAGGAAAAAAGAACAGACAGGGAAAGACAGAGAAGGAAAAAAGAGAGAGAATGAGGGCTCCCAGAGAGGAAAAAAGGGAGGAGGGGAAAAAAACAGTAGAGAGGACAGAAAGCTGGGGGGGGTTACATCCGCTCCCCACACAATTAGCATAATTAATTGTGTCCTGCAGCTGCATTCCGAGCTCTCTGGGCAATGGAGGTAAACATCCCCTAGGCTCACAAAGAAGACCCATTACTCTGATTTTGGGAAAAGGTTCACACGCAGAAATTCCTTCTCCAAAGTCCTCATTTCACACTCTCAACTTGGTGCTAGCTTTAGTTTGGGAGAAAGGAAGACCCAGGAAAAGAGGAAAACCAAGTCTGAAAGTGAAGGAAGCAACTCGCTCTCCCAGGGATCTTCCAAAAGTGACATTTCAGTGACTTTCAAGGGTCTGAGAATTTTAAAAGGCTTTCCTTGATACTTCTTAATCCACAAGCTTCCCTTGCCTCCAAGGACACCCTCCTGCTTTCCCCTCTGACTCTAAAACAATGCCCAGAATCGAGGATTTTGACATTTGCTTTATCAGGATGATTTTAATGTTATTTATTGTCTCCAAAGCAGTCATCAGCACATGGGGATGAGATCTAGCTTGTAATTGGCAGGAACTTTTTGCTCTCCTATGGAAGTCTTTAATTTTAATTATCGAGCATAACATTTCCAAATGTAATTTTCAAAAGAAGAATATGGAATCTTTTTTTTAAAAAAAATCGAGGAAATCACGATGTAATGCTCTCTTGTATTTTTAAGAGGTTTTTGGAAAAGTAATGATCAGCCAAAATATTTGGAGAATGAAAAACCTGGAGAACAAAGCATTTCTCTAGCCTCCTTTCCCCCCCCACCCCCTCCCAAAGGCTTCAGAATAACTAACAGCCCAAAGAAAAGCACGTGACTCCTTCATGCTTTAAAACTTGTGGTCATGCTGAGGCTAAAAGCTAAGAGCTTGTGACCCCTCAACCCCTCTCCCCTCCCCCAGACCAGAGCCCAAGGCTTAAGGCGATGGGCTCCCACCAGGCTTCTGCCAGCTCCCTGGTATTGTGAAGGAAACAATACCTTAGGCACTCTGCAGAGTAAAGGAAAAAGCTCTCATGTCATGTTACATACGTTGAAGCAGATTGTACAGAATCGAAATATATTTATGTTTACTAACATGTGTTCACTTAGAACCCCAGATGTTCCATTAGGAAGTGAATTTAACATTTGATCTCTGAAAATAATTACCAAAACTCCTTTACAGCCTGGCTTAAATGGGAGGAGGGGGTGGGGGGTGGGGGGTGGTGGAGAATCTGCTTTTTTCTTCTGGAGGCTTTGATTCTCTTCCCAACTGAATTTCGTTTTATTTTCTGACATAAGGGGGGAAAAGATAAAGTGCTCCAAAAATAAAAATTCTTCCAAAGTTGTTGCCTAGAAGTTTGTCACCTTTGAATTTGACCCACACATTTTAAGTGTATTGACAAACAAAACAAGCAACTTTAAATAGATTTTATTTTTTACCACTTTGAGAGATATCAAGTTAAAATTTCCACCCAATTGAGGAATCATTTCACTTAATTTAGAAATATTAGGTACCTCTATTAACCCTAATGATTGGTATCTTAGAACAAAAAGGTCCCCATGGAGACAAGAAAGCAATCTAAGAGTATTATGTTTCTTGCAGGGCTAGAATGGAGCTTTTGTTCAGAGTATATTTACTACTTTTAAATTTCTTTTCTGAATTCTAGAGTCAAGTTCTTTCACATTTTAGGCTTGCATAGCTTTAGAATTTCTGTGAGCTGGGAGGGGCAAGAGGGGGGTAATGTATGCATGGTGTGTGTGAGAGAGAGGAGAGACAGTTTGTGTGTATGTGTGTACATTCTTGTGTGCGTGTGTATGTGTGTGTGTGTGTGTAAGAGAGAGAGGGAAAGTGGGGGGAGGGAAAGCAAGAGGAAGAGGGAGGGAGGGACGGAAAAAGAAAAAGGAGAGAAAGAGGAAGAGAGAAAGAGAGAGAGAGGCCTGAAACAAAGCAATGGTAATCAAAAGACTAAAACAAGATGGCAAGACTTTTCAGTGAAACATATTTCAAATGCTATTTTGTATTTGATCCAAGAGGAGGAATTGAAATTTCACTAAATCAAGTAGAGATCTATAGGATCTTAGAGTTCTAAGATAAGCTTAGACTTTAGGGTTTTAGGAATAGGAAATGCTTCTCTAAGACATTTCCTGTATGGATTTTTAAATCGTTTACATTTTAAATGGCAATTTTTCTGAAAACTCAAATTGGAGGAAATAAAAGTGAATTAAAGTTTTTTTTCTAAGCAAGCCTTCGCTTGTTTATGAAATCTTAGCCCCCCCCAAAAGTAAAGGAAATTGATAATTGAGGTAATTTCTTTACATAAACTAAGAGAAATTAAAACCAATCCCAAACCAAATAGTGCCAGTGCTAGAGAAAAAAAAATATTTGATCAATAAACTGGCCCTATGGGAAAAGTGGGAAAAGAGGAAATTTCAATAATTGTTTCTGCTTAGCTACTCTAATTTAGAATAAATAATCTAGAAATCGAGATGTGTAAGTTAATATGAAGTTTAGCTTGAGAAGGTCAAGCAGTGGGGGGGAGGGAACCTTCTTTCTGAAATTTAATAGGATTAAGGAACACATTTTAATCACTTTTCATTGGTATGTTTTCCCTTTTCTACCTAGGAAAATTCTTTTGCAGTTTAAATGAGTTTAACTAAATTCTGCTGATGGGGCATCATTAACAAATCATTTCTAACAATTCTTTACCAGCATTGAAAAGATGCTCTAAGACCTGGGTTTCCCATGTGGAGGGAAAGAATTATTTCTGATCCTGACTTTCCTACCTTTGAAACAGTAGAACAAGTGGGCACTGAAGTGATTCACTGTTGAGATTAAGTGGTGTTAAGGGGAGTTTTACACTCTGAAACACTTTGATTCTCCTATTTATGTGACTTAAAAGTGGAACTTCTGGTATTGCTAACCATAAAACTGCAAGGCAAGTGCAGTCTCCTAATCAAAGACAAGGCCAGTTGACAGCTATAAAATACAAGCATTGGACACACATAGTTTTTTTGTTCCATTTAGTTGGACTAAGTTCACTGGGGGAAAAGTACTTTTTGCACCATTAGATTTTCTTTCTTAACGAAATTTCCCATTAAGGAGTGGCCAGCCTGTAAGATGGGAGGGTCTTCTTTCAATCTGCATTTCAAAAAACTTATCTCCATGACAAATTTGTTTTTCTTTATAAAGCAAGCAAACTTCTAGCTTCAAAAAGGTCCTAGACACTTTTTCCCCTCCACCTCCTCAAATGGGTTGATTTTTTCCAACTTTATCACTAAGAAATTTGATGTGGATTTCCTAATCAAAACCTGTGAAGCTTCATTTAAATGGTCTCTGGGTTCTAAAAGTATGCTAATGGTATGCCACAGATCCAGAAAGCTTGTGAGGTTTTGTTTTGTTTTGTTTTGTTTTGTTTTTTTTCCCATGCTTCTCTCTGTGTTTTCTCCTCAAAACTCAAGTCACTTTTCCCTTGCTTTGTACTGTAGCCCTGGTAGGCTCCGAAGACTGTCTTTTAGCTGTCCCCAGCCTTCAGATTCTAGCAGGAAGTAGAGCCATTATTGTCTGGCTTTTTTAAACTTGCTGAGGAGGAACTCGGTGAAATGACTTGAATTATCCAGATGTATGAAAGGCCAGCAAAGAGAGCTAACTGACGGGCTCCATACACATAAGCATCTACCATCAAAATGAGGGCTCTTGTTTTGTCAAAACAAATTCAACTTGCCTTACTTGGGAAACTCTTCAGAGTTCTTGCAAGAAAAGAACAGGACTAATTAATGGATCAGGAGGCAAACACAGAAAACAATAGGTCGATTTCCCCCCAGTTTATGATTCTGTTTGGTTTATTTTGTCTTCACATATTTCTATTCTCTCAGAAAATAACTAATTCATTTCACCATCCTTTGTTTAATTTTCAAACCTTGAACTTTATCTGTTTAAAAAATAAATAAATTTGACATCCCAAAGAAAAATGCTGCTTTTCTACCATCTTCATTCTGCCTTAATTCCTACTTTAAAAGTCTTCCAATTAAAACATTTTTAAAATGTTAATGGATCATCAGCATCATATTTGAATTCAGCTATCTGGTAGATCTCTGAAAAAGTAATCGACTTAAAGGTAATATTGGTCAACTTTTGAACTAAGTTTCAGAAAATAAAAGGATTTTACGAGCTGCTTTAAGGATTCAGGCTATCCTCTAGCTGAAACAAAAGCAAATTCAAAAATGATATTAATGACATTGAAGATTTGTTTTATTTTCTAATTATTCTGTCTGTCTAAAATGGATTTGGCAGTTCCTGGGAAGCTATTAAAGATAATAAACAAAGCATTCAAAATCCAGAGAATGCTTTTTTTTTTCCTGAGGGGATGGATGTTTGCTTTCCTTTTTTCAGAAACAGAAAGATAAGTGTCCTAGTATTAAAGTGACAAGAATATAGCCTTTGATTACTAGATATTTCTTTAAATGTTTTATCCATCATTGTCTTTTCACCTTTACCTTTCTGTCCTCAGATTTGGCTTGCGACTTCATTTTAAAATGAAAGGATGCAAACCATTAGAAATGGAATATATATTCATTTGAATAACATGCCAGTAAGATTGTGATTCTTTCTGTAAGACATAGAAACCCCAAATCTCAATACTTTGTAACTCATTCATCATTTCAGCTCTCCTTCCTTCCTTCCTTTAGTCTGATTCTGTAAATTTTGAGCACTGGACTGGGTCGTTTTTATTCTTGGAAAAACAAACTCACTATTCTGTCAGTACCCTATCAAATATCGGTTTTTGGACATCTATTCCTGACTATGCCTCAAATTCAAGAATCTAATTGACCTTAAATTCATTCTCCCCAAAGAAAGAATTCAGGAATGATGCCGGAATCTGACTTTCTCTGAGAATAATCAGCCACCAAGAAATTGTATAAGACCTCTCCCTATCAATGGGATCTCTCAGCTAACAAAAGCAAGAATTAATTATTCTTCTCTCAATATTGTTCCTTCCAAGTAGTTATCCCTTTCCTCATTAAACTTAAAAGAGCTCTTATTCCCAGTAGTTCTGTGTAGTAAGCACCTTATCATTCCTCTGGAAAGGAAATTACAGATATTTTAAATCATGTTTTTATTTGCCTTTTGCTTCTGCCCTAAGCTTTAAAATGAGGCATTTTATTTGTCATTTGAAAATTCTGAGCATTCATTTTCTTTCTCACTCACATTAACCTTTTTTCCCCCACTTCTACAGTTCACTCTATTGACAGTTGATATCCAGCATTATAAACTCATTTCTCTATTTTTGTTGTGTGCCTCTGTCCAAATCTGAAAGTTTTTTCATAAGAATACAAAGACCTCTAAATGGAATTAAATGTTGCTAATTACTCTGAATTAAATTTTGCTAATTCACTGATACTGTTATATATTTTCAATGTATTGATATTACTAGATAATTTATAATTGGGTATTATGGAGGAAGAGAGAGAGAGAGAGAGAACTGGTATTTGGCGAGTTGTCTCAGTTTGTTAAAAAGTCCTTCTAAATTTCACTTTATCTTCAAATTTACCTGAAAATAGAATTAAAAACTCGGGCAATAAGTCAATGCTTCATCAGCACTAATTGCATGAAGAAATACTTTTCCTTAAGTTATAACATCTAGCATCTATTAGGGGCATACTAAATACTTATTAATTAATGGATCAATTTGGTAGGAAAAGTTGGTTCTTTTTTTTAGGCTAGCCATTTAAAATTGTAGTTCTCCCTTAATGTAGCAATTTATAATGAGTAGAAATCATTTTCTGATATTCTGATGCAGCCTTATTTTAGCTTTATAATGTAACTTTTCATATCCTTTTCCTTGAAAACATTCAAGTATTTAAAAAGAGAGTACAAAGTCTTAGAATATCAGGGGTTTTTTTTAAAGTAAGACCACAAATTGGCATAGAATGTTAGGTTCTGGAAGCAAACCTCAGAACTCTTCTATTCCAACCAACTCATTTTACGCTTGTGCAAATTTAGGTCCATCAAAGAAAAATCGCTTATTTTAAATCACAAAACCAGTTGGGGGCAAAGCCAGACTAGAACCCAAGTTCTTGTGTTCCAGTGTAGTCCCCTTTCCAGGGTACCTCAGCAAGTCTTCTATTTATCTGTCATTCATTCATTCATTCATTCAACAGACATTTCTGAAATGCCTATTGTGTGACTGGTATGCTGGTTGCTGGGGGATGATACAAAAACAAAAACTGAAGCAATCCCCGTCCTCCAGGACCTTCCAGTCTATTGGGAGGAAAGGATATATTTACAAAGTGTATATATTTGAGAGGCACCAAGTCACAGTGAATAGAAAGCTAAGAATATCTTAGTTCAGTGTGGCTATGTGACCTTGGGCAAGTCATTTAACTTCCTGATGTTTTGGGTACTCTCTAAGGTTATAGATTATAAAGTGCCAACATGCACTGGTAGAGAGTTTCTTCATCTGAGAGTTTCTTTTGTCAATGAAATCAATGGTCCAGTTACCCCTCTCTGAAAATACAAAGTAATAAGGGAAATGTCCTCACATACTTAGTAGGAGTGTGACCTTGGGCAAGTCACTTAACTATGTTTACCTTGTTTTCCTCGTCTGTGAAATGAGTTGGAGAAGGAAATGCCAAACTAATCCAATATCTCTGCCAAGAAAACCCCAAATTGGGGTCTTGAGGAGTTAGTTAGACAGGAGGTGCAGTGGATAGAGCACCGGCCTGGAGTCAGGAGAACCTCAAACATTTGACACTTACTAGCTGTGCGACCTTGGGCAAGTAAAACTAAAAACAAAGACATGAAGCAATTTCACTCCAAGAGATGGTACTTGACAACTGGTAGGGGGAATCAAGATGGGCTTCCTGGAGTAGGTGACTGGAATTCAATCTTGAAGGAAGTAAGGATTCTAGAAGGTAGGAGTGAGGAGGAAGCATATTTCAGGCATGGGGACCAGCCTATGCAAAGGTGATGGGGATAGATGACAGGTGTTATGCTGAATATCGGGGGATGATACAAAGACAAAACCTGAAGCAGTCCCCTTCCTCCAGGACCTTCCGGTCCCTTGGAAATGGGGGGAAATTACAGGGAACAACAGATAAGCCAGTTGTGCTCTCTACATTCCAAAGTCTCCACAGATTCACAAATTGAGAACAATAGACATTCTTGGGGGAAATGAAGCTTTGGAGGCCAAATCAGAGCCACAAGATCCCTCCCTAAGAACTCATCATGTTGAGTTGAAGGCATAAACCCCCTGCCTCCTCCATCTGCCTGGACTTTCCCTTTCAGGTTTACCCTCCAGTCCTTTTAAGGCATGAGAAAACCTCAAAACCTTGAAGGAAAAAAGGTAAAAAGAAAAAGGGTCTTTTCTTGATTTCTTCAACAACAGCAAAAACTTTATTGCCTTAAGAGGAATAAATCATTAACTAAATTTCATAACTTCAGTAGTTCAATGGATCTGGGCTCTCAGCCAGGTGAGTTTCCCTCCTTTCAGTGAATATTCCCTCCTTTGGTACAAATAGTCACTCATCCGTGCCTTCAGATCTTTGACAGTTCTTAGCTATGTTTTGAGTAGAGAGTTGGCCCTGCAGCAAGGAAGGAACTGTGTTCAGTTTAGCCTCTAATAAAAACTGACTGAGTGACCCTGATCATGTCCCTTAACCTCTTCCTGATCTAAACAACTCAGTAAGACTAGTAATTTCAGATAAGGTATTGACCTGCATTGGTAGAGGGTATATCGTCCGATGGGAATTCCATACCAGTAAAATCCCAGATGCGCTCCGTTTGTTGTCTTTAATAGAACCTCCATTGAAAATTCACCCAAGGTTCAGAAGACTGACTATATGTTTTTACTTTTCAAGAGCACCAATAGAGCCCCCAGAGCTGTTTCCTCTACCCCACCTCTTTTTTTGTATCATAATTTAGCAATGGAATAAGGATTGACAACTAGCCTAGTGGAAGGGACCCTAGATTGAAGGTTTCATCCCAATATGGCCTCATTTCACTCTGGCTCCTTGAGCAAGTTACCTCCCTTCCCAAGATAATAAATGATTGCTGATTGATTATATCATTGATACTTCTTCCCTAGTTTCTAGCTATATCACGGTCGTAGTAGGTGAGATGGGGAGCTGGACGGTGGGTTGGCGTTGTGGTGGTCATTGTTGTTTGTGTTCGTTGTGTGTTTGTGTGTATGTATGTGTTGTGTATTTGTTGAAGGGGGGACTTTTGGAATTTCAGAATGGGTGCTCATAGCTGTAAAGGCTGGGGAACCATCTCAGAGCCAAGAGAACAGGGTGCTTGGAAAATACTTAGTGTTGGAACGCCTCTGATGATTTTAGCAAGTCCTTGCCAATTGCCTCACTCCATTTTAGCATCTCCTCCGGCTTCCTGCATTTCTAATCAAATCTTTTTTTATATATATTTTTTAATACCTGGCACGTCTCTAAGCTGTAAGAAGCTGTCTAGGTGATGGAAGACCAGACGAGAAGTGTCATCTGTCCCTCTCACTAATGAGAACTCAGAGCTAGGCAGGCAGCTAGCTTTACAAAGACCTTTTCTCTCATGATCAGCTCTGTCTGTGCCTTCTGCTTAGCCAAAGGCCTGAGGACACGTCGGGATTTGGAAGAGGCCTCTCTGAAAGGGCCTAGTGAAGCAGAGGCCAGAAGGGCAGCTATGGGTCTGGTTTTGAGAAAGAAAATTTGCCGTGGGGTGTCTTGGCCTTTGGGGGCCCTGATGGGAAGCACTGACTGGGTCAGATTTCTCCAAGTAGATACTGGAACCTTTGGTGGGGGATGGGGGAGGAGGGAGGGAAAAGAGAGTTTGGCCTGTCAGGTCAGGTTGGCCCTTACCGCTGGCCAGCAAAATCAGCCCTAGAATCCTCCTCACACTTTGGTCAGCAGTGGGATGTTAAGATGCAAGGATGGCAGAGTAAAGAGTGGGAAGGAGGTAGGAGTGGGTTGTCACTTGAGGCCTGGCCTGAGGAAGGTCAAGACTGAGGGAGGTATGGGTTGAGAAAGATGGAACACTTCATGGTGGACACTCCTACCAGTGCCCTCTCTTCCAAACTCTATCCTTCCCTCTGTCCCTACTTTTACCTCATCCCTTCTGTTTAGACCTCAGTTCATCCTGATGGCTACCATACCTTCCACAGGGCCAATCTCTACTCCACCACCCTGCCAACAAGCCTTGGTCCTCATTACCCTTTGTCTTGAAATGTCATTCCCCTCTCTAGGCCTCAGTCACTCTAGTCATCTACCCCACCTGTCTTTACTTGTCCCATATGTCCTGAACTCTACCCTTCCCTCTGACTACTCTTCTACCTCAGGCCTAGATACCAGGCCTGAATGTAGGTCAGGGTGAAGGAATGGAGTTTGAGAAAGAATAAAGTCAGAAGAGATGGATGCTGGGAGAGACAGAGGTCTATGCTGAAGAAGGGAGGGTTGAAAGGTACAGAAGCCTGGGAGGCTGGAGAATTTGGTAGAGGTGAAAGTGTCGAAAGGGATGGGGTGCAGGGGTCAAGATAAAAGTTGAGGCAATGGTTGGAAATGACTGGAGGTCATCCTGTCCCTGACTACTCTTGATATGGAAGGTTAAGATGAAAAAAAAGACACAAAGTGGATGTTGCAATGGTTTGAGAGTCCTGAGGAGATCAAAGATGGGCCATGTTGCAGAGCTGGAGTCAGCTAGACTTCTCTCTCTGGGAAGAGCTTACCGAGGCAGCTAGAGGCTGGGGGTGGTAGGATGGGAAGGGGGATCAGAATTAAGCATTACCAGGTGCTGGGAGAAATGCAAAAGAGAAGGAGACTCCCCCCTCAACTATTTACTGTTTCTGATATAGGAAAGTTCCATAACCTTGGGGATGAGTAGGAGGAACATCAGTGCTGGGAAGAGGCATTGTGACCCACAGCCACAATGGGGGGGGGGGGAGAGAGAGAGAGAGAGAGAGAGAGAGAGAGAGAGAGAGATGGAAGTGAGGCAATGACTTGAATTATGTTTCCCCAGCAACTCAGTCAATACCTTATTGATATAATAATAAACAAAATTACTGACATTTTATAAGACTACAAATACAAAAAATAATCATTTTGTGTGTCCTGGATCCCTTCGGCAATTTGGTGAAGATTTATGGATCTTTTCAGAATAACATTTTAAATACATAAAATAAAGGCCATAGGACAAGGGAAAAATTACATTGAAATATTCTTATCAAGTATTTTTTAAAACCCAAGTTTGCAGATCCCCCAGGCTAAGAAGTCCTATTTTAATATTTATAAAATCCTTTAGCTATATTATCTTACTTGATCCTTACAAGTCTGTAAGGTAGATAATTCATCTTTTACAAACACCCTATTTTAAGAACTTAAGGAGAAACTGAGCTCAGACTAGCAGAATGGCTATGACATTACCTACATTAAGGCAAACCTTTTAGGCAAGGCAGGATAATGGTCACAATTAGTTCTTCTGTAAAATGAAGGGGCTGGATTGCACAGGGGCATCCCAGTGTGGGAGAAAGACTAGTGGGGAAAGCTAGATGGTGCAGTGGATAGAGCACTAACCTTGGAGTCAGGAGGATGGGAGTTCAAATTAAGCCTCAGACATTTACTGGCTGTGTTACCTTGGGCAAGTCACTTCACCCTGACTGTCTAACATCCAGAGCCACCTCCAGTTGTCCTGATTCCTATCTGGTTTCTAGACCTAGATGACTCTGGAGAAGAAAGTGAGTCTGGTGATTTAACAGTCTCCCCTCACTCAAATCCAATTCATGTACTCATCATGGCAGCACCTCCCTGATGTCATGATCTTTGAGAATGAAGGACAACTACTATTATTATTATTAGAAAGACCAGTGAATCTGATCAGATGACTTGGCTTCATATTCTGGTTCTGGTACTTATTACCTTCTTTTTTTCTTTTTGTAAGTCAATGAGGTTAAGTGACTTGCCCAAGGTCACATAGCTAAATAAATAATTAAGTGTCTGAGGTTGGATTTGAACTCCGGTTCTTCTGACTCCAGGGTCAGTGCTCTGTCCACTTTACTACCCAGCTGCCCCTATTTATTATCTTCTTGACCTTGGATGAGTCATTTAGCCTGTAATATATAGGGAATGCATGGTAGATTGAGGGGGTTGGGGCAAGAGTACCAACCTGCCTTTAACTACCTGAGTAACCCTGGCCAAGTCCTTTCCCTTTTCCTTTTTCTTATGCAAAATTAGGGATTTCCACTAGGTGATCTCCAAGTTCCCCTGCTTTTCTAAATATATGAAGACCCTGCCCACTCAAGTCCCTCCCAACTCTATGCATTTCTTCCCTTGCTTGTTCTGTTCTCCCCTGAGAAACTTAGTGAGATGAGCTTAGGAAGGACTCAAATATTTGAATTCTACTCAAAATGTATAAGCAGCCTTTAAGAACCATTTAAACATCCTTGTGCAAAGTGATCACACTAGCTTGGCAGGAAGAAGGAGCACTCTATTCATTCGCTTTTAGTCGACCACTTGAGAAGCAAACAGTTCATGCAGATTGTTTCCATAATAAGCTTAAAGTCACTTGGAACCTTCTTCAGGTACTTCCTTTTTTTTTTTTTTTTTTTTTTTTTTTAGGATTTTTGCAAGGCAAATGGAGTTAAGTGGCTTGCCCAAGGCTTCTTGGTTTGTTTTGGTTTTTTTGCAAGGCAAATGGAGTTAAGTGGCTTGCCCAAGGCCACACAGCTAGATAATTATTAAGTGTCTGAGATCGCATTTGAACCCAGGTGCTCCTGACTCCAAGGCCGGTGCTCTAGCCACTGTGCCATCTAGCCGCCCCAGGTACTTCCTGAAAGAGAGACTAGGACCCTGTGAAATGTGGAGATAGATTTCACTTAGATAGCCGAAACCAAAAGGCATTCCAAATGGCTTTCTGATGGAGATGGGTTTTGATGCTCAATAATTCTGACTTTGAAAAATTGATCAGGAGACTGTTCATAAGATCAAATGGTCAGCCTGTCTTTATTGTGCATATGTGATACACCATGCAATAATTAGATCATTTCCTTGTTTTGAATAAGTTTCTGTTGATGTCCTTTTAAAGATTGTCAATGATTTCTCTTTGGATATAGTACATGGTACCTCAAAAGTCTTAGGGTAGGTTTATGCCTGAATAAAACTTTGGTGACTTCCATGTATTTTTAAGGACAATAAAAGAAAAAGAAAGAAGGTGATGCTACAGTGAATAGAGTACTGGGCTTGTAATCAGGAAGGCTCATCTTCATGAATTCAAAGCTGACCTCAGACACTTACTTATTAGTTTGTCACTTCACCCAGTTTGCCTCAGTTTCCTTATCTGTAAAATGAGCTGGAAAAGGAAATAGCAAACCACTCCACTATCCTTGCCAAGAAAACCTCAAGTGGGGTCACAGAGAGTTAGACAAGATTGAAAAGACTGAACAACAACAACAAAATGTCTATTAATTCATAGCCTTTCTTGGAGCTGGAAGCAGTTTTTTAGAAGAATGTTTTTAAATGCATAAAATAAAATACCCAAGATTTCAAAGGAAACTGATTATATTGAAATATAATTAGTAAAATATATTTTGTAAAAACAAATTCACAGGGGCAGCTAGGTGGCACAGTGGATAGAGCACCGGCCCCTGGAGTCAGGAGTACCTGAGTTCAAATCCGACCTCAGACACTTAACAATTACCTAGCTGTGTGGACTTAGGCAAGCCACTTAACCACATTGCCTTGCAAAAAAAAAAACTAAAAAAAAAAAAATTCACAGACTCGAAGGGAAAAAAAACTCGTGTTAAAGTTTGTAAAGTGATTTATATCTGTATCTATAGTATATATAAATATATCTATATCCATATCTTTATATTTATATCCATCGTTACAATTGCCACATTTTAACCAGAAGTTAACTGAGGCTCAAAGAGATGGAGCAAAGATCACCAGATTCAACCCAGTCATTTTCCTCAGTAAAACTCTTGCACATAGTAGGTGCTTGAAATATGTTTGCTGAATTCAAGTGATAGAACTTGCCACAGTTTATGAAACAAGTAACTGGCAGGGCCAGCTCTCTTGACTCCATTGCTTAGACAGAATGGCATGGAGACATGAGTGCTGAACTTGGAGTAAAGAAGGTCTGAACTCACATCCTGCTTTTGACACTTATAGCTTTGTGACACTGAGCAAATTGCTAAACCTCTCTGAACTGTAGTTTTCCTCTCTGTAAACTGAGAGAAACAATACCTATAGTATCTTTCTCATATAGCTATTGTGAAGTTCAAATAAGATTACATATATAAAGCCCTTTGCAAACTTGCAGGCACTATGGAGAACTCATTATTACTATACCTAGAAAATAATGAATTTTTCTATAGTCTCTAAGTTTGTTCATTACTTTATATGAGTGATCTCATTAAAGCCTCAAGGTCATCCAATAAGAAAATGGGTGAACGAATAAAAAAGTGAATAGGTTATATTGCTCCCATTTTCCAGATGAAGGAGTTGAGTTCAGAGATAAGACTTACTCAATATCCTGGACCTCAGTTTCCTTATCTGTAAAATGAGATTGACTAGGTAGTCTCTGAGGTCCCTTTCAGTTTTAAATCTAATCTTCCATGACCTGCACAGCCAGTAAAGGTTAGAGTCAGGATTTGAACCCATGTCTTCATCTTCCTCACTCCAAAGTCAACCCTCTAGCTAACCATGTCCAACAGTGGCTTCTTTGGTCCTGATCTTTGGCAGATGTCTCAGTGACGATCTGTACATTGGATGCTATCCATCTCCACAATTCCAGAAATGAAATCCATTGCTTCTCCAAATAACTTATTATAACTTCTTTTCACCATTTTGCGTTGCAAATTTGCACTGCACCAATATTTTTTGATTGACTACTGACACGCACAGACACAAACAAGATGGCAAAGAAATTGCTCCAGGTAGAGGGGAAAGCCGTGTTAGCTGTTCAGTGAGGTTTCTGGGGGTAAAGAGTCTGTTTAGGTTTCTTAGAATGTAGCAGCCACATTGGAGAGGACCTATTGGCACACCTTCAGCAAATGAATAACATCAGGAAAGAACTAATAGAGTCTTGTATATAAAAGGCTCTGTTCACAAAACCACAAGTTAGTTCCTGGAAGCGGTGACTGTCAAAAAAAGGATGTGGTATAAATAACATCGAGTTTATGTACCTTGGCCAACAAAGAGGGGTTTTGTTGACTTTTGCCTCCTAGAGGGTAAAAAAATGGACAGGAGACTACATTCATGTTGTAAAAGTGTCTCTGGACATCCTGAAGGCATGGGAGATGGACAAGGGCTCATCAGCTCTGGCAGGCTTGACATTATTCAGGAAAAATAAATATGTTTTACCAGTCATTTGGGGGAAATCAGGTACCAAAAATACTAGTAAGTAAAGATTAAAATAAACATTATTTTAGGCATTGACTTTAGATGAAACGAATTATAGTTTATTTTTATTGTTTGCAGGTAGAGAAATCCAAAGAAAGAGCTTCAGCTTGGGAAGTAGAATGTATAGATTCCATTCCACCACTAGTGGGGTGACCTTGGGATAGCAAGGCCCCAAACCTTCTCCAAAGGACCCTTTAGGTAAATTGAGAAATTACAATATTCACTCAATAATACTTCCCCCCCAAAAAAAATAAATAAAAAAAATATAATAATGCTTCCCAGTTAGGAGAAGCAAGGACCCAAGCAAGGACCAATAGCCCATGAAAGTACTAGATAACCTTCAGGAATTAGAAATGAGTCACCTTTCTTCATGGGAAGGACTTTGGAGGATTTTTTCAGTTTGCCTAGAAATTGTCCTAAGATTGAACAGAATAAGACAGCTTTCCCAAACTCGACTGTCACTTAAAATATCTAAGTTCCTCGTAATCTCAAAACAGTTGTTTTTGTTTTTGACCTAGGCCTATTTGAAAGTTTGGACTCAGCCTTTTTTTGGATCAGAACTTCTATGTGGAGAAATTTGAGTTCTGAGATGATAGTTGCCCAGAGTTCTTTGTCCACCAGAGACTGAGCCATTTTGAATTATTAAGAACCTGAGGCAGTTAAAAGACATTCTGTTTATCTTAGCAGTCTTTTTGATGGAAATGCAGGAATTTTCTTGGAAACAGGGTTTTGATTGTGTGGCTCTAGGAGGCTGGTTTGGGGGATAATCGTTTTCCATAGAGTTTCCCAGTGGTCAGATGCCCCCAAGGTCCAGAGAAATACATTCTTTTGTTCTAAAATTCCATCTAAAAAAAAAGAGGAAAAAAAAAAAGGACCTTGGAAGGAAATCTCTGTTGGTGACTTAAAGCTCAGTTCCTAGGCAGGAGGCAACTAAAGACATTTAGTTTCAAGATCCATCTGAAAAGCATTCCATTCAGATAAATAGGAAGCCCATTAAACTGGCAGGTTGTTGCCTTTATTATTGCTATCTGTGTCCCTTTTTTCCCCTCCAAAGTATGTTTTTCCCATCCATATAAGGTAAGCTTACCTTTGTTACCAGGCTGGGGCACTTTAACTTTTTACTTGAGTAGTGAATTGCCACCTCCTGCCTTTTGTAAGTGGAATTTTCCTGACAAGAGATGTTGTTTTTCTTCAGACACCAGATCTTGCACTCACTGAAACATAAACATTTAAAACGCTTTTGTGTTTAAGCATGATGACTTGCTGTGTGTGTGTGTGTGTCTGTGTGTGTATACACACACACATATATAATATATATTTGTCTTTTCTAAATCAATAGCCAAACCTTTCAGAGAAAAGTTAATAACCAGTTTTGGTTCAAAGGCTTCCTATTCTTTTAAATGCCTCTTATTACTGGCTATCTGGAGCAGAAAATGTTCATTATTGTGTCTTGCTGCTTGAAAAAACCTTGCTTTCCTGGAAGATGAATGGTTTCTCAGCTCCCCAATCAGAATGTGCAGAATTCCATGAAGACCGAGAGTTTGACGATACTATTACGAAGAACTCCAGTTTGAAAGTTTCCGCAATGTATTTGTCTCAGCAAAATTGGTTTGATTCTTTTTTTTTAATCTTTCATCAAGCAAGGAAGGTTGGTTTGATTTTTTTGAATCTTTCATCAAGCAAGGAAGATTGGGCCCATCATTCAGTTTGCCTTCCTTCCCCTGAACTTTCTCTTTCTTCCAACCAACAGATAGAAAAGGCTATATAAACTCGACTTTGCTCAGATCGAAACTCATTAAACTTAAAGAATACTAATTGAACACACGATCCCCAAGTGCTACAAGATGGCCAGGATTCAAAGAGGTTTCATGTGGTGATGATTTTAGTAAATCATAGTCCACAATCCCATGGTCCTTTGTTGTTCAGAAAGCACTTCCCTAGAAAAGTAGTCAAGGTATTACTGGGCTCACTTAACGAATGAGGGAATGGGGTTAAATTGCTTGCCCACCAAGGAGCAAAGAAGGCATTTGGTGCCTGGAATACTTCCCATAGAACAGAGAAATATATAGAACGTAGAACATCTCTACCTCTTTCCCCCACATCAAGAGATGGATTGAATTTTGCCCCCCACATAAGGCGACTGTCTTATAGTTGGTCTATATCCTTTTCATTTGTACTGTAATCATCTTTGCAGAAAAAGAGCTTTTTGAGGGTTCATGACTGTCATTAGCAGAGCAACATGCCCTCTTGACCTTGCATTTTAGATTCATAAAGTCTATCCTTTTTCTCATTTAATCCTCACAATAACTGTATAAAGAATATAGAATATAGAGGTGGCGCGGTGGTTAAAGCACCGGCCCTGGAGTCAGGAGTACCTGGGTTCAAATCTGGTCTCAGATACTTAATAATTACCTAGCTGTGTGGTCTTGGGCAACTCAGCCCCATTGCCTTGCAAAAAAAAAAACAACCTTAAAAAAAAAGAATATAGAATGTTGATATTATTACTCCTTTTTTTTTGTTTTTTTGCAAGGCAATGGAGTTAAATGACTTGCCCAAGGTCATACAGCTATGTAAAAAAATGTAAGGTGGGATTTGAACTCAGGTCCTCCTGTCTCCAGAGTCAGTACTCTATCCACTGTGCCACCTAGCTGCCCCCTATTATTCCTATTTTAAATATGAAACTAAGGTCATCTTGTTTGCATCATAAAAATCACAGATTAAGAGATCTAAAGAATCTAGAATCAATAAATTAAACAGTTACTTTTTTTGTGGGGCAGTGATGATATTTGTCCTTTTTTCTTGAAGAACATGACATCATGCAGGTGATACCATTTGAGTCACCAGGCTCACTTTCTCCTCCAGAGCCATCTGGATCCAGTGGCCAGATATGAATCAGGAGGACTGGAGATGGCCCTAGATGGGAGGCAATCAATCAGGAGTGAGTGACTTGTCCAAGGTCACACAGCTAGTAAGAGTCAAGTGTCTGAGGCTGGATTTGAAATCAGGTTCTTCTGACTCCAGAGCCAGTGCTCTAAACTAACTATCCCTCCAAAATTATTACTTATTAAGCATCTACTGTGTGTGTGTGTGTGTGTGTGTGTGTGTGTGTGTGTGTATGTACACACTCCTGCATTGGGTACAGAAGGAAAGGTTTTATTTACTGTGAGGCAATTGGGGTTAAGTGACTTATCCAGGATCACACAGCTAGCTGCCCTGATAAAGGGAAAGGTTTTTTTTTAAGTTTCTGCTTTCAGGGACAGCTAGGTGGCGCAGTGGATAGAGTACCCATCCTAGAGTCAGGAGGATCTGAGTTCAAATGTGACTTCAGACAATTATTAAGATAATGACTTAGCTGTGCGACCTTGGGCAATTCACTTAACCCCACTGCCTTGCAAAAATGGGGAAAAAAATCCCTGCTTTTAAGGAACTCACAATATGATGGAAGAGAAAATATACAAACAATTATATACATAGCAGATACATACAAAATAAATTGGAAATAATCTCAGAGAGAAGGCATTAGCATCAAGGGAAATTGTAAAAGGTTTCCTGCAGAAGGTGAGAAGGTTAAAGGAAGTTAAAAGGAAGACAGAGAAGAGGAGGGAGAAAATTCCAGATGTGGAAGACAGAGAGAAAGTGTACTTAGAGGTCATTTGGTCCAATCCCTTCATTGAATCAATCAATCATTTATTAGTTATCTATTATTAGCCACTCACTGTGGTAAGGCATACAGAGATAAAAGTGAAATAATTCCAGCTGTATTCTAAAAGAGAAGACAGAGGGGACATACTTATATATAAACCAAGGTAATCAGAACTATCATAGAGTCCTTGAAAGTTTTAAGAGGGAGTGGGTTTAGTCATGTAGCTCTGCTCTATAGCACATCATAGATGTTTTCCCACATTTCTTGGAACTTTCAGATTTGTTATTTCTTACAGAACACAATATCTCATTATATTCACACGCTCCAATTTGTTCAGACATTACTCAGTAAATGGAAACTTACTTTGTTTTGCTATTACAAAAAGCAATACTATAAATCTTGTGCATATATGAGACTTTGAGACTTTTCCCTTTTTTGGAGATTTTTGGAATAAATAGATAGATAGATAGATAGATAGATAGATAGATAGATAGATGAGAGAGAGAGAGAGAGAGAGAGAGAGAGAGAGAGAGAGAATTTAATGACTTTTTTCAACTTTCTCATTTAATGAACGAGGAAATAAGACCTAGGGCAGATAAGTGACTTGACCAAGGTCATACTTGGTAGTATGTAGCAGAGTTTGAATTCTAATCTAATGACTTTTCTCAAATCTATAGTTTATAGTATATTGTAGAGCTGAAATCACAGAAATCTGGCTTTCCACTAGAAACAGTATATTCCTGGCGGTATACCCTCTACTGCTGGCCCCTCTTCTCCCTTACCTCAACACATTGGGCCATGATGAGGAGTCAAGATGCTCTTTGCCAAGAATTTTACTTCATGCTCCAAAGCTATGTGACTGGGTGCAGAGTGAAATGAGCAGCTGCTTTCAAGTCTTCCTTCTGAAGCTATCATCACCCATGAGACTCTATTCCTTTGAATTTCACCCGGTCTATAAGATTCTATCTAGTTCTTTATTGTCATTTACTGCCTCCTATCTCAAGGAGTTTGGTGCTTGGCTCACCTTTCTTCCTCTCCATGTCAATCCTTTCCTTCATACAGGATTTAAGTCTTCCTCTTGGAGAACCTCAGAAACCACCTGCCCTCCAGTCATTTCATCAATTTCCTCAACTACCATGATAACTCTATCTCAGTTATTCATAGGGATGGTCAAACCTTTGACTTCATTCCCCACCCTCCTCCAAATTGTTCCACCCTCAAGATAGCAAATTTTTTGATTTCTGTAGTCACAATCTCCTCTCCTTCCATTTCACCCAGTTCCTCACTCCCAAACCTCCTCTTTGTCCTAATTCTGACCTTCGTTCCCTCAGTACTATTCTATTGTGCCAGTCCAATACCCCTGTTAGGGTTCATTTCCCTCCCTTCTTTAGATCATGGTACCTTCCATCCCAATTTCAGCTGAGGACCCTCATA
Organism: Macrotis lagotis; assembly: GCF_037893015.1. Classification (NCBI taxonomy): domain Eukaryota; kingdom Metazoa; phylum Chordata; class Mammalia; order Peramelemorphia; family Peramelidae; genus Macrotis; species Macrotis lagotis. The sequence goes on from NC_133666.1 coordinate 29,624,113, forward strand.
CTTTACCTAGAAAGAAGAAACCATTTACTATGAGTTCTCTCTCCTCCCTTTTCTTATATCTTACATCATTCCCCATTGTCTCTTGTCAAGGTCAGCCTTTGATCTTATTTCCTTCCAGTTCCTTTGGCAAGTTGCCCCATTCTCATCACCCCTCTTTCTCTAATTTTCATATACTGGTTCTTTCTCAAATGCTCAAATTCTTTCTCAAAAGTGTTCCCCAACCCTAATGACCCTTCATTTGATCCTGAAATCCCCTCAGGACATCATCCGATATTACATCCCTGTCTTATTCAAAATTTTTAAGAAGTTGTTCACACTCATTAAGGCCTCCATTTTTCTTTCACTTCAAAACTTATTGCAATCTGGTTTCTGATCTCATCACTCAACTGAAACTGTTTTTTCCAAAAGTTACCAATGATCTCTTCATTACCAAATCCAATAGTCTCATCTCAAACCTTATACTTCTTTTTGTAAAATGTTTTTCTTGATTTCTTTTTACTGTTTACATTATTATAGCTTTCCCTAGTATATTTACCTTTCTCCCAGAGAGAAATCTCATATAACAAATAGCATTTCTAAAGATTTTTTTTGAAGAAGAAAAAGAGGGAAATATTAACACAACTGATCATTAAACTGAAAAAGTCTGAAAACATGGTAAAAGTCCAATACCTGTGGACCTCCCACCTTCAAGAAGTAGGTTGGGGGGGTGGCTAAATTGCACAGCGGACAGAGCACTGGAATCAGGAGTACCTGAGTTCAAATCCAGCCTCAGACACTTAACAATTACCTAGCTGTGTGGCCTTGGGCAAGCCACTTAACCCCATTGCCTTGTTAAAAAAAAAAAACCTAAGAAGTAGTTTGGGGGTATAACTTCATACCTCTTCTTTGTACTCATGCTTGATCTTTGTGATTTTGTTTCATTCGAATTGGGTATATTGTTTTCTTGACTCTACTTCAATTTATGTTAATTCATAGTAATCTTCACTTGCTTCTCTGAATTAATCACATTCATCATTTCTTATAGCACGATAAAATTCCATCACATTCATATACCACAATTTGTTTAGCCATTCCCCAACTGATGTGCATCTATTTTGTTTCCAGTTTTTTGCTATCACAAAAAGTGTTGCTATAAATACCTTGATGTATGTGGAGACTTTCTTCTTATCATTGGCTTCCTTGGGTTATAAGTCTATTAGTGAAGTCTCTGAATTCCAAGGACAGAGACATTTTAGTCACTTTATTTGCATAATTACAAGGTGCTTTCCAAAATGGCTGTACTAAATCATAGCTCCACCAATAATGTGTGTCTATCATTTCACAACCTATCCAACATTGACTATTGCCATTTTTATTGTCTTTGCCAATTTACAGGGTACAAGGTTAAACTTCAGGGTTCTTTTGATTTTCATTTCTGTTCTTTGAATGATCAAAACTCATTTTCTTGATCTTTCTTCAGTATCTGACACTGCTGATTACCCTTCCTGCCTAGATATTTTCTTCCTTATAGGTTTTCATGACACTGTTCTCTACTGATTCTTTTTCTACCCTCTGACAACTCCTCAATCTCCTTCGATAGTCATCATCCATATCACATGCCCAAATTGTGGGTGGACTCCAAAGATCTGTCCTGGGCCATTTTTTTTGTTACTCAGTCATTAAATATTTATGAAATATACCTGTTATGTATCAGGAGTCATGCTAAGTGATGGGGATACAAAGAATGATTAAAAAAAGTCCCTGCTCTCAAGGAGTTCCTAATATAATGGAAGTTGGTTGGTTCTTGTCTTTCATTATTTTTGTTTTGTTTTTGCAAGGCAATGGGGTTAAGTGGCTTGCCCAAGGCCACACAGCTAGGTAATTATTAAGTGTCTGAGGCCGGATTTGAACTCAGGTACTCCTGACTCCAGGGCTGGTGCTCTATTCACTGTGCCACCTAGCTGCCCCCTTGCCTTTCATTATTGAAGAAGACTAAAATAACATCACTATGTTTGGGACAATTACAGTGTGTCTGAGCCAAACAAGCTCTGAATGGTCCACCACCGGTCAGGCACAAATAGTCCGTGAGAGCACCTGGGGTATTTAAAGTTAAGAATGTCACATTTCCTTTGAACTGCCATCCTTATAGAGTGCATTCCCCTGACTGATGAGGGCATGCCATGCTGGATCATCCTATTCCAGTGTCTTCCATGCTGCAAAATCAATTCTAAAGTTCTTAAGAGAGACCTTCAGGGTGTGCTGGTATCACTTCTTCTGATCCCCTTGTGAGTACTTGTCCTGTGAGTTCTCCATAAAGTTGTTTTTGGGCAACTCTACATTTGGTGTTCTAATAACATGATCAGTCTATTGTAGTTGGGCTCTCTGTAGTAACATTTGAATGTTTGGCAGTTTAGCTCAAGAAAGAACCTCAGTGTCTGATATCTTCTCCTGCTAGCTGATCTTCAGAATCTTCCTAAGACTGTTTAAAATGGAAGTGACTGTTTCCTGGAATGACCCTGGTAGACTGTTCAGGTTTCACAGGCATAACAGCAATGAGGCTCTGTAGACCTTCAGTTTGGTAGTTAGTCTAATACTTCTCTCCCATGTGTGTGTTAAGCTCCTTGTCAATGTGTACCTCCCTGGAAAGGACACTGCCAAGAGAAGTGAACTTACAGTATTCAAAACTTCTCCATTTGCTGTAATCAATGGTTCCACATATAGATGGTGGGGTGCTGGCTGATGTAGCACCTGGGTTTTCTTGGTGTTCATTGTTAGGACAAAATTAACCAAAGCAACAGAGAATTGATCCATACTTTGTTGCATCTCAGTTTTAGAGGCTCCAGAGATCAGGTACCAACACTCCCTCTTCTTTGGTCTTGGCTTGTAGCCTTTTCAGGTCGAAGAATTTACATTCAGGTTGAAGAAGTGCATCAGCTGATCTTGAGGCCATGTTCATCCTCAGTGAAGGTGTTTGATAAGATGGCTGAAAACATCATGCTAAAAAGCATGAGAGTAAGGACATAGCCTTGTTTTACTCCACTGGTGACCAGGATATCATGAGAGCATCATCCATTAACCAGGATCCAGGCAAACATGACGTTATGAAAGTGATGTACAATCCTGATGAATTTCTCGGGCAGCCAAATTTGGACATAATTTCCCATAAGCCCTCATGACTGATGGTATCAAGGGCCTTAGTCAGATTTACATTGTATACAGACCTCTGTTCCGCTCCTGGTATTTCTCCTGGAGATGTTGGTCAGCAAACACCATATTGACTGTTTCTCAGCCCTTTCTGAAGCCACACTGGCTCTCAGGGAGATGACCATCTTCCAGGTGAAGGATCAGTCTATTGAGGACTCTGGCAAGAATCTTACCAACAAAGACTAGGAGAGAAATACCCTTGTGATTGTCACCGGACATTCTTCCCATTTATGAAAATGAACCATGAAAGAGACAACATGTAGACAACCAAGTAAAATATATCATAAACATAATATTAATAATTAATGCTGATATATTAATAACGATAAGGGAAATAACAGAGGAAGGAAAGGTGAAGATAATAAGTATTTATTAAATACCTACTACCTTCCCAGAACTATGTGCTAAGTGCCTTATGAATATCTCATTTGATCTTTACAGCAGTCCTACAAGGTAGTGGCTGTTATTAACTATATTTTATAGTTGAAGAAACTAAGGCAAATAGATGTTAATTGATTTACCCAGGGTCACACTACTACTAAGTGTCTGAGGTCAGATTGGAACTCATGTCCTCATGACTCCAGGGCCAGTGTGCCATCTACTTCCCATACCTAGCTGCCCCATTATATTACTTTCCTATCATCTCTAGCATGGGTTCCCTTTTCTCTACTCAAATAACCATCATCTTAATTCGTTATTTTATCATATCTTACTCATTTCAAGGGTTTGTTAATCAATTCTTCTAAGTCAACTTTCTACTCAATCCATTCTCTGAAGTTAAGGTTTGACCACATGGCCCTCCTATTCACTAAACTCCAGTTACTCTTATCTACCAGTTGGTGAATAAACATTTATTAAACACCTATTATGTAATAAGCACTGTACTAAGTGTTGGAGATACATGAAGAAGCAAAAGACAGTCCCTGCTTCAAAGAGCTTACAATCTAATGAGGGAGATCACATGCAAACAAATATATATATAAAGCAATCCACATACAGGATAAATAGGAAAAAAATTATCAGAAGGAAATCATCAAAATAAAATAGTAAATTTTAAGGCCAGGGAGGTCAGTAGTCAGGGTAGAAGAGGAAGAGCATTCCAGGCATGATAAGAAGCCAGAGAAAATGCCTAGAACCAAGAGATGGAGAGTCTTGTTTGTAGAATAGCCAGGAGGCTGGTGTTCTTAGATCAAAGGGAATGAGATAGAAGAAGACTAGAAAAGTAGGAGGGGGCTAGGTTATAACATGTTTTCCTTGTTTAAACAGAACGTTTTGTATTTGGACTTCACTGAGTGGTGGTGGTGGTGGTGGGGTGACATGATCAGACCTGTGCTATAGGAAAATCACGTTCAATGAACTGAAGTAGGATGAGACTTGAGGTAGGCAGCCCCACAAGTAGCTATTGAAATCATCGAGGCAGGAGGTGAGGAAGGCCTAGTGTTGGCACTATTGAAGAAGTACACATATTGAAATATGTTGAAAAGGTAAAATCAGGGGCGGCTAGGTGGTGTAGTGGATAAAGCACTGGCCTTGGAGTCAGGAGTACCTGGGTTCAAATCTGGCCTCAGACACTTCATAATGACCTAGCTGTGTGGCCTTGGGCAAGTCACTTAACCCCGTTTGCCTTGCAAAAACCTAAAAAAAAAAGAAAAGGTAAAATCGGGGTGGCTAGGTGGTGCAGTGGATAGAGCACTGGCCCTAGAGTCAGGAGTACCTGGGTTCAAGTCCGGCCTCAGACACTTAATAATTACGGAGCTGTGTAACCTTGGGCAAGTCACTTAACCTCATTGCCTTGTAAAAAAAACCTTAAAAAAAAGAAAGAAAAGGTAAAATCAATAGGCCTTGGCAACAGATTGACTTTGGGAGTGTAAGAGATAGTGAGGAACTGAGGATGACTTCTAGGTTGTAAGTCTGAAGAACTGAGAGGATGGTGTTGCTCTCTATGGTAAGAGAGAAGGTTAGAGTAGGGAGAGGGAGTGGGGGAAAGATAATGAGCTCTGTTTTGGACTTGTCATCCAGTTTGAGATGTCTGAAAGTTAATTGGAGCTGGGAGATCAGAAGTCAGCAGAGACTGGGGCAGGGTAGGTAGATAGAAATCATGAGCACAAAGATAGTAATTAAATCCATAAGAGTTGATGAGATTACCAAGTAAAGTAGTATAGAGGGGGAAGAGAAGAGGAGCCAGGACAGAAATTTGGGACAATAACAGTCAGGAGATGTGATTTGGATGTAGATCCAGCAAGGAGGTCAGATCTGCTGGAGGAGAATCCAGAGAGAATGGTATCCTGAAAACCTAGAGAAAAGAGAGGAAAGGTTGGAAAGGGTGATGAACAGTATCAAGGTCTGTAGAAAAGTTAAGAAGGTTGATTGAGAAAAGGTCATTAGATTTGACAATTAAGAGATCATTGACTACAGCCAAGAGAGCAATTGTGATGGAATGATGAGGAGATTGAGTAGAGAAAAGGGGAGGTACCTGTAATAGATGGTCTTTTTAAGTTTAGCCAGAAAAGAACTGAAGAGATAGAAAATAATATTGAACAGGGGAGGAAGGACCAAGTGAAGTTTTTTTTTTTAAATATAGGGAGACTACAGCATCTTCATAGATAAGAGGTAAGGAGCCAGTAGACAGAGATACTGAAAGTAAGTGAAAAGAGTAGTGATGACAGAGTGGGGCATTTGCTAGAGGAGACAGGATGTAATGGGACATTTAAGTAAGTAGATGGAGTCTAGGTAAGGAGTGAAGCCACTTCGTTATGTGAGGAGGAGAGTGTCAGAAGGCATTGGAGTGATGGAAACCAAAAAGAAGAGGAAGCAGCAGCTCACCCTAAACAGCCTCAGGTGTTTTCTGTAAAATATGAGACACGATTCTCAACTGAAAGAGTAAGGGAAGGGGAAGCAAACAAAAAGATTTGGAAGAACTACTATAGAAAGTGGGGTAATGAGTTGATAGAGATATGGTAGGATTGCTTGACATCAGTGAGGGCCCAGCTACAGTTGTATAACCTATATTTGTAGTAGATCTAGTTGGAATGGTTGTATGATTTTCTCCATTAGCATAGAAATAGGACTGAACAACTAGGTGGTGCAGAGGATAGAGTGTTGAGCCTAGAGTCAGGAAGATGTGAGTTCAGATCTAGCCTCAGACACTTAACTAGCTATGTGACCCTGGGCAAGTCACTTGACTGGGTTTCCTCATCTGTAAAATGAGTTAGAGAAGAGAATGGCAATTCTCACCAATATCTTTGCCAAGAAAATGTGTAAAAGGGCAGCTAGGTGGCACAGTGGATAGAGCACCAGTCCTGGAGTCAGGAATACCTGAGTTCAAATTGGGCCTCAGACACTTAATAATTACCTAACTGTGTGGCCTTGGGCAAGCCACTTAACCCCATTGCCTTGCAAAAAAAAAAAAAACTAAACAAAAGAAAAGAAAAAAATGTGTAGAAGTAAATGCAGTGATCCAAGGCTAAGGCTTGGTTGGGAGCAATCAGCAATATGATAAGAGGGTTAGAGATTCAAGAGAAGGGTAGAGTTGAATTAGTTCATCAAGGCCCAAGATGGGAGGAAAGAGTGGCTATTACAGAGATGACTTGAGAGAGAATGGAAGGGTCAAGGGACTGGAGGTCATAGTATGATCCTTTGACTTACTTTTTAATAGGGTTTTGTAAAGTGCAGGAGAGATGAAAATTCAATAGAATATGTTCCATAGGGGATGAAATTCTTGAACATGGAGTTATGGTTATGAAAAGATCATCATATGAAACTGAGGCTGGGTAGAAGAATAAGTCATGGGAAACTAGTAAGTTGGGGAACTGGATGGTTCTGGTATTTGAGGGAGAGTCAGTATGCATGTTGAAATTCTGTAGTATGAATGCAGGAATTAGGGAAGAAATAAAAATTGTAAGACAAGTACTGAACATTGAGGAAGGAAGGAGAATGATCTGGGGGTCCTATATATAATAACTACCAGGATTTTGATTGAGTGATACATATGAATAGCACAAACTTCAAAGGAAAAGAAGTTACCCAGTGAGGGAGGTGGGGGGAGGAATCTGGAAGTAGCAATGGGGGGCAACTTCCCTGCCTCAATCAGTGAACTGAGGAGACTAAGTGAAAATATAGTCAATACTGGAAAGGGTAGGCAATGGGGCTGTATCCTCAGGGGAATGCTGATTTCAATGGTAGATGAGAGGAATAGGAAAGGAAAAGATTTAAGATGTAAGGAAGTTTGTTGCCTATGCAACAGGCATTCCATAGGTCAAAATAGAAGGGCTCAGCAGAGTTAGGTTGAAACAGTAGGACAGAGAAGATTGAAGGGAATAGTGAAATACAAATCTCACTGTCATTTTAAAGACATTCACAACAAAGTTCCACCTGCTTCTGCAGACTTCTGCCTGCAAAACTCCTTTGTTTTTACTTTTCCTTTTTCTTTCTTTCTTTATTCATTTTCACATTACTACTATAGTCTTGTTATACAATTAAACATAATCCCTCCTTCCCCCTCAAAGATAGGGAAACTTCAAGCAAAATAAAGTGAGAGAAAAAAAAAGCGTGCTTCAGTCTGTATTCAGATATCTTCAGCTCTGTCTTTGGGATGGATCGCATTCTTTATATCATATAAAATCCATCAAAGAAATTACTTTAATATTTTTCACACAGTTCCTATGGCTAGCTGTATTTCCCTCCATCCTATTGCTCCTCACCCCCATTTATGCTATTCTCGATCTCCTTTCACCCTGTCCCTCCTCAAAAGTGTGTTGTATCTGATTACTCTCTCCCATGATCTCTCTCCTATCACTACACCCCCACATCCATCCCCTCCCCTGTCTCTTTTCTCCTCTTTCCTCTCCTTTTTTCCTCTAGTAAAAGATAGATTTATTTATTATTATTATTATTATTTTTAGGTTTTTGCAAGGCAATGGAGTTAAGTGGCTTGCCCAAGGCCACGCAGCTAGGTAATTATTAAGTGTCTGAGGCTGGATTTGAACTCAGGGACTCCTGACTCCAGAGCTGGTGCTCTATCACCACTTAACTGCCCCAAAAGATAGATTTCTATACCCAATTGAAACTCCTTTTTTTTTTTTAAAAAAAAATCCTCTATACATACTTCAGGATCTAGACAAACCTGCCTTCGTGTTGAACATCACATATGACACTCCAACCTCCATGCTTTTGCACTGGCTGTCTTCTATGTCAGCATACCCCTTCATCAACTCCACTTCTGAACATAGTTTTTTGCAAGGCAATGGGGTTAAAGTGACTTGCCCAAGGCCACACAGCTAGGTAATTATTAAATGTCTGAGACTGGATTTGAACTTAGATCCTCCTGACTCCAGGGCCACTGCGCCACCTAGCTGCCCCTCAACGCCACTTCTTAGACTCTAATTTCCTTCAAAGGTCAGTTCAATTACTACCTGATCCCTCTAACTGCTAGTGCCTCCTGCCCATATGACCTTAAAATTGTTTTGTGTCTCTCCCGCATTGAATATAAACTCCTCGAAGGCAAGGATTGTTTCATATTTGTCAATGTATCCCCATTGCCTAGCATAATTCTGGCCACAGAAAAATTACAGTTAAGTAGTTCAACCAAACAGTCCACTTTAAAACCTTGCTTTCTCGTCTTTCCTTTGTTTACACCCTGTTAATCCTTAACCTTGGGTGATTCCCACAGTCTATCTACTTCCTGCATCCCAGCTCAAAAGGAGAGTTACTGGTGAAAGTTATGGAACCATCAGGACTAAATCAATGACTATAAATTCATGTTATCCAACCTCAACTGGGCCCTTACTGCTGCAGAACAATCCTTCTTATCTCTGTTTGATTTTCTATCCTGCTTTCTGCAGTAGTTTTTCTGAAACTTTTCTTCTCTCTGTTCAAGCCCTGACCTCCACTCTTGTTCTTCCCTCCAAACAGATGACTATGCTTCCAACTGTCCAAAATTTCCTTTTCTTCTCTTACTCCCCACTAGGATTCAGACTCTGATTCTTTGATTATAATTCCATGGCTCTCTCCACTACACCATGCTTGCCTCTTGTTTTCAACTTAGAAACTGATAGAAAGATTTTTATAAAACACGGAACACATTTATAGAGTTTGTTGCTCTGGTAAAATTGTCCTTAGCCCCTGCCTGGCTTACTATTGTTCATAGTGCATTGTACCATGTATCAAATATGATTGTCTATAACTCTGATGAGACTGTAATCTCAATGCACAGTTTAGTTACATGATTTGTTAGAGACATATAAGTGGCACAATGGATAAGAGTGTTAGGTCAGGTGTCAGGAAGATCTGAGTTCTAATTTGACCTGTGTGACCTTGAGCAGGTCACATAAAAGATCAAGGTCACATAAAAGATGTCTGTTTCATCTTCCTCATCTGTAAAATGGTGTTGTGAGGATCAAATGAAATAATGGATATAAAGTGATTTGCAAATTTTAAAGGGCTAAATCAACACCAAACATTATTTATTGAACTGATTTTGCTGACTTCTTTCTAAGTTCCTAAAGGTAGGGATAGAGTATTTTTCCTTCAATTTAGACTCTCCAGTATTTAGCATACAGTGTTGCAAATGGTATGATTTTTTTTGCAAGGCAAATGCGGTTAAGTGGCTTGCCCAAGGCAACACAGCTAGGTAATTATTAAGTGTCTGAGATCAAATTTGAACTCAGGTACTCCTGACTCCAGGGTCAGTGCTCTATCCATTGTGACACCTAGCCACCCCTGCATATGGTAAGATTTTAGAAAAACATGGAAAGACCTGCACAATATAATGAAGAGAAAAATGAGCCGAATATACTGTGTGATGTGCTATTTGTCCTTCATTCTTTTTTGAAATTTTTTTTGCAAGGCAATGGGGTTAAGTGACTTGCCCAAGGTCACACAGCTAGGCAATTATTAAGTGTCTGATGTCAGATGTGAACTCAGGTCCTCCTGACTCCAGGGTCAGTACTCTATCCACTGCGTCACCAAGTCACCCCTGTCCTTCATTCTTTTAAAAAATTTTTTAAACTTATTTTTATTTTACATTATTACAATAATTTTGTTATAAGAGTAAACATAAACCCCTCTCCCCCCAGAAGATAAGAAATATCAAGGAGAGAGAGAGAGAGAGAGAGAGAGAGAGAGAGAGAGAGAGAGAGAGAGAGAGAGATGTACTTCAGTCTGTGTTCAGATTCCAATGGCTCTGTCTCTGGGGTGAGTTGCTTTCTTTATCTTAAGTCTACCAGAGAAGTTGCTTCAATATTTTTCTCACAGTTGCTATTACAAGCTGTATTTCCCTTGACTCTATTCCTCCCCACTCTCATTTCTTCTATTCTCTCTTTCCTTTCATCCTGTCCCTGTCCAAAAGTGTGTTGAATTTGAGTACCCTCTCTCACAATCTTCCCTCTCTTCTATCACCTATTCCCCACTTTCCTCCCCCCATTCCCCCTTATCCCATCCCTTTCTTCTCATTTTTCTCTAGGGCAAGATAGATTTCCTCACCCTATTAAGTGTGTATGTTATTTTCTCTCTGAGCCATTTCTGGTGAGAATGAAGGCTCACTCATCCCCCCTTGCCTTCCCCTGTTCCACTCCATTAAAAAGCTTTTTCTTGCCTCTTATGTGAAATTTCTTAGCTTCTTCATCTCCTTTTCCTTCCTCCCAGTACTTTCCTTTATTTTTTTACTATATTATCCCATCATATTTTGCTCCTTCCTGTGCCCTGTCTATATATGCTCCTTCTAACAGCTCTTATAAATGAGAAAGTTCATAGGAAGTTATCAGTATCTTCTTCCCATGCAGGAATACAAACAGTTCAATATCATCAAGTTCCTCACAGTTAGTCCTCATCCACCCCCTCTATGGTTCACCAGAATCCTATATTGGGAGATCAAACTTTCTGTTCAGCTCTGGTTGTTTCAACAGGAAAGTTAAAAAGTCCCCTGTTTCATTGAAAGTCCATCTTTTCCCCTGAAAGAGGATGTTCAGTTTTGCTGGGTAGTTGATTCTTGGTTGTAAACCAAGATCTTTTGCCTTCCAGAATATCATATTCCAATCCCTAAAAGCCCTTAATGTAGATGCTGCCAGATCCTGTGTAATCCTGACTATGGAGCCTTTGTAATTGAATTGTTTGTTTCTGGCAGTTTTTAGAATTTTCTCTTTGATTTGGGAGTTTGGGGATTTGGCTATAATATTCCTGGAAGTTTTTCTTTTGGGATCTCTTTTGGGAGGTGACTGGTGAATTTCCTCAATTTCTATTTTACCCTCTGCTTCTAGGATCTCAGGGCAATTGTGCTGTATTATTTCTTTGCAAGTCAAATGGGGTTAATTGGCTTGCCCATGGTCACATGGCTAGGTAATTATTAGGTGTCTGAGGCCAAATTTGAACTCAGGTCCTCCTGACTCCTGGATTGATGCTCTATCCACTATACCACCTAGCTGTCCCAACAGCAATATTTTTTAAAGAACAACTTTGAGTGATAAAGTTTGTATCTGCATATTTGAATCTAATGGTAGGCATTACTAGAGTTTGGAAGAGAGAGAAGAAAAAAAGAAAAGTACATGAGACCTTTGTTGTATATTTAAAAGGAATAGCAAGAGGTATATAAGAGATCTGCGGTTTTATATGTAATCCTCTTTTTTTTTCTTTTCCTCCTTATTATGGAAATGCTTCCTTTAGTTCTTAAGTTCAGAATAAAAAAGAAAGAAAAAATAAAATAGATTCTAATAAACTTTTGAGAATTGAATGCATTGCACTGGATGACAGTTTTATTCAAAGAAGCAGTCAGTAATGAGTGACTCCTGAATTCTATGAAATAATTTCAATAGTTCAAAATTTCTTTAGGTTATTTTTGGTAAGACAATGGGGTTAAGTGATTTGCCCAAGGTCACACAGTTAGGTAACTAGTAATTGTCGGAGGTTAGATTTGCACTCAGGACGAACTCAGGACCTCCTGACTCCAGGTTTGGTGCTCTATTCACTGTGCCACATAGCTACCCCTAATAGTTCAAAATTTCGATCCATTTAAGTAGATCATAGGCCTATAGAACTTGAGGATGATGGGAACATGGCTAGACAATTCTTTAAAATTTACTTTTAAATTTTTAATTTTTTGGTGTTTTTTGGCAAGGCAGTGGGGTTAAGTGACTTGCCCAAGGTCACACAGCTAAGTGTCTGAGGTTGAATTTGAACTCAGGCCCTCTTGACTCCACTGTGCCACCTAGCTGCCCTGACAATGGTTATTCTGAAAAATATTGAGGACCTTAATGGACTCTAAACTCAATGTGAATCAACTTTTCAAACATGAATACTCCCAAATTATGATCTCAGTTATATTTAGAGACAAATAGTCTCTGGGACCAGAAACAGGATAAAGGATTTAAGGATTACTTAAAGCAGCAAGGTATGTTTCCCATGGAGATGAGGTGAGGACAGGGACACTATAGAAATCTTGGAGGATCTGATGGTTTGCCATATGGAGCAGGGATCAGACTTGTTCTGTATGGTTTCAATAGACAGAACAAGGAGCAGAAGAAGGAAAATTCAAAGAGACTTGAAGTCAGAAAACACTTCCTAACAAAGAGAGCTATCCAAGAGTTGACTGGGTTGCCAGGGGAGTGGATAGGATCTCTTTCCTTAGAAGTGTTCAAGCAGAAATTGAATAATCATGTATTGAGCATGTTATAAGGAGGGTTTCTTTAGGGTCACACTTGTTTTCTCTTATCAGGGAGTCTAAGGACAAAGAGTGTGAAGAGAAATTTCAGGAGGTCTATAAACTTGGATGGGAAAAGATTCCATCTTTATTTTCACTAACCCCTAACCTCATTGTCATCAAAGGAACAACTATCTTCCCACTCTCCTGCCTCAAAATCTTGACTTCTCACTCTTACATCCCATGTCTAATCTGCTGACAAATCCTGTTGAATTTACCTTCATAATATTTCTTAAATATGCCCCCCTTCTCTCCTCTGATAATGCTACTGGTTTGTTGCAGGCCCTCATCGCCACACAATCTTTTATTGCAATCGTCTACTCATCTGGGTCCCTTCCTCTATCTACTCATCTTCTTTTCAGCTGTCAAAATGATCTTCAAAAACTCTCTCCTACCTTTTTTCCCCCAAAAGATGCTTTATTTCTAGTCTTTTGTGCAGAGTAGGGTCTGTGGGCATCTGCGCAACATTTTACAGTCTTCCCTGTTCCCATCTCTTCTTCCAGGTCTTCTTTTCTGCTTGACAAACTGGGGGTGAGCAGCTGTGAATACTTCAGAGGTAGGAAAATAGCACATCTCTTCCACCTTTATAATCTTATACCTTACTCCCCCCACCTACAAACTTCAGATACTGGCCTGTTCAAGGCAAATGGAGTTAAGTGGCTTGCCCAAGACCACACAGCACACAAGATACTCTTATCTCAATTCCATGGCTTAAGTGACTTGCCTAGTGTCACACAGCTAGTAAGAGACTGAGGTCTGATTTGAACTCAGATCTTCCTGACTCTGGGGCTGGTGTTTTATCCAGTATGACACCTAGCTGGACCTTCACTCTATTCTCTTTATCTTATCCTGTATGTGTCATATTTGTACTTAGTTGTTTTATATCTTCTCCATGAGACACAGTGAGCTCCTTGAGAGTAGGGATTCTCTTTTGCCTTTCTTTGTATCCCCTATACTTAGCACAGTGCCTGCCAATAGTTGCTAAATAAATGCTTACTGACTGAAATTGAACATTTCCTTTAATTATGATTTTTTTATGAGAAAGGGTCTATAAATGGCTTAAAGGATCCACAACCCCTCAAAAGTTAAGAATTCCTTCTTCTGGGAATGAAGTGGTGTAGTTAGCTGCTGAAGTCCCTCCCATTTAATTTCAGGATTCTGTGCTTCTGTAATAGTTCTGGTAGATTCTGTCCTGGTCAGACCATAGAATTAGTTCTGGGAACAAGATATTTAGGAAGGATATTGAAAAAAATATAAAAATAGATGAGTAGCCTGAAAGAGATCCTAAAAGAAAAACTTCCAGGAATATTACAGCAAACTCCCAAACTCTCAAGTCAAAGAGAAAATTCTAAAAGCTGCCAGAAACAAACAATTCAACTACCAAGACTCCATAGTCGGGATTACACAGGATCTGGCAGCATCTACATTAAGGGTTCATAGGGATTAGAATACGATATTCTGGAAGACAAAGGGTCTTGGTTTACAACCGAGAATCAGCTACCCAGCAAAACTGAACATCCTCGGGATGGCTAGGTGGTGCAGTGGATAGAGCATAGGCCCTGGAGTCAGAAGGACCTGAATTCAAATGTGGCCTCAGACACTTAATAAATACTTAGCTGTGTGGCCTTGGACAAGTCGCTTAACCCCACTGCCTTGTGCAAAAAAAAAAAACCTAAAAATTTTTTTTTAAAAAAACTGAACAACCTCTTTCAGGGGAAAAGATGGATTTTCAATGAAACAGGGGACTTTCAAACTTTGCTATTGAAACAACCAGAGCTAAACAGAAAGTTTGGTCTCCAAGTACAGGACTCTGGTGAATCGTAGAGGGGGTGGATGAGAAGGACTAACTATGAGGAACTTAATGATATTGAACTGTTTGTATTCCTGCATGGGAAGAAGATACTGATAACTCATGAACTTTCTCATTTATAAGAGCTGTTAGAAGGAGCATATATAGACAGGGTACAGGAAGGAGTAGAATATAATGGTCTAATATAGTAAAAAGAATAAAGGAAAGTCCTGGGAGGAAGGAAAAGGAGATGAAGAAGAAGCTAAGAAATTTCACATAAGAGGCAAGAAAAAGCTTTTTAATGGAGTGGAACAGGGGAAGGCAAGGGGGAATGAGTGAGCCTTCATTCTCATCAGAAATGGCTCAGAGAGAAAATAACATACACACTTTAATAGGGTGAGGAAATCTATCTTACCCTAGAGAAAAATGAGAAGAAAGGGATGGGATAAGGGGGAATAGGTGGAGGGAAGGGGGGAATAGGTTATAGAAGAGAGCATACTCAAATTCAACACATTTTTGGACAGGGACAGGATAAAAGGAGAGAGAGAAAACAGAACAAATGAGAGTGGGGAGGAATAGAGTGGAGGTACAACTAGTAATAGCAACTGTGGGAAAAATAATGAAGCAACTTCTCTGGTGGACTTATGATAAAGAAGGCAACTCACCCCAGAGGCAGAGCCATTGGAATCTGAACACAGACGGAAGTACATTTTTTTCTCTCTCTATTCTTGAGGTTCTTCTGGGGGGGGGGGGTTATGTTTACTCTTATGTTTACTCTTATAAACACATTCAATTTACAACAATGTATAGCATGAAAACAATGTAGAGACTGCCTTCTGTGGGGGTGAAGGGAAGGGAGGGTGGGGGAAAAATTGTAAAATTCAAAACCTTACAAAAATAATAGGTAGATACTATTATTGTATATAATTGGAAACAAATAAAATGTTAATAAAAATAGAGGAGTAGGACCTCCAATTTCATAAGGTTCAAGGAAAGTTTGGTACTTGGTGGTTTAAGTAGGTTAGTTATAACATAGAATAAATAAGTAACTCTGAAGGAAAACTAAAGTCAAGAATGTTATCAGCCAACTCTATGAATGCAAAAGTAGATGGGCTGGTCATTTGATAAGAGTGAGAGATAACAGCTGGACAGCCCAAATGCTGTTTGGGAATTCTCTTGAAGTGTGGAGAAAGTGAGGAATATCCCCTGTGGTGAATTAATGAGAGGGCATGACTGAGAACCATCTAGGAGGAGCAGGCATTTGATGGGTTGCCATTTCCCTTGGTAAAAACATGCAAACATAGATTCATTTGAGTATTTTGAGTACTGATAAGCTAGAGTATCCAGAAGAGGGCAATCAGGATGAAGACAGGTGGCTTGAAGGTACAGGGATGGTTAGCCAGGAGAAGAGGAAACTTAAGAAGGACTTTGTAGCTATTTTCAGTGTTTGCAAAGGATGCTATATGGGACAATTAATTAACACACATTTATCAAATGTCTACTATGTGCCAGACACTAAATGAGTGTGCTAAGCAAAGAAAAGCAAACTATGCTTCTTGCCCTTGCATCCTTGAATTCGGAAACACAATGAGCAAACAAATATGTATAAACAAGATATACATAGGGAAAATTGAAGGTAATCTCAGAGGGAAAGAAATAAAGTTAAAGAGGACAGGAGAGGCTTCTGGCAGAAGGTGGGACTTTAGTTGAGTCCTTTTTTATTATAGAAATATTTTATTTGTTTTCCAATTACATACATGGTAGTTTCTATCAATCATTTTTTTGGCAAGGTTTTGAGTTTTACAATTTTTTTCTCCTCCCCTCCCCCCAACAGAAGGCAATCTGATATAGTCTTTATATTTTCATCCATGATATGCATAGATTAAAATTAAATGTGTTGGGAGAGAAGAATGAGATCCAAAAGGAAGAAAGAAAACATTAGAGATAGAAAAATTATGTAATGCATAAAACAACTTTTAAAAACTGAAGATAGAAAGCTTTGGTTTTTGTTTAAACTCTACAATTCCTTCTCTGGATACAGATGGTATTCTCCATCACAAACCCCATAAAATTGTTCCTGATCATTGCACTGATGGAATGAGCAAGTTCATCAAGCTTGATCATCACCCCCATGTTGCCATTATGGTGTACAATGTTCTTCTGGTTCTGCTCATCTCACTCAGCATCAGTTTATGGAAATCCTTCCAGACTTCTCTGAATTCCCATCCCTCCTGGTTTCTAATAGAACAATAGTGTTCCCTCACATACATATACCACAATTTGTTCAGCCATTCCCGAGGTGATGGACATCCCCTTGATTTCCAGTTCTTTGCCACCATAAACAGGGCTGCTGTGAAATGTTTTTTGTTTTTGCAAGGCAATAGGCTGAAGTGACTTGCCCAAGGCCACACAGTTAGGTAATTATTAAGTGTCTGAGGCTGGATTTGATCTCAGGTACTCCTGACTCCAGGGCTGGTGCTCTATCCAATGTGCCACCTAACTGCCCCAAATATTTTTGTATAAGTGATGTTTTTATCCTTTTTCATGATCTCTTCAGGGTATAGACCCAGTAAAGGTATTGCTGGATGGAAGGGGATGTGCATTTTTATTGCCTTTTGGGTGTAATTCCAAATTGTTCTCCAGAAAGGTTGGATAAGTTCACAACCCCACCAACAATTTTAGCTGAGTCTTAAAGGAAACCAGGAGGTACAGATGGGAAAGGATTCAAATTATTCTCTTTAACACATGAGTGAAGAACTAGGAATAATGAATATGTTACAAAGAGGCAGAGTTTAGTTTGATAGAAAGACGAATTTCTTTAAAATTAGAGCTGTCCAAAATGTAATGGGCTATCTCAACAGAGACAAAGTTCTCCCTCTTTAAAGTGTTTCCAGCAATGGCTAGATGAGTGATTGATCAAAATGTGGAGGAGATTCTTGATAGAATTAGAGGTGGGTCTAGATGGACTTCAGAAAGTCCCTGACAACTTAGAATCAGTGAATGTATGACTTGAATTGTCTGAATTAATTAAGGGAAGTCAGATTCATGGTGGCCTATTAATTAAGAGAATTTAAGAAATGATTCTTTGAGACTTGAACTCAGTCTCTGAGGTTGACATGGAGAAGAGACATCCTTTCCCATCATGTCAGTTTAAGAAAAAAGGTGAGGGAAAGGGTTAAAATAAATGATATTCAAGCTCATGTCTACACTAGCCTCTGGATTGTTGTTTGCCAATACCTGAACACATTTCCATTTTCACAAGATAAACACTTGATTTCTGTTTTAGAATGGAAGAACACTTCATTTGATATGAAGACCTAGGTCTGAATCAGGGAACTGGCATGGTACAACGGAACGACAATGGAAAGGGCTCTTACGTGAGAGGACCTGGGTTTAGACAGTGTTATGTTAGAATCAGCTTGAATTAGCTTGTTAAATTTTCAATATAAGCATTTGACAATTTGGAAATAAGCTACAAATCAGGGCTTGCTTTATTGTTTTGTTGATTTCTAGATTTAATAAAGTTATGGAGGAAATGGTAATAATTCAGATTAAAGAGATTAAGGTGTATTGTGCCTAGTTGTCCCCCCTGGAGAAATAGTTGTTAAACATTTACTGGCAGCACACTCATTAGGTTCAAATTCCTGCTCTGATAATTACAAGTCTTTTGATCTCTCTGGGCCTTGGTTTCCTCCTCTGTAAAACAAGGAGGCTAGATTAGATGACCTTTGAGGCCCTCCACAACTTTAGATCCTTCCCAATCCCTCTTAATTCTATTGCCTTCCCTCTGTTAGTTTTTTCCTATTTATCCTCTCTGTAGCTTATGTGTACATATTTGTTTGCTTCTTGTCTCCCTGATAAGATTGTGAGTGCCATGAAGGCAGGGATTGTTTTTTTGCCTTTTATTTTATCCTGTGTTTGACTGCTTATTGGTCCTATGATCCTACTTCTACAATTAATTTTTCTGTATGACTTTGGGCACATTCCTTCCCCCTTTCTGCTCTGGGCCTATCCCCCCTTTGTAAAATGAAGAGGTTTGCACAAGCATCCTTGAAGTTTAGCCAGCCTACCTTGCTCATTTCATGGATGCAAGAACTAAGTTCCAGATTTAGAGAAATGACTTGCCCAAGGTCAAACACAGGATTTTAAATCTAGAGCTGGAAAGGGTTTTCAGGGGCCATCTAATCTAACCAGAAGTAGATAGAACACTGGCCTTGGAGTCAACAGGATGGGAGTTTGAATCCTGCCTCAAGTACCTGACACTAGGTAAGTCACTTAACCCTGATTGCCTGGCATCCAGGACTATATCTAATTGCCCTGATTCACATCTGGCCACTGGACCCAGATGGCTCTGGAGGAAAAAGTGAGGCTGCTGACCGCATAGCAACCCTCACTTAAATTCAGTTCACATGCTTGTCAAGGCTTCACATCCCCTTAGTGTCCTGGTCTTCTTTGAGTATGAAGGCCAGACATCATCAGTCTAACAAGAAAGGGAAGTTAGTGCAGTGGACAGAGGCCTGACCTTGAAGTAAGGAGGAGGACCTAAGTTCCATTCGTGTCTCGGACACTTGATGCTACCTAGCTGTGTGACCCTGGGCAAGTCACTTCATGCTGACTGCTTCACGTTCAGTGCTATTACTGGCCATCCTGATTCATCCTGATTCCTATCTGGCCACTAGACTGAGAGGGCTCTGAAGGAAAAAGTGAGGCTGGTGATTTAACACGGCACCCCCTCACTCAAATCCTCTCTGATGGCATTCTCCTTGAAAACGAAGGACAAATGTCATCATCTCCAACATCAATCTGACCCTTTCACTTTACTGAGGAAGAAACTGAGGCCCAGAGAGGTCACCTAGATGGCCTCTAGGGTCCCATTCAATTGTTTAACGCCCCCTTCCATGATGTTCAGTGCTTCTGAACCTTGGCTAAGACATGTCTGAAGGGAGTAGGCCAACCTTCAGCAGAGATAGTTAGGGTGGGCCTGGCGCATTCTCGGAAAGCCCAAACCAGTGTTTTTCCCTGCCTTGGGCTTTCAGGACAAGCGGGCATCCTCTTGGGGGTAGGGGCGGGGGCCACCCCCTCCCTTTGCCTTGCTCTTGGTCTTGGCCTAGCCCCCTGCATGACTCAGGCCTCTCCTGGTCAGCTCCATGTTGGGCTCTGCAGGCCCTCACTGAGCATGCTCCAAGCTGGGGGCTTCCTCTGCAGGAGGAGGCTCCCGCTCTCCCCAGAGGCAGGAGCTGGGATTCTGTCTCTTTAAATTCTACAGGGCTGGTTGCTAAGTAACGGAGCTCTGCTGTTTCCTGGCTGCATTGCAGCGGGGCCACACTGCCCTGGTGCCAGGGACACGGGTGGTGGCCATTTCCCAAGCAGTGACCCGAGAGTGGAGGGGCCCCGCCGGTCCGGGCTGCGGCTCGGGCCTTGCAGCTCGGGCCCGGCTTCAGCGGGGACTCCAGCGCCCAAGGCCAGTCTCCCAGGCTGCCAGCGCTCCTGGCAGCACCCACCTCCAAAGCCAGCCTCGACTGAGCCTCCAGGTACGTCCCTGGCTGGGCAAGCCGGTGCCCCCGGGCAGTCCATGGGGAGGGGGAGGGAAGGGCTGGCCCAGTCGATCTCCCTCACTGTCCCCTGAGCTTGGGTCACTGCCTCTGTCTTGGGGGGGAGAGGGTGGGGGAGGGGGGCTTCTCCTCATCAGCCCCCCAGCCAGGGTGTGAGGACCCTTCCCAGGGGGTGGGGATAAGGGCAACCTGCTCTTTGGGAAGGGGGGCGGTCAAGACAGTTGGGGATGGGAGTCCAGGCTTCTGCCATTAACTAGCTGGGTGACATGGAGCAAAAGAGATCTTCCCCCCCCATCCTGGGCCTCAATTTCCCCCTCTGTCAAATGACAGGCTTGGACTAGATGGCCTCTGGGAGCCCTTCCCATCCTGGCATTCTCTGATCTCAAGGTCCTTCTTTTATCATCTGGGCAGGGGGCTACAAGTGGGGAGAAATGGCAGTGTCGCAATGAGGGGGGGTGCTGGGTGGGGCTGGGGTGAATGTGCCCAGGCTCCGAATAGCAATGGCAGCAGCTCTTAGCTGCAGTGCGGACGCCAGTGGCGCAGGCCTGTTTCCACGGCTGCAGCGAGGTCCGCATTGCACCAAAGATCTGCCTCCCATACCAATTGACTTGCGCAATGCTTTTGGAACAGATTAGGGCCATGTAGACTCCCCCACCCCACCCCACCCCCCATTCTTCTTTCAAATCCAGAGATTTCTCTCTAATAACAAAGCATTTGGGGTATAGCTCGGTATTTCAGGTAAGGCTGACTTTTTAATCGTTCCTTTTTCTTTTCTTTTCTATTTATTACCCATGAAGAACAGTTGAAAATAGGAAATGGCCGTTCATCCCCCTGAGATTTTAAAGCAAAATTCAAACCATTTCCCTTTTAAAGATTAAGACCGTGGTAATGTGGATGATGATACTCGCATAGCATGAAGAAGGGGAAATAAGGTTTAACCTAAAGTCCTTTGAAAATCTGGGTCTTGAGAATGATCATGAATGTTATTCAAACTGCTGTAGCTGTTGCTTAATGAATTGTCTGGCGGTGTCAGAAGCATACTAGCCTAAGCCATGCTGTCTCTGGAACTTATATTTTGTAACTCTTTGGGGGGGGGGGGGGGAAGGCAAATATATCTTCAGGAAAGCCCTGATCAGGGCGTGTCTCTTGGGCTCTGGGTTCTGCCATGGTGGTGGTGCACCTCAAACCCTGGATAGGTTCCCCGAAACTGAGAAAGGCTTTGAGGTGCCTGGGACCCAGGCTAAACAAGCAGAAAGGCTCATCATTGGCAATTGGGCCACCAGATAATGAATTTTGTTGGCCATTACAGCATATAAAGACTGTTATCTGGAGGGGGGCGGGGTCTCAGGCTGCAATAATAAAGGGGTTCTCAGAGCACTGAAATCGTAGATCCTTTTAAATAATGTAACATGGCCATGAAAATGCTTTGAAAAGATAAACATGCAATACAGGAGGAAAGCGTTACCCTAATTGGAGTGTTTCTCATTTGATTTTGGATCACCCTTATTCCATGGGCTGAGAGTCTCTCTGAAATGTCATCATACAGTATATATAGTAACTTCTCAGTTAACCAATATGGTTGGGGTTCTTATTTACTGAGGATTAAACCATTTGTCTGCTGGAGCTCTCAGGGTTAAGGATATACTTGATAAAGGTACCTGAATCTCAATTCAGTTCTGAAAGGGTTTCTTGAGACCTGTGGGGGTCCAGGGTTTCAGGGTTCCAGGGCGAGATTTATGAAGAATCTGTGATGTTGTTGGTATGAATTATGACGTAGTAAGAATTCTCTTAATGAAGCTTATTAAGTAAACTTCTGGGGGGTCTTGTGGGATGTGGGATCTGAACCCAGCTCTTCTTAATCCCAAGCCCAACACTAACCACTGAACCACTCTGCCTTGGGAGGAGAGATAAAAAGATAAAAGCAGCACGTCTCATTACTTTCCCTTTTAAATATATTATCCCCCAATTCCCTGATTTTTATAGACTGCTCCACTGCCTTTCAAATCACTAGGGGGTTTTAACCTTGGACTTGACCTTGGTTTTTCTCATCATAGCGGGTCAGTTTGCCAAGTCTAGTTGATCCTGTATCAGAAATATGTTTTCCCATCTACCTCTTTCTCTCCACTCACATGGCCCTCAGCCTAGATAAGGCCCTTATTACCTAAATGTTTACAGTCACCTTCTAACTGGTCACTAAGCTTCCAGTCTCTCCCCTCTCCAATCTACCTTTCACATAGCTGCCAGAATAATCTCCCCATGGTTCAAATCTGACTATCACTCTCTTGTTGAAAACGTTGCAGTGGCTCCTCAGTGCCTCTGGGATGAATTAGACTTCCATCTGGCATTAAAACCCTTCATATAAAAAAAACCCCTTCATAACTGGGCCTGAACCTGCCTTTCCAAATACACTTATTCCTCACTTTTAGGAGCCAAACAAGCCCTCAAATTTCACATTCCACCTTGGGCAGCTGGTGGTGCAGTGGTTAGAGTCACATGGGCTAAATCAAGCTGGATCTGGAGTCAGGAAGGTCAGAATTCAAATTAAACCCTAGACACTTATTACCTATGTGATCATGGACAAGTCACCTCTGTTTGCCTCAGTTTCCTCATCTGTAAAAATGAGGATAACAATAGCACCTGCTTCCTAGGGTTGTTGTTATGAGAATCAAATGGGGTAATATTTGTAAAATATGCTCAGCACAGAACTTGGCCCATAGTAGGTGGTAGATAAATGCTTACTCCTTCCTCTTTGCATACACTCTATACTTGGAATTTACTCCCTCCTCACCTCTGCCTTTTGATTACTTATCTGTGTCCAAGTCCAGTTCTTACTGCTCCTTTTCTACCCTCAAATTACTCTTTATTTTTCTATTTTACCCCGAATCCCAGGAGAACTTAAGCTCCTTGAGGACATAGACCATTTTCTTTTTTTTTCCTCTCTGCCCCAGCACACAGTAGGTTCTCTCTAAATGACTTTGGAATGGAAATAGATCATCAAGTTCAATGCCAACATATCATAGTAGTCCAAGCTCTAAGGGAGCTTAGAGGTCATAAAGTATATTCTCTTCATTAAACATAAGACAAAATTGAGGTCCCAGATGGAGAAGCGACTTGCCCAAGGTCAAGTGGCAGAGAAAGTAACAGATCTGGAATATATACTGGGGTCATCTGACTCTAATATCTTTCCACAGTGTCACATTGTCCTTATAAAGACAGGTAATGTCATTTAAAAAAAAATTGAAATGCAGTAAATGGGAAGGAGGGCAACTGAATCCACCCCAGTACACAAGGTTCACACAGATAGAGGGCAGAACGTTTCAGAAATATTCATTAAATAAGCATTTGTTAAACAAAAATTGCCAGGCAGAAATTGTGTGGGGCAATAGGATTTCAAAGACAAAAGATAAATAATGTCTGCCCTCAAAGAGCAAACATTCTATGAGTGGGGTCACATATACATGTAGAGGATTACACAAAATCCATAAAAAGAAATTTTTCAGGAAGATAGACACTTAAATAGCTTAGGGTGCTGGAGCTAAGTCTTGAAGGAGGCTAGGTAGTCCAAGACAAAGGAGAGGAGTGTATTCTGGGCACTGAAAGGATATCCATGCAAAGGCCTGGAGAGGACACATGGAGCATTTTGTATGTAGAATGGGTAAGAAGGCCAGTTGCCTGGACTGGAAAGTTTTGGAAGGGTAGAAGAGTCCAACCTAAAGTGCTAACCTTTGAGATTACTGAGTCAACTCTAGTAACCCCCTAGGCTAGAGGTAACAGCAGAGTGATTGGAAAGTAGCAGATAAAATGACAGTCCTGTAAGAATCCATGTTTTCATTGGTTTAGAGAACCTCCTTCCACCAGATGCATATTTCAGTTCTTTGGGGACTTAGTAGAGGGTCTTAAGGCCTTGGACTGCCATTTGGTAGCATCTCAGGGTGATAAGCTTTCCTGCCTTGGCCTTCTAGAACTCGAGGTCACCTCTGCTTCAGGAAGAACAGAATCTGAGATAGAGGATAATTAGTCCTAGCTAATTTAACTAGCTTAATTGCAGGTTGCTTCTTGGTCCCTTGGGTAAAGGAATAAATGAACACCAGTATTGCTGAATCATTTTGCCCCTGGTAAGAGTGAGTAGATACATTTTAGGTTGTCTCTGGATCTTTTATTGATTATAGTAGTCTGAGCATGCTTGGGCTGAACTGATACTGAATCATTCATTCCTCCCCCCTCCAGATCTTAACCACAAGGGCAGAGAGCTGTCTACTTCTGAAATTCATGGGAATTTACAGGTAAATGGCTTAAGTGGAATTTTTTATTAACTGGAGGTGGTGGGTAGTGTGGGTGGGGAGGGAGCATGCCGGTTAAGTTAACCTGAGATTTTGCTACAGTCCCAAGAGCATAGAAACGAAGCTTTCTTCAGCCCTGTTCCCCTGCTTTATGGCATTTGATTAACATATGTGAAGTATTTGAAATGACTTCTGAAGCTGTTCTCATTTTTCTGAAGGCAGTTTTTGAATGAAGATCTTTGGGTGGAAATACAAAGGGTGTGGGGGAGGAAAGATCTGGGGGAACTCCATTCCCATGTGAATAAACTCCCTTGTTTGTTAAATTGAAAAGTAAGACAGAATTTGTTTACTTCACAGAATTAACTGTACCTTTTTGACTTTTCAAATGAGTATATTTGGGGACAGCTAGGTGGCACAGTAGATAGAGCACTGGTCCTGGAGTCAGCAGGACCTGAGTTCAAATGCAGCCTCAGACACTTAATAATTGCCTTGCTGTGTGATCTTGGGCAAGTCACTTAACCCCATTGCCTTAAATAAATTTTAACAATTTTAAAAATGAGTATTTTTAAAATGTGACTCAATTACCAAAAATGGATTTACATACTTTTCAGGACTCCCTAGAGTTTGGAACAAGGTCTACCTCTGCTAAGCAGACAAGTTGTCGGAAAGCAGAAGCCTGGGGACTCCAGGGAAACATGATGGATGTTTGTCCTTTCCTCAAAGTAAGAGCTGACCACATAAATCGACTTCTTTCTCAAATACTTTTCAGACTCACCACTCTATTTCTGTTTTTAAGATATCTTCATAGCTTTGCTTCTCAGAAGGACAACATAGTCAAATGTGCCTTTTCTTTCTTCTCTTTCCCAAGGTTAGGTCCCAGTGATAGCCCATGTTGAGTGACACATTACATTACGCCCCCTTGTTTCCTGTATTACATGACTCTCATTTAGTAGGATCACCCAGACCACCACAAAGTGAAAGAGGCATTTAATGCCAATGGCAATGTGATGTAATGGAAAGAACTCTGATCTTAAGCATCCAATTGCCTTTCAGTTATTTGTGGCCTAAAATCCCAAGTCTCCAAGGCAAGGCATACTGGTCAACTTCTAGTTAGTAATGCCCATATACAGAGTTTGGGACCAGCTACTGAATCACCTCTTCCTAGCTCTTCTCAAAGTAGAGGAATGCTTCTTTGGCCTTCCTTCTCAGTCTGTTTCCCTTCAGTTTCCTTCTCTTCTTCATGTCAATAGGAGCCAGACTAGAAGAATAAGTTAATTTCTTGGGTTCAACCAGCCTACATCTAGAGAAGAGTTGATTTTCCATAATACAACATACTGCCATGTTTTCTATTAAAAGTTCTAGGATATGCCCTGAAAAATGACATATTTTGCAATGGAATTGTGAAAAGTTTCAGAAAATCATCCAGTGGGAAGGGATACCTCCAAACTAATTCAAGATTCCCTTCTGATCAATGTCAGTCACCGAGACACTGCCTGGGCATCTCTAATGACAAGATAATCTCCTAGTGTTCTCTATTCACTAGGAACAGTGGAGCATTATTTCCTTTAGGTATCTGAGAATAGATTCTCAGTTATCTAGAGTGGTGCTCATTCCAGTCTATATGTGGATGTAAAGGTATTTCCATCTATATTAGCAATGAAGAAGCCCCATTGGCCTTGGCCCCTAGCTACCTTAACATTTTGACCACTTTGCATTTGACTGTGTTAATTTGCAGTTGCCTATGATTTTCAAAGTCTTTTGCTGTATGAGCAACTTCACAGAACAAAAGCCCCCTCCAGATGAGATGTTTTTCTACTCCCACTTACAAGTGCAAAAAAAAATAAGAGAAATCACTTAGAAGAGCAATGGGTACTAATGGTGAACCTTGTCCTTTCTCCTTGAGACTGTTCACCATCCCCACCCCATCCTCTCAGACAATGACTGGATAGCTTGAGTTTCCTCACCTCCTCGATTTCATACCTCAGAACTACTCTATATAATCTCCTACACCTTAGTCTCTCCATTTCCTGGCCACCTACTCTTCAACTGCTGGCTATCTGGTTTACTATCCCACCATTCAACTACTCTCCTATGCTAGCCACAATGACACACTTAGAGAACTACTGATTTCCATGTTGCTTTGGAAGTAGCTCAAGGTTGTTTTGCATGTGCATCTCTCTCTCTCTCTCTCTCTCTCTCTCTCTCTCTCTCTCTCTCTCTCCTTGACTTGATAGTAAACATTCCTTTGGAAGATAGGGAAGAGTATTTTCAATTAAAAAAAATAATCCCTCCCTCTAAAATGAATACACATTTCATAATAAATTGCCATAATCTTCACACCTTTCCCTGTGAGAAGTTTTGAGGAGGGACAGTAAGCTCTCCAATCAACATCTGTTGGATGGATGAAGCAGAGCGAAATCGTGTCCCCACCCAAATCCCTGACTTCACCATTTATAAACAGGTCAATTATAGTGATAGGAGGTGATAAAGAGAAATATAAAGATCAGAAAAGAAGGAAATAGAGTTTTCATTTTTTGACAAGGGCTTGGCCACATATCAATAAATGTTAGTATGGGACTTGTGAGTCAAATTCTGTACCAGACCATGAAACAAAATTTTCAAAATGTTTGTACCTGAAGGGTGACTGCAAGGATGCCAGGTCAGTGATGTTGGTTTGTTGTGGTTTTTGTTGTTGTTTTGGCATGCCCATTGCCTTCAATGACCACGTTTCCTCTTATGGGATTTCAGTATGACAAGTAAAATCATGTCATTGAAAACTGAAACTAGGGGCAGCTAGGTGGCGCAGTGGATAAAGCACCGGCCCTGGAGTCAGGAGTACCTGAGTTCAAATCCGATCTCAGACATTTAATAATTACCTAGCTGTGTGGTCTTGGGCAAGTTGCTTAACCCCATTGCCTTGCAAAAAAAAAAAAAAGAAAACTGAAACTAGGAGTAATAGTGAACTCACTGTAGTTCTTATAACTATGATGCAATAGTAGACACTTTTCTAGGGAAAAAATAAAGCTGTATCTTGCTTTGCCTTAAAGCTGGGTTCTGGGGAAAAAAGGGGTGTGTTTGGAAATCACATTTTACCATTGATTTATGAGATCATTTCAAAAATGCTTGTTTCTGATTGATCTTTGAGTTGCCTGTGGTTCCTAACACTCTAGTGTAAAGCTTTTCTGTCCTGACTCCAGCCCTCCCTTCAAAGGCAGTTAATGATCTGTGAACAAACCTACACAGGAGAGTTGGACCTTCAGGAATCCTTTTGTATAGGGAAGAATCCTTTTGAAAGGAATAATCACCCTCTCATTTTGGACACTTGGATTTAGATTTTCTTAAAAGCTCTGACAGGGCTGTACTTTTACTCCTCCCCTTTCTAAGAAGTAGAATTGTTGGTTGCCTGGTGAATTCATTTGCTAGCTTTTCACCTCCAAGAAACTAAGCCCAAATCCTATACGAGTCTCAGGAAAAAGAGATTTGATGGCAAGGACATTTTCAGTGTGGACACTGGTTCTCATCCTGAAATGGCGGCACAAGCTGATAGGATTCTGTATACTTGGCAGCTTTGCCTCTGAGCAGAGCCTGGGACTGGAATAGCAGGAATTTACAGGTCAAGACAGAGGGGCAGTTGGCAGTTTGTCATGAGGAAGTCTGCTTGGTATATTTTACCAAAAGCTATCTTGACTTGCATTAAGCTTTTGCACTTACTTCACTCAGTGTTAAAAATGAAGAAAGAGTACTAAAAATGAAGTCCACGGTGCTAGAAACAATTTTGACTTAGGCTAAGTATGTTGACTAGAACTAACCTAGTTTTTTCATTGTTTTCATTATTACAAAACAATTTAAATTTCCCTTGTGACTTTTATCTAAAAAGATGTAACCATTTTATGGGAAATACCCCCAATAGTCTTTTTACTTTTTACTTGGTTCTATTTTATGGGATTATAGAAGGCCAGAGCTGGGAGGGATCTTAGAGTTCATTGTAGTCGAACCTCATCATTTCATTTTACAAACCATTTTAGAATTTATTGTTACATTTTATTTTTGACCACACACTTCCCAACAAACTCCTTTACAAAGTAATACCACCCCCCCCAAGTCACCCACAGATTATCAATTGTTAAGAGAAAGGAGGGTTGTATCTTTGGACTCTTGACAGTATGATACTAACATTGACTGTTGTATTTGACTTGTGTTTTGCTGCTTCTCTGTGTAGACTTTATGCACATTGTTGTAGTCATTGTGTATATTGTTCTTTTTGCCTTTGCTTTCCTCTCTCTACTTCTGTTCATACAAGCTTTCCATGTTTCTCTGGATTCTTCATATCCTCTGAATCACAGACTCGAAGCGTTGCAAGGGACCTTTGGAAGCAACCATCTAATCTAGCCCTAAATAAATCTCCCATCTGACATGTACCTGACAATTGGTCAGGCCTGGGGGGGGGGAGGGACCCCCTACCTCCTACTACCTCCTGAGATAGCCTGCTTAGCCATCTTTCCTCTTCCATCCATGTCCCACAATTTGTTCAGCCAGGCCTCAGTGTCCGGGCATGGATTTTGTTATCACAAATAATGCTGCTCTGAGCATTTTTGTACATATGGCCCTTTTCTTTTTCTTGCTGTCACAAGTAACCTCCTTGGAATATAGCTCCAGCACTGGAATCTGTAGGTCAAAAGGCTCTGAATTCTTTAGTGATTTTTCTTGCATAATTCCACATTGTTTTCCAGAATGATTCCATCATTTCACAGCTCCACCCTTCAGGAATTAGGATACCTCTCTTCCCCCCAGCCTCTCCAACAATGATTTCCCCCCTCTTTTAGCATCTTTCCTAGCTGGTCCAGAGAGGAAAAGTGACTTCTTCAGGGTCTCCTCACTCACTGAACCTGATACTAGAACCCCAAGTCTTCCCACTCCCTGGTAGGGTTACCAACATTATAGCCCTTTAAAAAAAGCTATATTAGGACACTTGGGTAAAAGTGTCACCCCTTTTTTTCACCCCTCTCCCCCCACTCCCCCTACCCCCGATTTAGTTTGTCCCAGTTCAGATAATGGCCTAACCAAAATTCTAAAACCAGCAAAAAATCAAAACTCCTCGCTCACCCTAGGGCTAATCCAGTAGAATCCAAGAAGCCTTTATTCATTTAGAGCCAAGGAGAAAATCCTGGGCAAGCTGGTCAGTTACCAGTGGGTTGGCAACCCTCCTCCCAGGCCAGCCCTCTTTGCTCCAGGCTGTCATTGTAAGGATGTTCCTTGATCTTATTTTGTTTTTCAGGAACAGGCAGAAGGTAGCGTAGAAATGGAGACTAATGGAAAGCACTGGGTGGAGAAGTTGTTTATGCCTTATTTTACTCCCCAGGATTTTTTTAAGCAAGCTAATCAGCCTGAACCTTTTTCTCAACAACTGGCTTTCGACCAAGCAAAGGGAGTGGAAGAAATGTATAATTTGGCAATTAAAAAGTTCCAAGAAGAAAAGAAATTTAAGAGGAAAGAATTCATTTCCCCGCTAATTGAACCAGAATCTGAACCCAAGTTAACTGAGAGAAAGATAAACATTTCAAAGAAGCAACCCGAGAGGAATTCTGCCTGCTGGGATGCAGCCGATTTGAATGTTGGAACCGAAGAAAGCCCCAAGAGAACAGAAGGTCATTGTATTTGGAATGCAAAGGAATTAGCAGCTTTGCGACTAGAGGCACAGAAAAAGCACGCGGAAGGCCTGACTCAAAAACTTCAGCTGGCCTTTCTGAACAACGAGCTGGAAGAGCTCAACGCCAAATGCAGAAAGATCCAGGCCGACTTGGAGAAGGCCCAGCGAGAACTCCTGCAGTCCAAACGCGAAATCGGCTGCAAGACCCTCGGGCTGCAAGCCGCTCAGAGGGACAGCTTAAGAAAAGATCGAGAACTTCGAGCCCTAAAGAACGCCATCTCGCAGAAATCCAGCAACATGAAGAATTTAAGCCAGGCCCTCCTCCAAGCCAAGCAACTGATCCAGAAGCTCGACCTGGAAAACAAAGAGCTGAAAGAGGTGGTGCAAACGTTGAAGCAGCAAATTGAGGCTGGCAATGCCGCCCTGAGGGAAAAGGTGAAATTGCATTATAAAGTAGCAATCCACCAAATTCAGAGAGAGTTAGAGGTTGTCAAGAATGAGCTGAGAAACGAGAAGTTCCTCCATGCCAGAAATAACAAGGCCCTAGAGCTCCTTAGGAAACACTTTTCTTCTTTACCAGTGTCAAGCGGGCTTGACAGTTTCAAAATAGATTATCTTTAAAGCTTCACAAAACCAGGATTGCCTTTCCCTGACAAAATGACCGAAACCCATTACCTTGGTGTTTGTTGTGTATCTCTTTAAAATCTGGAAATAAGTGGGTGTAAAAGTTTGTAATTTTCAGTTTTAGTTTAGCCCAATTTCCATGCAGCATAAAGATGTTAACTCAGCAAAGCTTTGGTTTCATCTCTTTTTTTCTAGAGATTATCTTCTAGAATACAGTCTCTTGCAGCAGCAGACTGAATTATGTTTCTCAAAATTTTCTAAGGGACGCTTTGCAAACACAAACAAGAAAATCCCAAATAATCAGGCAAAATAACCCATAAGGATGATAGTAGAGGCCACCATCCTCTTTTGTAATCTGCCTTTTGTTAAAAGGAAAAAAGCCTGTGTGCTCTGACTTTTAATGAGGTACCGCCAACATGGTCCATTGTATTTAAACCTGAGTTCTGTAGCCCTTTGGGATGTTGTCTTCATTCACCTTGTGTCATTTTACATATTCTTTTGGTTATCCTTTTTTCACTGCATCATTTCAGGCAAATCTAACCACATTTCTTGCTATTCTTCATATTGGTCATCCTTACAGCACAATAATATTCCATTCCATTCATAAACCACAATTGACTCAGCCATGCCCAAGTTGTTTGGCATATAGTTTATTTCGAACCTTTTGCTAATCCAAATAGTGCTGCTGTAAATATTTTAATAGTTGGGCATTTTCTTCTTGTTACTAACCTCCTTAGAGTATAAATCTCTAGTGGGTCTTCTGAGTCAAAGATGGCATAAGTAGTTTTTGTAACTTCTATAATTTCATATTACTTCCCCAAACAGTGGGATCAGTCCATAGTTCCAACAGCAGTGAATGATGTGTGTCTGTTTCCCTGGAGCCTCACCAACCGTAAGGCAGATTTTCCTTACTTTTTTGTTTAACCATCTTTGTCAATTAGGGATCTTGAACACTTTCAGATGGTTATTTATATTTGTTTCTTATTTCAAAATCTTCCTGTTCCTGTTCTTTCACCACTTATCTATTGGAAAATGACTCTTATTCTTACAAATTTCTGCCAATTCCCTATAGATTTGGGATGTCAGACTTAGGAGACGTTTAAGGTAAGATTTTTTTAGTCCATCTTTTCTTCTTTTTATTCCAGGTCTACTTTCTAATTCACCCATAGGCTTCAGTCATTCAACAAATGCATTACTCATAGATTGTAAGTCATTTAAGAGCTATTGAGCTATCCAAGAGTAGAATGGTCTGCCTTCTGGGGGGAGGTGACAAGTTTGTAGCACGTTAAAGTTGAAAAAAAAATCACTTCCCACATCCATCTGAGCCCCACAATAGTTCTGTTACTGGTATTGTTATCCTCATTTTAGGGTTGAGGAAACTGAGGCTCAGGTTACCCACAAGGTCACACAGCTAGTGGATTTCCTGGTAAGATCTGAACTTCCGTCAGCATTTTTTATTCTACCCCAAAGTAGTAGATTCTCCCCCATTAGAACATAAAATCAAAAGTGAATGGGGGGGTGGCTAGGTGGGGCAGTGGATAAAGCACCAGCCCTGGAGTCAGGAGTACCTGGGTTCAAATCCAGTCTTAGACACTTAATAATTACCTAGCTGTGTGGCCTTGGGTAAGCCACTTAACTCCATTTGCCTTGCAAAAACCTAAAAAAAAGTGAATGGTTAGTTATGGGGGTGTCCAGGTAGGGGTTGGACTAGATGACCTCTTGTAGCTCCTTTTCAGCTCTGAGATCCTGTGGGTTAATATTTACTGAAGAACAGTATGGGATCTCTCTAGTAATGTGGAGATCCCACTCATGCAAATACATGGCCTCCTCTATGCTTCACAGAAAAGAATTGCATGCTACAGACTTTGGAGGGAGCAGTTTCAATAAAGGGGTGGGAGGTCAACAGCCAGAATGCAAGGAGCTGAGAAGTGAGTAAGTGGTGAGACAGGGGAAGCAATGAATGTTGGTGTTTCCTCCCCTGTTTACCAGTGAAAAGACATAAGTTTATATCCTCAGGGTTTGATGGAATCTAGTGAAGGATTTAAGGATAAGGGAGCTCCAGAGAAGATATCCTTCAGAAAGGAGAAAGACAGACAGAGAACAAGGGGAGAGGGAAACAGAGAGAGGGAAAGGAGGGGGGTGGAAGGAGAGGCAGAGGGAGAGAGAGGGGAAGGAGACAGAGGGGAAGGAAAGGAGAGGAAAAGGAAGAGAGGCAGGGGGAGGGAGACAGAGACAAAGAGGAAGATGACTGAGAAAGAGACAGACAGAGAGAGAGAGACAGACTGAATGATCAAGGTTCAAAGGCTCAGAGGAGCTGGGAGGGGAGGTAACTTCAAGGGGGACAGGCAGGGGCATTGCCTTGGCAAGAACGGTCCCTTGAAATTGTTGCTTTTAAACAGCTCAGAGAAAGCATCTCTCTACCTCCCCACCTTTGGTATCTCTTTCATTAACCTTTAGTTTTTTCTGTCCAAAATTTACATATACGTTAGTGACCATTGCTGGGGTTATTCTGCTTTTGTTCACAAGGGTTTTCTGTACTTCCTCAGTTGGCCAGCAGGGGCTGTAATTCCATCACTCCAGGATACTTGAAATTACTTATACCTTAATCATGACGGCTGTTTGGAAGAGGGGTGGTCGAGGGTTGGACTAGATGGGCCCAAACGACCCTTTACATGTCCCAGGTTTTTCTGTTGAGATATGTTAGGTATCACAGCAGAGTCCCAGGATGGTAGAAAGGACCTGAGGTAAAATCTAGCCCAAGGCTAGCATAGTGTTCTTAAGAAATGTAGGTTAAAATGATTTAAATTTTCTTAAGGCAGAAAGTGAGATCTAGGTGGGTAATACAATAGCAAATTGGCACCTTAATTTTGTCAGTGGATTCCATTTGAATACTTGGTAGAGCCTTGGTGAACAACTAAATTCAGTAAGCACTTAAAACTTGGTGCCACCATTGCCTTTAAAGAAAAACCTACTGAATGCAAGGTTGTGCAATGAATGGCACAAACAGGCACGGAGGGCAACAAGAATCGTGACGGTGAGTTATGAACAACACACAATGCATTTACGGCACTTCTGCCAAGCTCCATGCTGGCTGGGGGTGGGTTCCCTAGTCCTTTGCCACAAGAGCAGATAATACCAAGTTGGCAACAGACTGTCTGTCATATGAAGCCAGCCTATCTAAGTTTGTAAAGAAACACAGCGCCAGAAAATTGGCCAAGAGGTGATCATTTCTAATTTTAATTTTTTAGCCATAGCAGCTCAGGAAAGCCTGGAGCATAGAGGGGTTGGAATGTGCATAGGTGGAGAGGTGCTATACACATTGGGACATCCTGTATACTTGAGGTATTGAAATAATTCATTTTTTACCTCTATTCCCTGGAGGATGGGAAGAAATTTGGTACTTATGTTGAGCTCCCAACCCCTCCATGTCTCCTTATTCTGCATAAACTTTGTCCATGCCTTCCTCTCTTTCTAAAGGATCATTCAATCAGTCAGCAATTTACTCATTAGCTGGAAGTCTTCAGATTTCTTCCTTTCCAACACCAATACCAACTGACAACACATTTGAAATTATAGCATGAAAATTACTACTAAAGTAATTGGAAAAAGTGCTGTTCATAAGGTTTCCTTCTGCCTTCCAATAACCTTCATCTCAGAAAGGTTTTGGATTAGCTAGAAAGTCTTGATTTCCCATCTACTTCTTAATGGGAGGAGGGAGATTTGCAAAGTTATCTGAAGCAATAGATCTTTCTATAAAAAATGCTATCACTTCAGCAGCTAATTCCATGCTGGAAGGGTGGACACAATGAAGAGGAACTACCAACACAATCTTCTGCCAATACTGCCCCAGCTAACAGGTAGGAATGAATGGTTCTAAGAGCATATAGAACTCCATGTCCTCGTGAATGTCATTCCACTGTTCTTTATTGCCATAGTTCTGGGCATGTCCCTCAAGGATGGACCTTTCTCTTGGAATCAATGTTAAGAGAGATATTTACTTGCCTTAGTTTCACTTGCTCTTTCATGAGGTTATGATGTAAAGTGTTAGTGTGACAAGGAAGATATACCAGTATTCAAATTTCCTTTTCTTTATGAGCATTATTATGATGTAGTCAACTCTCACATTTACTAATCACTCTAGCCTATGTATAACACATTTCTAATTCTCAGCTTAGCTTCCTCTGCTACCCAGAATTCAGTTGTTCAACAGTATTTTCAAAGTACCTACCATGTGGGGGCAGCTAGGTGGCACAGTGGATAAAGCACCGGCCCTGGAGTCAGGAGTACCTGGGTTCAAATCCGGTCTCAGACACTTAATAATTACCTAGCTGTATGGCCTTGGGCAAGCCACTTAACCCCATTTGCCTTGCAAAAGCCTAAAAAAAGTACCTACCATGTACCAGGGACTGCTAGGTAGAGGTTGCAAAGACAAAAATGAAACATTCCCTGCCCTCAAAAAGCTTAGGTTAGACAAAGTATATATTATGTTAGACAACAGATAAATATTTATAGAGTAATTTTGGTAGTAGAGGTATTAACAACCCTGGGGAAGGAAATCAAGAAACCCATTTTGTAAAAGGTGAGAGTTAAAACTGAATTTTGAAGGGAACTTGGGATTCCAAGAGGCAGAGGTGAGTAGAAGGATCATTCCAGGTATGGACAACCCTTGCATCCAGTATGCAAAGTACTTTAGTCCCAGCAACCTTAAAAGCAAGCATTATCTATCTCCATTTTTCAGATGAGCAAATGGCTCCGAGAGAGAAAGTGATTGATTTGCTCAAGGAGCAGCAAGTAGAACCCAGGTGTCCTTAGTTTAAGACCAGTGCTCGGGCCATTATTGTATTAAAATAGACACATTTAAATATTAAGCAAATTTCTTCAAAGATCTGTGATTTCAGAGGATCATAGACTTACAGCAGGAAAGGACTTTGGAAGCTATGAGTCCCAGTCTCATTTTATAGATGAAGAAAATGAGGCTAAGAAAGGTGAAGTCCAGAATCACAGAGCTAAGTATCTGAGGTAGACTTTGAACTGAGGTCTTTCTGACTCCGTGTTTAGAGTAGATCCACTAGATTACCCATTGGTGTGTGTATTCCCTTTATCAGAGCAGATTATCATGCTTTTATACCCTATATGGTCCTGGAGACTTGATATGGCCAGTTTGCCATAGATCAGTTTGCTGATGAGCTTCTCTGAATTTAGCTTAGGTTGGTCCTTGAATGACAACGATATAATATGTCACCAGGTTCATACTCAAACCTTGATAGTTTAGGCTGCTAGGTGGCACAGTAAATAAGAGTTGTGGGCCTGGGACAGCTAGGTGGTGCAGTGTACAGAACCAGCCCTGGAGTCAGGAGGACTTGAGTTCAAATCTAGCCTCAGACACTTAATACTTTGCTGTGTGACTTTAGATAAGTCACACAACCCCATTGCCTTGCAACAACAACAAAAAAGTTATGGACCTGGATTCAGGAAGACCTGAATTAAAATCCAGCTTCAGCTACTTACTAGCTGTGTGACCTTGGGTCAGTCACGTGACCTCTTCCTGCCTGTTTCCTCAACTGTAAAATGTGGTTATTGTGAGGATAAAATGAGATGATATTTGCAAAAGCACTATATGAATTGTAGTTAATACTATTCATTACTATATATAGCCTTTGCAAACCAGAGTCACCTCAGTACTATGATGGGGAATTGAGTAGAGAACAGAGCAGAATCGTGGCACACCTAACATATAATGTAATGTCCATTTCTCTCATTCTCTGTTAAAGGAAAATATAGTGGGGGCTAAGATTGATTTGGATTTAGAGAACTTAGGTTCAAATTTCTAGTTCTGCTAATTACCAATTATACAGCAGGATAACCTTGGATAAGTTAATGTCTCTTGGCCTCAGTTTTCTTCTCTGGTAAATGAGAAGATTGTATTAAATAATCTCTAATGTCCCTCCCAACTCTAAATCTATGATTCTTCACTTTAAAAGGGAGAAATTTAAGCCCACTCTCCCCTCTGCCCCCAATGAGAGATGAAAATAATTTCTGGACAGTTAGGAGTTAACTGCTCGGCATATCAATTCTGGACTGTCTACTTTTAAGAATTGTTAATAAATGTTTGTTGTTTTTCTCTAGGCCATTGGGAAAATTATTCAAATTTGGAGTCAGTGACTATAACCAATGTCATGTAAGCTAATATTTCGGTCTGACAGTCAAAGAAATTACTTTGTCTTCAACTGAATTCTGTTTATAACAAAAGTGTAATGAAGCAGTGCAGTGGACCTTGGGAAAAATACTGCCAGGTTCTTATCTTCTTCCTTCATTCTACTGCCATCTAGGGGAAGGGGGTGGTAAAGGAGGAAGTCTACTTCTGGTCTCAGAGTGGGCTTAACCCTCATCTGTTGGCCTCCTAGGAGCAGCTACAACAAAGGGATTGGAATGTTCCAGTTAAGAATGGGCCTCTTGCTTGTTCTTTCTCAACCTTCCCACCCTCCTACCCCCAATAGACCTCCATAATAGAGGGGAAAGGAGGAGAAAGGAGGGAAAAGACAATTTCTGGATGTGTTGAAATGAATACACCTAATTTTGACATCTCTTTGTTCAAACCCCATTCAATTTAATTCACCAAGCTTTAAGTGCCTACTATCTGCAAGACACTAGGGATCCAAAGATATTTTTAAAAAACTCAATTCCTACTCTCAATAAATTTGATTCTGCTGGGAGTGGGAAGAGCAACATTACATAGATGGAGACAAAATATACAGAAAATTACTTTGTTCAGGGGAGGGTACCAGCCACTGGTGGTGGTGGGGAAAGCATTCAGGAAAGATCCTTTGTAGGAACAACCCCTCCCACCTCTTACTAGCTGTGTGACTTTGGGCAAGTCACTTAACTCTCAAACCTCAGTTTCTTGATCTGTACCACTTACATTCTAATAGATTAGTAAGCTTCTTGAGGGGAGAAAATGTTTCACTTTTTGTATCTCCAGCACTTAGCACAGTGCTTTTCACATAGTAGGTGTGTATTCAGCATTAACATGATTTGATTTGAAATAATTTCCTTGCCACACAAGGTTATATTCATGGGAATCAATTATTAGTGATCTTGTTTGTCCCCCCCAAAACTCTATCATGCTATAGAGGCCACCTTGGGTTCTGGAAGGCTATGCCTAGGGAAGCTAGAAATGTTTGGAGTTAGAAAAACTGTTGTCCAAGGACCAGCCTAGCCAAAGTCAGCTTCTTCACAAGAGGATGAATCTTTCAGCCATGGCAATTCACTGAGTTAGGCTAGGTCTGTGGTTAGCATCAGGGCAGGAAGCCCTCATCTGTCCAGAAGGGCAGATCCTCCAAGAGGCCAAGGCTTTCCTCATTCAATCCTTGTAAAAGATGAAAGAAGCAAGCACTATCCCTATTTTATAGATGAATAGAGGCTCAGAGAAGGTACCTACCCTAGGTAACATACATGCACATGTATTGAGGTAGCTAGTCCATCTAACAGGCTATCAGTAGACTGAAGAGTCAGAGGAAGACCTGAGTTCAAATTCAGATTTAGACACTAGCTGTGTGAGCTTGGGCAAGTCAGATAACTCCTGCCTGCTTCAGTTTCCCCATTTGTAGAATGGGGACAACAATAGTACTTATCTCTCAAGGTTCTTGTGAAGATAAATGAGATTATATTTATAATGTGCTTTGCAAACCTTAAAGTGCTCTATAGATGCTACCTATTAGCTATCTCTGTTGTCATATGCATAAACATATATGGCACATTCTCAGTCATGAATGTCTAGGTGTCTGGTCCATTAGTGATAGGAAGTAGACAAGAGAGTGAGTTGGGTTGAGAATCAGAACACTCACCTTTTCATTTAGAGCTATTACCTAACTACTTTGGGCAAATCACTTAATCTTCCCAGGTCTCAGTTTCTTTCTCTGTAAAATGGGAATAATATTGTAGTGGAATGAACACTGACTGGTTTTGGAGTCCAGCAAACCTAGACTCATATCCTGCCTCAAAAACTTACTGGTAATGTAACTACAGACAAATCACTTAGTCTCTCTGAGTTTTCCCATCCAGAAAATGGGGTGCAGGGTGCAGGGTAATAATGCCTACTTTATAGGTTCGTTCTGAGGATCCAGTGATAGAATATTTAGCTATAGGCAGCTAGGTGGCACATCAGACCTGGAGTCAAGAAAACCTGAATTCAAATCTAGGACAGTGGATAAAGCATCAACCTTGGGGTCAGGAGAGCCTGAGTGTAAATCTGGCCTCAGACATTTAAGAATTGCCTAGCTGTGTGACCTTGGGCAAGTTACTTAACCCCATTGCCTTAAATAAATAAAAAAAATTAAAAAAGGTTTAGTGTGCCTACTTAGTAAAAAAAAAAGCAGGCTATTGAGTCTATACTGACCATTTGAATTTAATTTTGTATCTCTAATACTCTTTCCCTACTCACTCCCATTGTGGGCAAAGTAATGGGTTTCTTTCCACTCCTGCCCCAACTCCCTTTTACTTCTCATAGAACTGGAAGATGAATGGTTTTGACCATAGAAACTCATGAAGGTGATTGTTCTGTCAAGGTATGTGAAGGGTTGCAATTTGCATTAATGGAGGAAGGTTCAATTTACCAAAGAAATTTCAAATTCTGCAAATATTTTAGTTTTGGGGGCCTATGAAATATCCCCCTGCTTTATAAGCTCCAGAAAAGTATGGGCTTTGTCTTAATTGTCTTCTCTCCCCTCAGGTCTCTGAACCTACTAGGCACTTAATAAATATCTACTAAATTGAATCAATGTGTTTCTCATCCTACTCATGCACTGAGAGCTTATTATACCAGAAACATTTGAAAATGAAGAGGAATTTGAAATTAAGTAGAAAGCTTTGGAAAGTTGCATGCATAAACCCTGTTCTTGCTGTGACAACTTGTCTGATTTGGTTCACTAGAGGATAAAGATATTTAATCCATTCCTTGTGGCAATGCCTTTTGTCCTCTCTCCTGCCTCATATGTCAATTTCATTTTTATGCCAACAAACCAGCCGGTTTTTGTATAAATTTGTTCTCTAGGATGTCTCTTTTCTTGGCTTATACAGTCCCCCCCCCCTTTTTATTCTTCATCTTTCCTAGGATACCGAGAAAATATTTTTCAGTGTTTAGAATTAGTTGAAATCAAAACTTTTCCTATATCTTACATTCCTGTAGATGTTGTCTTTCTTGTCCAGTAAACAATTTTGAGACAGGGATCTTTTAGTTCATTTAATTTACTGAATATGTGTGCATGGCAAGTAGGGGAGGATGACTTTGTCAAACCTACACTTTGGAAAAATCACTTTGGCAGTTGAGTGAAGGATGAGCTAGAATCAGGGAGACAAAATGAGATATGAAAAACAAACAGGAAGCTATTTTAAGAGTCGGGGGAGGCGGGCAGCGTGCCCTACAGATGTACAAAGGGAGAATCACCAGGACTTGGGAAAAGATTGACTATGAGTGAATAAAGAATGGAGGAGGACGGGGCGGGCTGGGTGGTATAGTGGATAAAACACCAGCCCTGGAGTCAGGAATACCTGAGTTCAAATCCGGTCTCAGACACTTAATAAATAATTACCTAGCTGTGTGGCCTTGGGCAAGCCACTTAATCCCGGTTTGCCTTGCAAAAAACCTAAAAAAAAAAAAAGAATGGAGGAGCACACCAAGATGGCGAGACTGTCTGGGTAACTGGTGGTACCCTGGATAGTAATGGAGAAACTGGAAAATGAGGAGATTTTGGGAGGAAATAATGAATTCAATTTTGGACATGTTCATCATGGAGGAAACATATCTATATATCTGTATCTATATATAGATATGTATATATATAGGTGTGTGTAAATATGTATACATATACATGTAACTATAATATATATATATATATACACACATATATTCTATAGACATTAGTGAGCTGTTGAAAGTTTTTGAGCAAGGGATATCCTATGTGAACTTCAACCCTCAAGGATCTATAATTTCACTGGTATGCTGATACAGATCATGAACCTCAACCAGCTTAGGAGATATTCTTTGAAGGTTGTTCTGGCTGGAAAATCCATCACCTCACATCCCACCTGATGAATTTCTCTGAATCTAGCCAACACATACTCATTCTGTCACCCAGCTTGAAACTGAAACCTTTCCAGTAGGGAAAACAGACACAGTAATAATGCACTGTTGCTGGAATTCTAAATTGGTCCAGTCATTCTAGAAATCAATCTGGGACTAGGCCAGAAAGTTAGCAAAATGTGTATGTCTTTTGACCCAGTGAATGATACTACTGAGCCTATCCCCCAAAGTTAAGATTTTTTCTTTTTTTTTTAAGGATTTTGCAAGGCAATGGGGTTAAGTGGCTTGCCCAAGGTCACACAGCTTGTGTCTGAGGTCGCATTTGAACCCAGGTACTCCTGACTCCAGGGCCAGTGCTTTATCCACTGCACCACCTAGCCTCCCCCCTATCCCCCAAAGTAAGAAGAAAAGGATCTATTTATCTATAAATATTTATAGCAGTTCCATTATAGTTGCCAAAAATTGGACACTAAGGGTGTGCCCTCCTACTGGGGAATTACTAAGCAAAATCTGGCATTTGAGCATAATGGAATATTATTGTACCAAAAGAAATGATGAAATGGGATGGTTTCAGAGAAAACTAAGACCTCTATATGCTGATACCAAGCAAAGTGAGCAGAGCCAGAACAATCTAGAAAATGATATGACAGAGAAAAATGATTTTGAAAATCTTTAGAACTTAATGCAATGAAAAACCATGAAAGAAGGGGAAATATGCCACTTATCTCCTTGAACTGATGAACTTAAAATACATAAAGAGACATTTTTGGCCATGGCTAATAGGAGAATTCGTTTTGCCAGACTACAACTGTATATTGTGGGCTTTGTTTTTCATTTTAAAAAATTTATCAGTTTGGAAGGGCAGAGAAGGTGGAGGATGAGACAGACTAATTTCTGAAAATGCTTCTTGTTTGAAAAAATTAAAAATTACGTAAGAAATCCCTTTCTAGATCAGTAGGACTTCCACAAAGCATGTGCTTCTCTGTCACAGCATTCAGAACCCCAGGCTCACTTCCATGCTCTGAGAACCAGTGCCTGAGGAGACTATTTTGGTAGATCTTGCAAAGATGGATTAGAGAAGGATGAGATTGGAGGCAGGGAATACATTTAGATTTATGACAGCAGTTCCAAACTAAGATAACAAAAGACTGTAGTATAGAGGTCATTGTGTTTTTTCTAGTCTTCCCCGGCCCTTTTCTGCATTGTTCCTCTGTCTGAGCAGCCTTGCTTGCTTCCAGCAGCTCTCACCTCCAAATCACACTCCTAAGTGGGTGTCCTGGATCCCTACACCCTGGAGGACTCTCATTCACTATCCTCCCAGCTTGGTTGTGACTCCCAGCTCCTTTCTAGGATTTGACAGTTCTCCAAATGTCCAGCAGATGGCACTCGTCTTTTTTCCTGAGGCCCAGATCTTTAATTCTGGCTCATTCAGGGTATTCCCCCCGAAACTTTAACAAACAACAAACAAAATTCATGTAAACTTTGATTATTCTTAAGTTTTCCTTAGTACTGCTTAGTTGAATTAACAGAATTGGGTTATTTCTAGGAACTAG
Organism: Macrotis lagotis; assembly: GCF_037893015.1. Classification (NCBI taxonomy): domain Eukaryota; kingdom Metazoa; phylum Chordata; class Mammalia; order Peramelemorphia; family Peramelidae; genus Macrotis; species Macrotis lagotis. The sequence continues at coordinate 29,666,507 of NC_133666.1, forward strand.
TCAGGGGATTAATTTAACTGCCTAAAGTCAACACTGTCGTCACAGCCTCAAAGATTGCCTGAAAAATCTGGGACCCTTCTTGCACTCTGCAAGTCAGTTTCCATCTTCTCTCCAAAAAGCATGTATTCAGTACCTACTACGCACAAAGCACTATTAGACACTTACCAGTTACTGAATAAAAATAATAATATAGGATTATTGATTTAGAACCTTAAGGAAACTTGGAGCCTTCAAGGCAAACCCCGGTATTTTATAGGTATGGAATAGAGGCATTAAATGACATATTCAAGGCCACACAAATGTCTGAGGTGGGATTTGAACCCTTCCTAACTCCAGACTCCAAGGGTCTATCCACCACTACTAACTTCTTGGGTTATAAGCAGTTGAGTGTATGTATAACTGGAGAAAAGGGAGAGAGATTAACCATTTGGGCAATCTGTATGTGCTGAGTCTTAAAAGAAGGTAAGGAATCAAAGAGGATGAATTAGGGGCAGCTAGGTGGCGCAGTGGATGGAGCACCTGCCCTGGAGTCAGGAGTACCTGGGTTCAAATCCGGTCTCAGACACTTAATAATGACCCAGCTGTGTGGCCTTGGGCAAGCCACTTAACCCCATTGCCTAGCAAAAACCTAAAAAAAGAGGATGAAGTAAATATTCTAGACCTGAAGGACAGCCCGAGCAAAGGCACAGAGGTAGGAGATGACAGCCCACGTTTGAGGTTCAACCAATAGGCCAATTTGGCTACACCTAGAATATGTTATGAGAAATGTGAACTAAGTATAGAAAGGGAACCTGGAACCCAATTATGGGGAAATCTTTAAGTGCCAACCTGAAAAGGATGTATCTTATCTCTGAGGGAACAGGGATACCCTGAAGATTCCTGAACTGGAAGGTGAAGTTGTCAGAATTGGCAGTTGTGTGGATAACAGATTAGAGAAATGTAAAGAATTACAAAAGCCTGTTGTATTGATTGTTGATGATGAAGAAAGCCTTTGATTCAGTCCAACAAAGTGTGTCACTTCCTTTCTCAAGTTCCCAACCTAGAAAAACCTTCCCCTGAGAGGCCATGTCTCATCTTATCTCTGGACAGTCCTCCTTCCTAGCCCTCCCAGAGAATTCTTCACTCTGAGGACAGGCTCTCCTGATTGGTTACCACTCAGATCACTCTCTTAGGATGGGCCTCCCCTATGCTTCACTTTATTCTCCTGAGTTCTACTCTCAAGCTACCTTGTCCTTGAAGAAACCTTCAACCTGAGGCATCTCTCTCCTGATTGGTGGCTGCCTACCTATACCACTCTTAGGATGGGCTTTCACCAAGCTTCCCTTGATTCTAAGATTCTCCTTCTCTACAGGTTCCTTCCTTGACTTTCTAGCTTCTCCCTTTCTTTAAGTGAGATTTAGGTTCTGTCTCAAGTAAGGACTATATAGATTGCTCATATCTTCTATCCTGGGGTGATCAGCAGAGTGCCTAACATATAGTAATAACTTGATAGAAGTTTTGTCTGATTATCTATCATCCATATACCAGAATCATTTAAGATTCTTTGGAATACATAATAGAAATTGTTAAATGAGAATTTTTTTTAATCTGGTAAATTATAAAATATTATAGCTTTGCCACTGTGGGGAGGGAAGTCCAGTGTGGAATCCAAGCTGAAGAGGTATTCCTTGTGTATGAGATCCTCCAGAGGAGGGCTACCCAACCTTTTAGCTCCTCTAGTACGCACCACCCAAAAAAAACTTAGGACAGAAAACATAGAATGTGGGCCTTGACACGTTTGCTTGGGTGATTCAGCCCAGAAGAGCTAAAAGGTTGGACACCTCTGCTCTAGATATTCCTATTTGACAACCAACATAGGGGAAATCAAGTAGATGAAAATTGTCTACTGCCCTATCTTGACATGAATTTGGGTGAATAGCCTATTCAGCGTGTCTATTATGCGTATCTGCAATACACAATAAAAATAAACTCTGTGTTGCTCCTAGAATTAAACAGAAGGAAGAGAAAGGGTTGGATTGACAGAAAATTTCAGACATCCTTAAATAACTTCAAGTTTTTCCCCAAATCAGAGGTTCATCTTTTTTCTTGTTAATATTCTGTTGCTATATGGTTGCATGATATAGAATACAAGTGACTCTGAGAAATTGAAAATAAATGGTCCCACAGAGGACAATGTCCATGAAGGGGCTGTCAAATAATACAAAACACCAATGAGGAGCTTCAGAGAAGAAAAAGCTCAAAAGCTATCAGCAGGGTAATGTATCATAGGAAGAAATTTCAATTTAACTCAGTAAAAATTTATCAGGTGGGGGCAGCTAGGTAGTGCAGTGGATAGAGCATCGACCCTGGAGTCAGGGGGACATGAGTTCAAATCCAGCCTCAGATGATTTATAATTACCTACCTGTGTGACCTCAGGCAAGTCACTTAGCCCATTTCTTTAAATAAATAAAATTTTAAAAAATTTATCAAGTGCCCACTATGGGCCAGACACTGAGCTAAGGGCTGGGGAATACAAATAAGAAAAAAGAAATACCCTGCCCTCAACAAGTTTGCAATTTCCTGGGACAACACAAAAAAGAAATTGGAAGGGAGGGAGGGATACCAGGGGTACCTCGAGCATCTCAATCTGTGGAATTGAAACCAAGCAAAACTGTAGATGGATAACTGGTTGAGATGGACTACTTTGTATTTATTTATAAGGCTTCTCTTTATAATACTCATATATGTTGTTTCCCTCATGAGAATACATGCTCCTTCAGCATAGAGATTGTTTTAGATTTTGTATTTGTATCTCCAGCAGCTATTTTGCATGAGGTAGGTGCTTTTCAATGCTTGTTTGATTGATCTCATAATTGCAATTTACATCACTGGAAGGAATATCCACACTGATGAGATCATAGATCAGTTGAATATTTGAGTCCTACCAATGACAAACTATAAGTTGAGAAATTATATAAAAGGTATCATCAAAAAATTCAAAACCTTACCAAAAAAGATAGGTAGAAACTACTATTGTATATAATTGGAAAACAAATAAAATATTTATATAATTTAAACAAAGATATCATCAAGGACAACTATGATTAGCAAAGGAGGTAGGTTAGATAGTCTTATGGGCAAGGGATAATCCATGGACAGCCCAGGAATTTCCAAAACACAGGAAAAAAACAGAAGAAAGTCTCAAGCACGTTGAATAGACTACAGAATCAGAATATCAGAACTCTAGCTAGAAAGATCCTAGTAGTCTATAGAACTTGAATATTAAACCTGGACACATTGGGTGGGTTCAGAAATGTATATCTCATTCTGTACCCTGAGTTCACTATTTCCCTTTCAGGAAGTGGCCAGTTTGTTTCACAGGGTTCCCCTGGGATCAGGTTTGGTCAATTCACCAGATCAAACTTCTTAAGTCTTTTCAAGTTGTTTTGCTCAGCAAACTTGTATAAAATGTCATTCTGGTTCTTCTTATTTTACTCTACTTCACTTGATAGGTATCTTCCCAGGTTTCTCTGAAACTATTCATTTTGTCATTTCTTTTGACCTAGTTTCCATTTCACTTATATGCCAATATTTGTTCAGTTATTTCTTAACTTATAGGTACCCTGTTTCTAGTTCTTTGCTATAACAAAAAGAACTACCATAAATATTTTTGTAAATGTTTCTCTATTTTATCACTATTAGTGGTATCACCAAATCAAAGGATTTCATCAGTTTCGTGATTTTGGAAGCATATTTTAAATGATTTTGGATGCATATTTTAAATTGCTTTCCACAATGGTTAAACCAATTCACAAATCCATCAGCAGTGCATTAGTTTGCCTGTTCTAAGGGTAGAATTTGAAAGTTGTTTTAATTTGAAGTTCTTGAATTATTAGTGATTTGGAGCATGTCTTCACAAATAATCCCTATATCTGATGAGACAGCTAAATTGAGGCTCTAAAGGAAAGGGACTGCTCAGAGTCACAAAGTAGTAAATGGAAGACCCAGGATTCAAACCTAGATCTCCTGAGTCTAGAGTCAGTAGACATTTTTCACTGTACCACACTTACTTCTCTGAACAAACCAAACATTTTGTAGCAAATTATATCACTAGTACTTTCACTGAAAGTAAGGTTGGAGGGGTGGCTGGAGTCAGGAGTACCTGAGTTCAAATCCAACCTCAGACACTTAATAATTACTTAGCTGTGTGGCCTTGGGCAAGCCACTTAACCCCATTGCCTTGCAAAAACTTTTAAAAAAAGAAAGAAAAGAAGGGAGGTAATTGGTTTCCCATGCTTCATTTGATATTAATAATCAGTGTATTATCATACAGTTATCTTGAGTATTGGAATTATCAAAAATGTTTATAGATCTTTAAAATTAAATTTTATTTTTTAATGAGCAAAAATAGATTTTTCTCCTCCTCCTTCCCATCTTTACCACTGAAAAAAGAAAAGTCCAGGGGGTGGCTAGGTGGCACAGTGGATAGAGCACCTGCCCTGGAGTCAGGAGAACCTGAGTTCAACTCTGACCTCAGGCACTTCATAATTACCTAGCTGTGTGGCCTTGGGCAAGCCACTTAACCCCATTTGCCTTGCAGAAACCTAAAAGAAAAGTCTGCAAGAAAGATACAAAACAAATTCCTGCATTGGTCATATGAAAAAATATTTGTATCATTTTGAACTAAGTTCATTATCTCTGTCAGGAAGTAGAAAAATGTTTCATCATTGATCCTCTGGAATAGTGGTCATTTTATTGATCAGATTTCTTTCTTTTTTTTTTTAGTTTTTGCAAGGCAATGGGGTTAAGCCCAAGGCCACACAGCTAGGTAATTATGAAGTGTCTGAGACCGGATTTGAACCCAGGTACTCCTGACTCCAGGGCTGGTGCTTTATCCACTGCGCCACCTAGCCACCCGTTTTCTAAGGTTTTAATGAAACTTATATATTCCAGAATAATAGTATTTCATTGTATTCAAATGACAATTGTATACATATAACATAATTTATGCAATATTTATCAGCTGATAGGTACTCCATTAATTTCTAGTTCTTTGCCACCACAAGAAAAAAAGCCGGCTATATTTTTGTTGATGTAGGATTTTTTCCTTTTAATTTGATCTCTTTGCTGTTTATATTGCATAGTGGTATTGCTGGTTCAAAAGGCATGCAGTTTAGTGATTTATGGGGCATACTTCCAAATTGCTTCCCAGAATGCACTACCAATTCACAGCTCTATCAAGAGTATGTTTGTGAACTTGTTTTTCCAGTTTTTTCAGAAATTTGTCATTTTTATTTTTGTCTATTTGCCAGTCTAATAGGTGAGTTGGAACTTAAGAATAACTTGAATTTGCATTTTTCTAGTCATTAGTGATTTATTTCATTTAAAATATCGAAGTTGGCTTGGATTTCTTTTGGGAACTTACTGTATATTCTTAGACCCATTATCTATTTGGGAATAGCTTTTATTCTTTTTTTTAGGATTTTTTTTTTGCAAGGCAATGGGGTTAAGTGGTTTGCCCAAGGCCACACAGCTAGGTAATTATTAAGTGTCTGAGACCAGATTTGAACTCAGGTACTCCTGACTCCAGGGCCGGTGCTCTATTGACTGCACCAGCTAGCCTCACTGAATAGCTTTTATTCTTATAAGTTTTAAGAAGTTCCTTATATATTTTGGAAATGAGAGCTGTGTCAGAGAAACTTGCTGCAAAGATTTTTCTTCCCTATCCCCCTCGTTTCCCTTTTAATTTCAGCTGTGTTGGATCTGCTTGTGTAAAGATTTTTTTTATTTTATTTACTCAAAGTCATTCATTTTATCTTCTGTCATTTTCTCTTTACATTTGTTTGGACATGAATTCTTCCCTATCTGTAAATCTGAGACAAATTTCTTCCTTGTTCTTCTACTTTGTTTATGATGTGACCTTTCTATCTGGGTAATATACACACTTGGAATTATCTTAGTATATAGTGTGAAGCACTGGTCTAACTCTAGTTTCTGCCAAACCTCTGTCCAGTTTTTCTGATAGTTTTTGTCCAAAAAAGTGAGTTTTGACATCAAAAGCTGGGACCTTTGGGTGTAGTGAATACTATTGCTTTTGTTTGCTTCCCTGTATTATGTACCTAATCTGTTCTGATCAATCAATCCCAATATTCAACCTGTACTAAATTGTTTTGATTATTGCTTCTTTGTCAAATGCTTTTTTTTTATCGTCAAGAAATAATTGCAACCCCATTGGCTAAAAAACATGTATGGTAAGTCAATTAGTTGTTTGATGTGACAAATTTGTTTTGCTGAATTATTGAAATTGTTCGCTTGTTCTGGCACTAATATAGTTCACTCAACAATTTTCTTCCAGGCATAGATTGTATGTTTTCACAAAAAGACATATCATACACTTCATAATTACCTAGCTGTGTGGCCTTGGGTAAGCCACTTAACCCCACTGCCTTGCAAAAACTAAAAAAAAGACATATCATAGGGGGTATTTAAGAGGCAAAGAGGATAGAATACTGGCCCTGGAGTCAGTAGGACCTGAATTCAAATTCAGCCTCAGATATTTGATACTTACTAACTGTGTGACTTTAGGCAAGTAACTTAACCCCACTGCCTTGCAAAAACAAACAAAAAATAAAATATCATAACTCCCTTCATCTGTGAGATTTATATGATACCTTTACTGCATATTTCATCCATAATTTAAGAAAAAAGCCTAATCTGCTACTATGCCTTTATATATACCCTACACTTCTGCCATTCTTGAGTATGACCCAACCATGTCTGTCCTTTAACATATGCTTATATTGTTCTCTCAGCATGAGATCCCCATCTCATTCCTCTTTCTATTTCTACTTGTCGAAATTTTAGCTACCCCTTAAAGTCTGACTCAAATAATACCTCCACCATGAAACCTCTCCTGACCATCTAGGTAGCATTTGAATTAAGTGAATCAATTAAAGCCAACAAATAATTATTGCGAACTCACATATGCTAAGGATCGAGAGGGAATACAAAGATGGATAAGGTAAAGTTATTATTTCCCTTTCTAAACTCCCATAGCACTTTGTTCCTCTCTTTTGGCCCCTTATTGAATTCTGCCATGATAGCTGGCTCTGTCCATGTTTCTTCTCCATCACATGATTTAATATCCATGAAGGAAAAAAAAATTTTAAAAAGAAGAAAAAAACCATCCAAGCAAACAAAAAGTATCCACAAGAGTAGAAATCCATATCTGATTCTTTTCTGTCCTTCAGATCATTACATAGATACCTAGAATGTTGAGACTAACATGAATAAGAGATTAAAGTGAAGAAAAAAGGAGTGTGGATTTGGGTAATCTAGGTTCAAATGACATATATGCCATTTACTATCTGTTTGACCTTGGCCAAGTCATTTCTTTTCTCTGGACCTCATTTGGAGTAGATGATTTCTAAGGTTACCTTGTTTTGATTTGTAATCTTTTATGCCCTTTTAAAAAATACAACAGATATTTCCCAATATCCTCCTTTCTACCCAAAATTCTTCCTTATAATAAAGAAAATGTTAAGACAGATCAATACAGGAAATATATATCTGCCATTTTTCAGTATTCCGTCCTAGTAGACACCCCACCCCTACTTCTGCTGAGTGAAGAGAGGTATGTTTTCATCATCTGTCCTCTGGAACCAGTATTGGAAATGGCCTTTAATTTGAGTTCAGTTGCTTTTTATTTTTACTGTCATTTATATTATTGTAGTAATATGTATAGTTTCCTGGTTCTGCTTTCTTCACTCTGATCAGTTTCATATAAATTTTTTCCATAGGGTTAGGGTGGATCAATGACTTCACTGACATAAGAAACTCCCAGGTGAGGAAAAGCTCCCTACCAGTGCAAGTTAGTACCTTCTCTGAAATCTTTGAGCAGTACTCAGAGCACTAAGAGATTATGTAACTTGTCTAGAATCACATTAGGCAGTTAAATGGCTCAGTGGATAGAGTGCTCTGGAGTCAGGAAGACCTAAGTTCAAATTTGGCCTCAGACATTCACTAGCTGTGTGACCTTAGGCAAGTCACTTAACCTCTGTTTGCTTTAATTAACTGGAAAAGGAAAGGCAGTATCTTTACCCAGAAAATCCAAGATGGGGTCATGAAGAATTGGATAAATGGAAATGACTGAATGACTAAAGAACAACCAGAGTCACATAGCCAACAGATGTCAGAAGTGGGACTTGAACTGTACTGAAGCTATCTAGCTACTATATCATACTGCCTCTTTTCTCGTGTTTGCAAAATTCTTTCTATTTGAAACATAGTGGGATAAAATTCCATTACATTCCCCTTTTTGCTACTGAGATTCCTTTTGGCTTTAAATTCTGTAATTATCTATTGTGTCTAAGACTTTCATTTAATACATGAGAAAACTGACAATCAGAAAATTGAAGTGACTAAAATAATGCCTTGAATAGAGCAGGAACAAAGTCAATATTTGTTGAATGAAATGGAATAGGAAAAATGACTTACTATGCCTTTGAACTAATGTTTCAGTTTATGTTTTTCTGTTCTGATTTTAAGTCCCTGATCTGAGCTTTCTTTTTTTTGCAAGGCAATGGGGTTAAGTGGCTTGCCCAAGGCCACACAGCTAGGTCATTATCAAGTGTCTGAGGCTGAATTTCAACTCAAGTATTCCTGACTCCAGGGCCAGTGCTCTTTCCACTGCACCACCTAGCTGCCCCTGAGCTTTCTTTTTTCAATGATTTTTTTTTCAATTAGTAAGCTTTTAATTTTTTCTTTCACTTTTCCCACTCCTAAGGAGAAAAAAACCCCAAGACTCTTATACCAAATATGCCTAGTCAAGCAAAATTAATTCCCATAGTGGCCATGTCCAAAAACATGTTTCAGTCTGCCTATTTAGTCTCTTGCCTCTCTGGAAGAAGGTAGTTTACTTCATCATTGTTCCTCTGAAATTGTGAGTGGTCATTGCACTGATCAGAGTTAAGGCTTTCAAAGTTGTATGTATGGTATTATTTTTATATAAATTGTTCTCCTAGTTCTGTTCAACTCAATCTGTGTTGGTTCATACAAGTTTCCCTAGGTTTCTCTGAAACTATCCCTTCTATCATTCTTTAAAGTATAATAATATTCCATTACATTTATGTGTCATAATTTGTTTAGCAATTCTCCAACCAATGAATGCCCCTTTAGTTTCCTTTACCATCTCAAAAGGAGCTTTATAAAAATTTTTGTGCATGTGAGTCTTCCTTTTTTATCTCTTTGGGGTAGGTTTAGGCTTAGTAGTACTATGGGTCCAATGGTATGCACAGATTTATAATTTTTTTGTTTTTTCTTTGCAAGGCAAATGAGGTTAAGTGACTTGCCCAAGGTCACACAGCTAGGTAATTATTAAGTGTCTGGATTTGAACTCAGGTCCTCCTGACTCCAGGGCTAGTGCTCTACATACTGCATCACCCAGCTACCCAATAAATTTGGGGGTATAATTCCAAATTGTTTTCCAGAATTGGTCTCAGCTTTCCTATAATTTTAACTAGAGTCAATGAATAGATTCTTCTTTTTTTCTAAGCTCCAAAGCACTGTTCTGTATAAATGGAGGTCTCATCATTGATTTTGAATAGATGTTTGGGATTGTGTAGTGAGGCTTGGGTCTGTTATGCATGGGGGAAAACAGGAAACAGAGAGTGGGAGTGAAGCCTGGAGGAGGGCTGTGGCTAAGTAATGAAAAGATGACTGGGTACAATAGAAAGGACACTCTCTCCCTCCTCACCCCCCAAGTGTTTCAGTCTAAGAACATAAATTTTCGAAACAGCATGGTGGTGGTTAGGAATTCTGGCTTTTGGACATTTGGCTTATGTCTTTCCCATGCCCCCCCCAAAAACTCACCCCCTTAACTTCTTCATCTCTTGTCCTTTTCCTTAGGCAGTTTGTATTACTAAAGGCTGCATTACTACTGGATACACTACATGGTCAATGTAAAATCTGTCCATCAGGAACTCGTTAAGACCAGATGAGTCAAAATATGTGAATAGAAGGGTGAGGAATACATGTCAAAGAAGATAGGTCAGAAAATGTGTCCAGAGAGAAGACAGAGGCCTGGGAGTCTCTCACAAAGTATACAGGTCAGGGAATGGGTTGAGAAAGTAGAGAGAGACCCTGGGAGTCCAGACTATAGGCAGAAGAGCAACAATCTTTCTCCAAGTAGAGACATCACAGAATGTGTTGATAGATTCAAGGATCTTTTCCAAAGTAGATAGGTCAGGGAATGTTTCCAGAAAATATATAAAAAGCCAGAGGTCTGTGCCAAAGAAGATAGTTGAGAGAATGTGTCCAGAGAGTTGACAAAGAGCCCAATGATTGGTCAAAAAGTGAATGGGCCAAGGAATTGGTCTACAGAATAGACCAGTAGTATCAAACACTCAGTAATACTACTCAGCCAGGCTGAATCAGCTTAAAATGGAATTTGGAAATACTGAACAAAATAACTAAAGATACACTAAAACATTTTCTAAACAAAATCAGTATGTGACCCACAAGGATCTTTGTATACAGTTCAGTGACCTTTGTTTCTCTTTATTTGAGGCTACTGGAGTAGCCAGGGGCCCATCCCAAAATGGACAAAGGAGTGTGTCTGGAGAGTACAGAAGAAGGCCAGGCATATATTCCCAAGGGGCAAGATCAAGGAACATGTCAAGCTATCAGTGAATCGACCAGTCAAGAAGCCGCTATTAAGGGCCCACTGGGTTTATAAAGACAAAAGTGCAACATTTTCTGCTTTTAAAGAGCTTCCTCAGGGAGACAACATATACCTATGCAGGTATATACAAACTAGACAGAAGGTGATTGGGGGTGGGTGGGTGAGGACATCTGTAGCTTAGGGGATCAAGGAAGGTTTCAGGGAAAGGTCAGGGAATGTATTAAAACAATAGAGGGAAGGCTAACTGTTGCCAGGTGTAAAGGTCAGGGTAGTAGAAATGGAGTCAGGGATTTGACTAAAGGAAGACTGGTCAGGGAATATAACCAATGAGTAGATGGAAGATGAGGAATCTATCCCTCAGCTAATAGATCAAAAAATGTATTTAGAGTAGACAGAGAGCCAGGATCTGATTGTGATGTGGGCAGTTAAAGGAAGAGAACAGCTAGCGACAGCTATTCCCTAATAAAAGCCCTAATAACCAGAATCAAATATAAGGCAAATTGAGTTTTAAAAGTTTTTAAAAACCTGGTCCCTTTTTACCTTTCCTGTCCTCTTACACCTGTACTTTCATCCATATTTATTTCCTATGTTCCATACACTGCTCTCCTTCCCAACCTCTCTTATAATCTTTGACCTTTCTTAAGCCTCAGCTGCAAAATCCCTTCTTCCAAGAGGTTTTTTCAGTGTACTCTAGCTACTAGTGTCATCTCCTCCAAGATTAGCTCTATTCGAGCTTCGTATTAATCTTATACATTGTGGTTTTATATATATATATATATATATATATATATATATATAATATAGATATGTACATACTTGTATATTTATACATATATATGTGTATTCACACATGTGTATACATATATTTATATTATCTTTACCAGCTAATGACAACCTAAGTGTTTTGGGGATTTAGCCTACCAGATTTTGGTTAAGCTGATAAGAATTAATTACTATTCCTTTACTCATGTGCCTCAGAACAGAAATTTTAGGTAGGGTATGCTGCCATTTTTCTATCAGGTACAAAGTAGGTTGGGGATAATATCCATGAAATTAGTTAACAGTCTTTTTAGCCATGATCTATCCTCTTAAAAAAATAAATGGATCAAGAGTGAATAATTTGCACCTCATCTTAAAGACAATTCTTTTTAATATCATTTATTTATGTTTTTGCAAGGCAGTAGGGTTAAGTGACTTGCCTAAGGTCACACAGCTAGGTAATTATTAAGTGTCTGAGAACAGATTTGAACTCAGGTTCTCCTGATTCCAGGGTCAGTGCTCTATCTACTGTGACATTTAGATGCCCCAATATTATTTAGTTTGGGTTTTTTTTGTTTGTTTTTTGTAAGGCAATGGGGTTAAATGGCTTGCCCAAGGCCACACGGCTAGGTAATTATTAAGTGTCTGAGGCCGGATTTGAACTCAGGGACTCCTGACTCCAGGGCCGGTGCTCCATCCACTGCACCACCTAGCTGCCCCATGCCCCAATATTATTTAACAAAAATAATAAAACCTCAATTTTTAGCCACCAAAAATTTTGCACATGATCTTAGAGGGAAAAGTCAGAAAGCCTTATTGGGTAAACATCAAGAGGATAGAATGTAGAAGTGATTTGCCAGGGGCAGCTAGGTTGCATAGTGGATAGAGCACCCGCTCTGGAATCAGGAGTCCCTGAGTTCAAATCCGGCCTCAGACACTTAATAATTACCTAGCCGTGTGGCCTTGGGCAAGCCACTTAACCCCATTGCCTTGCAAAATCTAAAAAAAAAAAAAATGATTTGCCATTTTAGGGAAAACAATTTTAGCCACTCCTTAAAAATCAATATTACAGTTGGTCAGATAAAACAGAGGAACACCTCTTGGATGAGGAAATGAGAGGGTAGTGCTGGAGGATACAGGTAATAACTTATTGGGTCTGAAGAAGGGAGATGGACAGGAACAGAAATTTGCTACCTTGCCTTTGGGGTGGTGAGGGTAAGGACAGAACATTGGGAAGCAGATCAGAAAAGGATGGGTAAGAATTAGGCATAGGCAGCAGAAAAATAACCATCTGGTAACACCAAGAAGCAACCTCACAGATGCAGAATAGGGTCAAACATAGATTTGCAATAACCTGTACTCAGGAAAAGGGAGACTGGATCCTTCAGGAAAGCTACTTCTTCAAGAAGAAATTGTCCATCTGGGAAGCATCTTCCCCTTAGGGGGAAGGAAATGGTTGAGACTCTTGAAATAGTTCAGTTGAATAAAAGGGTCAAAGGTTCAAAGGAATAACATGACAACAACATGGATGTGATGAGTGCAAAGACAAATGACAGAATTGTGCTCTCGTCCCCCAGAGTAGGGTTACAGAATCCTGCAACCCATTACTTCCACTGAGAATTAACATTTCTCAGAATGTATTCTAGAGAATCCTAGATGGTGTAATAAGAAAGCCAAGTTGGAAAAAAGGAATTACAAATGAATGTCCCTGAAGCAGAAGAATGAATGGGATGGCAGGAAGGATTAGTTATATAAATTTTAGTTGAGCTAGGAAAAGAAAAATATAACAAAAAAGAAAATAACAATAAAAATTAAACTCAAGGAAATTGTAATTAGATAATGGAAAAGTGCAGTCCGTTTGGGTACAGGCAACTGGATTCAGTTTATTGTAGGCAAAACAAGCTGCAGAGATAATCTGATGATGTAGAAGAGAGGGTAGATTTATATTAGATTTTCCTGGTGCATGTTTGTGCATACATATGGGGATATATGTATTTAACAGAAGATAACCCAAACTTAGTATGACTGTCAATTGTGAATGGATCAAATTCCTTATTAAAAAGTTAAACATTAGATGAATTGATAATAAAATAAAACCAAAAATTGGGTGACTAAACATAAAACATATTCATAATATAGACATATATAAAGTGAAAATGAAAGGACAAAACAAATACTATTGCTTCAAGTCTTTTTAGGTTTTTTTTTAATGCGATGGGGTTAAGTGACTCACCCATGGCCACACAGCTAGGTAATTATTAAGTGTCTGAATTCATATTTGAACTCAGGTCCTCCTGACTCCAGGGCCCATGCTCTATTCACTGTGCTACCTAGCTGCCCCTGTTTCAAGTCTTAAAAGTAGATCTAGGGGGCGGCTAGGTGGCGCAGTGGATAGAGCACTGGCCCTGGAGTCAGGAGGACCTGGGTTCAAATCCAATCTCAGACACTTAATAATTACCTAGCTGTGTGGCCTTGGGCGAGCCACTTAGCCCCATTGCCTTGCAAAAACCTAAAAAAAAAATGTAGATCTAAGATAAAGCAATAATGAAAACTGATACTATCAAGTACGACAAACTAGAAAATTACATTATGCTTGAAGGCACCAATAGATAATGGAAAATTTATGGTATTGAGCATATATATACACATACACACATACAACAAATAGTATTTGGAGCTAAATTCTTTTTTTTTTAGGTTTTTTTTTTTTTGCAAGGCAAATGGGGTTAAGTGACTTGCCCAAGGCCACACAGCTAGGTAATTATTAAGTGTCTGAGATCGGATTTGAACCCAGGTCCTCCTGACTCCAAGGCCGGTGCTCTATCCACTGCCCCGCCTAGCCTTCCCTGGAGCTAAATTCTTTTTTTTAGGTGTTTTTTTTGCAAGGCAAATGGTGTTAAGTGGCTTGCCCAAGGCCACACAGCTAGGTAATTATTAAGTGTCTGAGGTCAAATTTTAACTCAGGTACTCCTGGGGCAGCTAGGTGGTGCAGTGGATAGAGAACCACCCCTGGAATCAGGAGGACCTGAGTTCAAATCCAGACCTCAGACACTTAATAATTACCCAGCTGTGTGGCCTTGGGCAAACCACTTAACCCCATTTGCCTTGCAAAAAAAGAAAAGTCCTGAACTCAGCTCCTCCTGACTCCAGGGCAGGTGCTCTATCCACTGTGTCACCTAGCCACCCCTGGAGCTAAATTCTTAAAGGAAGAATAGATGCATTGCAGAAAGACATTGATAGTAACACACTGTTGTAGTTCAGTTCTTTTCAGTTGTATCTGACTCTTTGTGACCCCATTTAGGGTTTTCTCAGTAAAGGTACTGGAGTGGTTTGCCACTCTTTTTGCAGATGAGGAAATGAGACAAACAGGGTTAAGTGACTTGCCTAGGGTCACACAGTCAAAATCTTGGAACACTACCAATATTTATTTCCTGTTTCCAATTACAGTTGACAAATTTGGCAGCAGCAATTTGATATTGTCATTTAATTGACTGGACAATGAAAACAATATACAGTTGATTAGCGATTATTTGACACTCTTAAGGAAGTTGCTAGATTCAGCAAAATTTTTGAAAAACTGCCCCCCATCTTGTACTAATGCATATTAATAACCTCAAATGCAAACTATATTTGACCTGACACATTGCCATTAGTCCAGTATACAAAATGAAAGGAAAACACAAATTCTGGATGGGGAAATTTGTCTAAAGTAAGCATTTTTTTTAGGTTTTTGCAAGGCAAATGGGGTTAAGTGGCTTGCCCAAGGCCACACAGCTGGGTAATTATTAAGTGTCTGAGGTCTGGATTTGAACTCAGGTACTCCTGACTCCAGGGCCAGTGCTCTATCCACTGCGGCACCTAGCCACCCCTAAAATATTTAAAACATAAGGCTATAATATCTATTTTAATGTCGTATTGAGGAAATCAAAAGAACAATCAGAAGATACCATATAAAATAATGTTAGTAAAACTTGATAATTCAAATGAAAAGTTGATATCTAAGTGAACAAAACTACAGAGTCCTTAAAGGAATAATGGGAAACAATCAAGCAATTAAATAAACTAAAAAAAAAAAAAACGCCCTTGGTCTGATGGATTTACAAACAAATTTATCAAACATTTAGAGAACAATTAATACCCATTCTACAATAAGTATATCTATTTATATCTAAAGGAAATTGATCCCTAAGTGAATGAAAACAGAATCCTCAAACAAAGGAATAATGGGAAACAATCAAGCAATTAAAAAAAATCTTTGAAAAACATACCTTTGATGAACTGAAGTCTCATCTTATCTGCTCCTCCTTGGAGTCTGGATCTATGCCACCTTTACCAGATTTTGGTTAAGCTGATAAGAATTAGTATTCCTTTACTCCTGTGCCTCAGAACAGTAATTTTTAGGTAGGGTATGCTGCCATTTTTCTATCAGGTACAAAGTGGGTTAGGGATAATATCCATGAAATTAAAGTCTTGTGGGGGGGCGTGAAATTAGTTAATAGTCTTTTTAGCCATGATCTATCCTCTCAAAAAAATAAATGGATCAAAAGTGAATAATTTGCACCTCATCTTAAAAATAAGATACCTATATCTCCCCATCTTAAAAAAAATCTCGTATAGATCTTACTATCCTTGCTAGCTGTTATTCTAGATTTCTGCTTCCCTTTGCAGCACTATTCCTTGGTAAAAACTGTCTAACTAGGTGTGGTGACCCATGTAATCCATCATAAGGGTAGATCACTTGAGTTTGGGAGTTCTAAGCTGCAATATGCCTAAAGCTGATCAGGTTTCTGCACTAAATCCTACACCAATAAGATGAGATGCTGGGTGTGCAGGTTAAAAACACAGTAGGTCAAAACTTCTGTGCCAATAGGGGTGGGATTGGATCTGAGAGTAGTCCCTGTACTTCTAGCCTGGACAAGATAGGAAGGCCTATTTAAAAAAAAAAGAAAAGAAAGTAAAGGAAAAGAAAAAAAGAAAAACTATCTGTGCTAGACACCTCCACTTCTTTTGTTGTCATTCTGTTCTATACCCTCTGCAAACTGGCTTCAATCTCATCAATAGTTATCAAGGATCAAAGTGACCAATGTTATCTCAATTGTCAAATATAATGACCTTTTCCCAATCCTCCTCTTTCTCCAAGTCTCTGGAGCACTCAACTCTGTTTGTGCACCTCTTCCTGTATGCCTCTCCTCTCTGGATGACTGTGACACTATTTTTTGAATTTCTTCTGATCTGTGTGAAGGTTCCTCAATCTCCTTTGCAAAGTTTTTTTTTTTTTGTTTTAATGGTTGCTGTTGCTTTGAATATACTTAATGAACACAAATGGAGTCAGAATGGAAAAGTTTATGGAATGGAATGAAATAAAAACATCAAAATTTTCTTGCAACACATCCACTATTTATTTCCTGTTTCCAATTACAGTTGACAAATTTGGCAGTAGCAATTTTGTATTGTCATTTATTTGACTGGACAATGAAAACAAAATACAGTTGATTGGCTATTATTTGACATTCTTAAGGAAGTTGCTAGATTCAGCAAAACTTTTGAAAAACTGCCCCCCCATCTTGTACTAATGCATATTAATAACCTCAAATGCAAACTATGTTTGACCTGGAGCATTGCTATTAGTCCAGTATACAAAATGAAAGGAAAACACAAATTCTGGATGGGGAAGTGTGTCAACCAAAATAAGCATTTTTAAAACACAAGGCTATAATATCTATTTTAATGCTATATTGTATTGAGAAAATCAAAAGAACAGTCAGAAACTGCCATAAGAAACTACCATATAAAATAATGTTAGCAATACTTGATAATTCAAATGAAAAATTGATATCTAAGTGAACAAAACCACAGAATCCTTAATCAAAGGCATAATGGGAAATAATCAAGCAATTACAAAAATCTTTGAAAAACATGCCTTTGATCTAATGGATATACAAAATAATTCTATAAAACATTAAGAGAAGAATTGATATCTATTTTATCTTAACTATATCTATCTATTAAAGAGAAATAATTCTATAATTCTCCCCCAAGTCTTCCCCACTCCCCCACCCCATTCAATTCAGTTCAGAAGAGTTAAAAACCCAGAGTTGAAGTCTCATCTTATCTGCTCCTCCTTGGAATCTGGATCCATACCACATTCACAATAGATCCTCCAAGGCTCTATCCTGGGCCTTCTTCTTCCCTGTTCCCCGCCTTTCCTTTTTTTTAAATTTTTTTTTTTAAATTTGAGGCACTACACCACTTAGCTGCCCCCCTTTTAACAGCTTATTTAAACATTTTTCCAAAACAGCTGAATTAGGTCTTCTTTGATAAAGAAAAGGATCTTAAAAGATTTTTTTTAATTAACAGGAACAGTTTCTGGTTCACTTCATCAAACTGTTGAAGAATTCTCCCCCCCTTTCTATCATGAGGTTTCCTGTTTTATAGTTGTAATTTGATCAGAAAATTGAGATTACATTTGTAGTGGACTGACATAGACAACTGAAAGATCAATACCACCACTTTTATATCAGACATGTAGTAGAAAAAAAAATCTCTGAATACACTGAGAAACTCTATTCTCCTCTCCCACTTGTTAATATAGATTATTATATTAAGGCTTTGACAAATTTAGTATTCAGAGTAGAGTTAAAATATAATTTCATAAAAATATCTTTAGGTTTAAAATAATAATACAGTATAATTGTAACAGTTCTAGATAAGTATGTATGACAGTCTATTAAAGGACAGGAACAAAATGTAATTTAACTTATTTCTAATAGCTTAACCTGAAAAATGCAATTTTTCTAAGCATTGACACGGTAAAGAAAAAAACAAATCAAACTATGTAGGTGTCTTACATCACTGTAGAATTTTCACTTTACCTGGGATTCAGTAGGAAAACTTTGTAAACAAAGTTTCTGTCCAGAAAAAAAAAAACTTGTAAGCAGTCAAAATTTAGTCTCTTCTCTAAAAACATTTACTTTGAATAAAGAAATAAAGTTCACAAATGAATGAAAGTTTTTCAGCTTGAGCAAAAGTAGTATTCCCTCAGTAATCTTGGTTCAAGAGCAGATAACAAGAAGCAAAACCAATCTGTAATTTTATTATTTTTCTTTTAGCTTTTTTTCAAACTAATTTTAGAGCAAATTTTTTAGAAAATCTCTATCTTCGTGCTTTTAAGCAATGAAGAGAGTAGGGTTGAGATCTGGAACGTGATTGGTATTTCATTTGACTGTAATATGAAGATGGGGATTTCCTTCTGTAAGTATTATCCTTATTGTGGGGACTTCTGCATCTTCCTCCACTTCCAGTTGCTGCTCCTCCACTTGTTCCTTTATAGGATCTAGAATCCCGGTTATCATAACTGTGAATGTGTCCACGATCATATCTACGACCGTATCCATGGTTGTATCCACGATAATCTCTACGATTATAGTGTTTTCGATTTCTGTTATGATGTGTTCCCATGTAGATTCCACGTGTGGAATTGTGGGGTCTTTTTGTTATAGAAAAGTCCACTTTGATCTTGTGTCCATCAATTTCCATTCCATTAACATCCTCTTTAGCTGTCTTGGCATCATCAACATTTTCAAAATATACAAAAGCAAACCCCCTGGAGCACTTAGAATGTTGGTCATAAACAATGTAAGCTCTAGAAATTCGGCCATATTTGGAAAATACCAGTCTTAGATCCCTTGCTGAAGTATACCTATTCAAACCAAATACGCCCAGACAAGAGCTGGGTCTAGGATTGGTCTGATTCTTCATCTGATGTTGCCTGTGGTAAGCCAGAGGAAAACGACTGTGGCTATGGTGTCTTTGGTAATTCCTATCATCTTGATGATCTTGATTGTAGGACTGCCGCTGGGGTTGTCCTCTATTCCAGGAATGAAAGTGAAACTGGGACTGGAAGCGTGGCAATGGGTGTGAATGTGAATGTGAGCACCGAGTAGGGTTGGAGTCCAAGTGGAAGCCAGAGTCAGAGCTGGTTCCAGAGCCAGAGTTGGTGCCAGAGCTAGAGCTGGTGCTGGTGCCAGAGCTGGTGTCAGAGCTAGAGCTGGTGCCAGAGCTAGAGTTGGTGCCAGAGCCAGTGTCAGAGCCTGTGCCAGAGCCGGTGCCAGAGCCGGTGCCAGAGCCAATGCCAGTTGCAGAACCAGTGCCAGAGCCTGTGCCAGTGCCAGAGCCAGTGCCAGGACCAGTGTGAGAGCTGGCACCAGGGCCAGAGTCGGTGCCAGAGGCAGTGCCAGTGCCAGAGCCGGTGCCAGTGCCAGAGCCGGTACCAGAGCCAGAGCCAGTGCCAGAGCAGGTGCCAGGGCCAGTGCCAGAGCTCGTGTCTCCATGAGAATGAAGGCAAAAACGAAAGCGAGAACGAATACGAGGATGAAAGTGAGAACCAGAGCGAAAACCAGAGCGAGACCTCAGCAAGGGTGAGGGCACTCCAGTGTGAGGCCTAGTTGATTTGATTGGCGATCTGGATCTCGAGGCTGATCTGGAACTTGACTTGGACCCATAGTGTCTCGAATGTTCCTTGAAAGGAGACCTGACATGGCTCGAAGCTGCAGATTTGTCTGATCTTTTAGCACTTCTGCTCCCGGATGCCGAGTGGAACTCCCGGCGGCTCCAATTCTGCTCCCCACTATTGCTCATAGCTTTACAAGCTGGCACTACTGCAAACTACCACCAGATCTGAGTTGGCTGCTGCAGGCCTCACCACTCTCCTCCTCTCACCAGAATCCTAGTCACTGCTGTGACTATGGAGCCCAACCACCATCTCTGACCTTTGTTGTTGTAGATGTCGAAGGCCGAAGGCCTAATCCGCCATTGTTCTGCCAGAAAAATGCAAAGGTTAGGAGAATCACTGGAACGGCTACTGCTGGGGAGGGGGTCCACGGGAAAGGTTGCGGGTGGGAGGAGCTGGCCAGCAGAACTGGCTGCTGGACTTACCGGAATGGCTTCGAGGTTGACTTGGAATGGTACAGATGCAGTAGTGGCGACAGCTCCCACTGCTTCTCTCAGAAGAGGTGACGGAAGTGATGAAATAGGTGACGGAAGTGACGAAATAGGTTACGGAAGTGACGAAGATAGGTGGCGGAAGTGACGAAGGAGGTGACGGAAGTGATGAAAGAGGTGGGGGAAGTCACGAAACATTCCCTAAGCCCTCATAGGCTAGTCCACGGGGGCTCCAACAGGAACTTCCCCTCGTCACTTATCCCTTGGCACCAATGGTTCTCCCACTTTTTGGTCTCAGGACTTCATCAGACCCTTCAATATTATTGAAGACCCTCCCAAATAGGTTTATTTGGAAATATTTCTTGTTATTACCATATTAGAAATCAAAAGGTCTTAGACTGAGAATATGGAAGATTAGGTAGAGTTTTCAGCTACTGGAAGCCTGATGGGTAGTCGAATCACATTTTGAGAATCACTATACCTTCAGTAGTTGATCTCAGTTCCGAGAAATTCAATTATCTTTATGCTGATAATTCTCAAAACTATTTATCCAGTCCTATCCTAATTTCCACACCCACATCTCCAATTACTTTTTTTTCTTTTAGCAAGGCAATGAGGTTAAGTGGCTTGCCCATGGTCACACAGTATGTAATTATTACATATCAGAAGTCGGATTTGAACTCAGGTACTCCTGAATTCACCTCTGGTGCTCTATCCACTGCGCCACATAGCTGCCACCATCTAGTTGCCTTTTAAACATCTTGAACTCAATGTTTCCCAAATTATTTTCATTATCTTCTCCCAATCCCCACCTTCTAACTGCCGATACTTTGGACGGCATCAATATTCTCCCAGTATGGCAGGCTCACAACTTAGGCATCATCCTATAATCACTCTGTACGTCCAATCTATTACCAAGTACTATGAAACTCATCTTTGTGCCATCTCTACTCTGATACTGCCCCCACTCTGGTACAAGTCCTCATCATTTTTTTAAGGTTTTTGCAAGGCAATGGAGTTAAGTGACTTGCCCAAGGCCACACAGCTAGGTACTCATTAAGTGTCTGAGGCCGGATTTGAACTCAGGTACTCCTGACTCCAGGGCCGGTGTTCTATCCATTGTACCACCCAGCCACCCCCTCATCATCTTTCAAAATGAACTTTTTTTAATTAAATATTTTATTTGAGTTTTTGGGTTTTACAATGTTTCCCCCGATTTTGCTTCCCTCCCCCCCCCCCCAGAATGCAATTTGCCAGTCTTTGCTTTGTTTCCATGTTGTACATTGATCCAAATTGACTGTGATGAGAGAGAAATCATATCCTTAAGGAAGAAACATAAAGTATAAGAGGTAGCAGGATCAGACAATAAGATATCTTTTTTTCCTAAATTAAAGGGAATATTCCTTGAACTTTGTTCAAACTCCACGGCTCTTTATCTGGATACACCTGAGTCCTGTATCTGAAGATCAAACCTACTGTTCAGCTCTGGCCATTCCAAAAGGAACATTTGAAATTCCCCTGTTTCTTTGAAAGTCCATCTTTTTCCCTGGAAGAGGACATTCAGCCTTGCTGGGTAGTTGATTCTCGGTTGCATTCTTAGCTCTTTTGCCTTCCGGTATATTATATTCCAAGCCCTACGAGCTTCCAATGTAGCTGCTGCTAAATCCTGTGTGATCCTGACTGCAGCTCCACGATATTTGAACTGTGTCCTTCTGGCTGCTTGTAATATTTTCTGTTTGACTTGGGAGTTCTGGAACTTGGCTATAATATTCCTGGGGGTTGGTTTTTTGGGATCTCTTTCTCAGGGGGGATCGGTGGATTCTCTCCATTTCTATTTTGCCCTCTGCTTCTAGAATATCAGGGCAATTTTCCTGTAGTAATTCTTTGAAAATGATGTCAAGGCTCTTTTCCTGATCATGACTTTCAGGTATTCCAATAATTTCAATAATTTTCAATAATTTCCTAAATCTGTTTTCCATATCAGTTGTTTTTTCAATGAGATATTTCACATTTTCTTCTAATTTTTCATTTTTTTGGTTTTGAAGTATTGATTCCTGATTTCTGGTAAATTCATCAATCTCCCTGAATTCTATTCTTTGTCTGAAGGATTTGTTCTCCTCAGAGAGTTTTCTTATCTCTTTTTCCATCTGGCCAATTTTGCTTTTTAAAGCATTCTTCTCCTCAATAACTTTTTGAACTATTTTCTTCAGCATTTTTTTGGATTTCCTTGACTAAGCTGCTGACTTCATTTTCATGTTTTTCCTGCATCTCTCTCCTTTCTTTTCCCAGTTTTTCTTCCAACTCCCTCATTTGCTTTTCAAAGTCTTTTTTGAGCTCTGTCATAGCCTGAGCCCAATTTCTGTTTTGCTTGGAGTCTTTAGATGCAGGAGCTTGTGCTTCCTCATCTTCAGACTGAGTATTTTGATCCTTCTTGGGCTCATTTGCAAAATATTTCTCAATAGTCTTCCTTTTGTTTCTCTGCTTGCTCATTTTCCCAGCCTGGACCTGGTTTTGGGGTGCTTCCTGAGCTTTTGGGACACTCCCACAAGGGTCTCAGTGTGTGAGGCTCTGTCCTCCCTCCTGGTCTGTGAATGACCATAAGTGCCCCCCTCTGCCATGGGGCTGAGGTGGGGGGGGGGCCCTGCTGTTCTATGGCAGGGCCTAGACTGCGATCAGGATCTGAATGTGGTCAGAGCCCCAGAGTCCTGTTCCAGAGGCAGAGGACAGAGCTCTGCAGTCTCTCTTCATTCCCCTCCCTCAGCTCAATGGGCTCATGCCCTGGAGGCTCCTGCTTACCAGCTCTGCTTGCTTCTGTTTCCCTCTCTGGCTGGGCTGGGGAAAGACCAAGCTGCTGGCTGTGTGCCCTGAGGGCTGGGCTCCAAGTGCTCTCTGGCAGAGGTCCCCCACTGTTCCCCCACTTTGTGCCCGGTGCTCCCCAAGGTGCAGCTCAGGAGACTCCCCTGCTGCTGTGAGCTGTGACTCCCAGTGCCCTGGGGCTGCCTCTGGGAGGCTGAAGTTCTTTGGGTCTGGCGGGCCACCCCTCTGGCAGGCCACCCCTCCAACCCCAGGGAGCAGAGCCTTTCTGCTCTTTTTCAGCTTACCTTGAGTAGGAGAACTCCTGACGATGCTTCTAAATGCATTTTTTTTTGCTTTTTGCAAGGCAATGGGGTTAAGTGACTTGCCCAAGGTCACACAGCTAGGTAATTATTAAGTGTCTGTGGCCAGATTTGAACTGGTACTCCTGACTCCAAGGTCAGTGCTCTATCCACTGCACCACCTAGCTACCCCAACTGACAATACTTCTTAAATTAATGTACAGATTTAATGAGATAGAAATCACATTACTTTCTAGAAAAAGAAAAAATAATGATACAATTCATTTGGATTAACAAAACATAGAATTGCAAATAGAATAATGAGGAAAAAGTACAAAAGTGCCATATCTCCCAACTCTATTACAAAGCAGTAATCATTAAAAATATCCAATCCTGTTTAAAAAACAGAAGAGCAGATCAATGAAATGAACTACTTAAGCTAAAAACAATAACAGTAGACTACTGTTTTATAAAACTAAGAACATAGATTACTGGGGGAAGGACTTTTTAAAAAAAAAAACTACAAAGCAGTTTACTAGAAATTAGGTTTAGACCAATCTCTTAACATTAAAATATTATGGATTAATATATCAATTAATAAATTTTCAAAGTTTCAAGATAGAAAATAAATCCTTATAGATCAGAATTCTTATATACTATTAAGTAAACTGCAGGAAAAGCTAAAAAGAAAAATTCCATTCAAAATAACTACAGATATAGAAAATATTTGGGAATCTATCAAGACACACCTAGAAACAATATGAATTCACCTACAAAACACTCTTTGAATAAAGACAAATAATTGGAGAAATATTAACTGATCATAAGTGGGCTGAGCTGATATAATAAAAATGACTGTTACCTAAATTATCTTATTTATTCAGTACTTTACAAAACTACCAAAGGATTATTTTATAGAGCTAAAAAAATAAGGAAATTCATATGGACAAATAGAAGTCAAGACTCTCAAAATAAGAAAGGAAAAAAGTTGAAAAGAAGGAGGCCTGGTAGTACCAGATCTTAAAGTATACTATAAAGGCCATAATCATTAAAGTGATTTGGTAATAGTTAAGAAAGAGAGAAGTCAGTCAGTGGAACTCTACAGACATAGTAACATAGAATACACAACCGTGTGTGTGTGTGTGTGTGTGTGTCTGTGTGTGTGTGTGTCTGTGTGTATACATACATAAATATATATATATATAAGTATATGTGTATATATATATGTACATATATCAATAATACAATAGTAGCATAGTGGTCTGTAAATGTAAAGATCCCATTTACTTAGATTAGGGACTCACATTTGACAAAAACTGGGAAAACTGGGGAACAGGCTGGCAGAAAACAGGTATAGCTCAATACCTCATATCATACACTAAGATTTATGCTAAATGGCTGGCGGGAAACAGGTATAGCTCAATACCTCATATCATACACTAAGATTTATGCTAAATAGCTGGCGGGAAACAGGTATAGCTCAATACCTCATATCATACACTAAGATTTATGCTAAATGGCTTCATGACATACATAAAAGATAATATCATAAGCAAATTAGAGAAATACAGATGAAATTGTCTTTCAGATCTATGGATGAAGAAAGAGTTCAGGATAAAAGAATAGATTGAGAGGATTCCAGAAGATCAAATGGACAATTTTGGTTATAAATTTAATAGTTTTTGCATAAAAGAAAACTAAGGTAGTTATAAAGCAAGGGGAAAAAAACAACTGGTAAGTTTTCCCGATAAAGATTTCATGTCCAAGATGTATAAGGAACTGATTCCTTTTTATAAGGCTTAATGGTTATTCCCAGTAGAAAATGATCAAAATATATTACTATGCTATTTTCAAAGAGAAGAAATCCATGATATCAATAACCACTTGAAAAAGTGTTCAAATTACTCATAAAAAATACAAATTAAAGCAAGAATAAGGTTCTACTTTATACCTATCAGATTGGGTAAGATGACAAAAGAGGAAAATGGCAAATTTAGGAGATGCTGTGGGAAAACAGGTACCCTAATGCCTCTCTAACGAATGTCCTTCATTCTCGAAGAAGACCATGACATCAGGGAGATGATGCTATGACAAGCAAATTAATTGGATTTGAGTGAGGGGATGCTGTGCTAAGTCACCAGCCTCACTGTTTCCTCCAGAGCCATCTGGATGCAGTGGCCAGATCTGTATCAGGATGGCTAGAGATGCCCTGGATGGGAGGCAGTCAAGGCTAAGTGACTTGCCCAAGGTCATGTAGCTAGTAAGGAGTAAGTATCTGAGGTCAGATTTGAATTTCTATCCTTCTGACTTCAAGGCCAGTGTTCTATCCACTTCACCACCCAGCTGCTCTAATGTTATTATAGGTGGGGTTGTGTATTTTTCAGTCAGCCATTCTGGAAAACCAATTTGGAGCTGTGGCCAAAAAGTCATTCAACTTTTCTTACTTTTTGACTAGCAATAGTACTACTAGGCTTACAACTATTAAAGAGATAAAAGAGGGGAAAGGACCTCATATATACAAAAATATTTATGACAGTTCTTTTTATGGAAGAAAAGAACTGTAAACTGAGGCAGTACATACCTATTAGGGAATAGCTAAACAAATTATGACATTAATATAATGGAATATTATTATATCATAAGAAATGATGAAGTGGATTGTTTCAGAAGAAACTGGGAACTTTATGAAGCGACACAGTGACAGGTCAAGAACTTAGAGAGCAATTTATATAATGGCAACAACATTTTAAGAAAACTACTATTTTACTTCCAAAGTTTTAATATTTCCATTTTATTGATGAGGAACTTGATTTAATTTGCATTTCTCTAATCAATAGTATAGAAGTTTGCAGAATGGTTAGCAATCTAGAGTGTTTTAGCATGGCCAGAGAAAAGAATGGAAATCAAATGAATGATGTAAGTTGCAGCTGCAAACATAAAACAGGTGGCACAACTGAGCTGATAGACTTTGAGAAACAAAAGCTCCCTGATGGCTCTGAAATACTTCTTTCTCCTATTTTACTTGCAAACTGGGTTCAGATCCCCAAAAGAAAACTGTGTCTCCAGACATCTGGACATTCAACCAGTAGTCTTGGAGGATGACTGGGATAATGAGTCCTTTACATTGGTTAAAAGAGATGGAAAGCTGTAGGGAAGAGGTACAACTGATGACAAAGGACCAGGACTTAAGCTTGCTAAATGCCTTTGAAGCTTTTCAACAAATATAATGTATATAAGACAAATATAATGTTGGATCAGCAGATGATGGTGCTCATTTACTGAATGAAAAACTAAACAGGCATAATTACATAGAAGGATCTAAAATGCTGGGTGTATACCTATATAAAATGTCTCAACTGAACTGAGTCATAGGTTTTTTTCCCCCCTCTCAGAGAATAGCATCTAACTGGAAAGTTGGTCAATCTAGTCATTGGACCATTTTTCATTCTACTTATAGATGGATAAAAGTAGGCAGCGTTTTATTTTTTCTCTTTTCCTTCCATAAAAACAAGCACCTGTAAAAGCTTTGAACATCTGCCTTCACTGTACACATTCCTGTATTTTGTAAAAATGGAACTACTTAGAGACACAGGCTGTCCTAAATATTTGATTCCTAAGCTCTGACTAGGGGCTCTGAATTTACATATCCTTGTCTCAGTCTTCCCAAGTTTCCACCCGAGAGCTTTCCACCTCTCCCCCACCCCTATGACTATTCCATTAAAACAGGAATTCTTAACCTTTTCTGTGTCACAAACCTTTTGAGCAGTCTGGTGAAGCAGAGTAATGTTTTGTTTCCTACAGTCATAATTTTCAAAAAGCTAAATTTCACTTAGAGGTTAGTGATAAATAAGATCCTTTAAAATCTGTTCATGAACACTAGATTGAGACCCCTCAATTTAAAAAAATAAAATTCTCTAAAACAAAATTTTAATTCTTGGGTTATCTTCAGTAATATCACCTGTTGTTTTGAGCTGCAAAGTTTTTAGGTTCGTGTATATCTATTCCCTGAGGGCAACTTTAAGTGGTACAGTGAATAGAGTGCTGGGCTTGGAGTCTCCAATATTTACTAGTTGTCTGATCCTGAGCAAGTCATTTAACCTTATTTGCCATAATTCCTCATCTGTAAAAGGAGTTGGAGAAGGAAATGGAAAATCACTCTGTATCTTTGCTAAGAAAACGTCCAGGAGTGGCTAGGTGACTCAATAGATAGAGTACCTGCCCTGAAGTCAGGAGGACCTAAGTTCAAATCCGTCCCCAGACACTTAATAATTACCCAGCTGTGTGACCTTGGGCGCTTAGCCCTATTGCCACAAAAAACAAAAACAAAAAAAACAAACAAAAAAAGAAAAGCCCAAAATGGGGTCACAGAGTTGGATGCAAATGACATGACAACAATATTCCCTCTCTGGGGGTGGCTAGGTGGTGTGGTGGATAGAGTACCGGCTCTGGCATCAGGAGGACCTTAGTTCAAATCTGGCCTCAGACACTTAATAATTACCTAGCTGTGTGGCCTTGGGCAAGCCACTTAACCCCACTGCCTTGCAAAAACCTAAAAAATAAATTCAGTCAGCAATAGTCCCTCTCTGTCTTCGTTTTATTTAACTTGACGCACCTAATATATGTATTTTATAAAAAAGAAATATTGAAGATTAAGGTAGTTACCTTGCCTTTTGTTAACATCTTATTCTCTTGCTACAATACAGCTGTGTCATTAATTTTCTTCAAGATTTTGGCAATTGGACCCTCCTATCTTTAGACAATAGACAAACTCCATTGAACTTAGCCAAGAATAATTACTTTGTTTTTTTCATGTCTGTGCTGCTAAATAAAAAATTTCAATTAAAAAAATGGCACATTTGAGAAATTCAGAGAAACCGGAAGATTTGTATAAATTGATAACTATGTGAAAAAAAGCAAAACCTAGAGAATAATGTACATCTTCAAGATGAATTTGCATTCTAAATTGACTTGCCCTTGGCTGCCATATATCTGCTTTGCAAAGAGAACAAATGTATCCTAACTGAGACATTATTTAGGCTTTTTTGGTCTTCTTGTAGCAAATAATAGGCATCTTATAAGCTTCCTTAGGAAATAATAATCATCTGTGTTGATATCTGTTATTTTTCCATTTACCAACTTTATGCGACAACAAATTGCTGTTAGGTTTGTTTCAGTAGGTGAGGTCAGGGTTATTTCAATAACAAGCCATTCTTATTTTTATTTTTTTCTAATTTGATATTTATTTTGCATAGTGCTTTAACTAGCTGATCCAGGAATGACTTCCATATCAATAACTATTCGTTTCCTATTTGTTAAAATGTCAGTTTCCTTTTTATGTTATTTGGTATTCATCACATGGAGTATCTCTTGACTATCTTCACAAAGAAAATATTTGCGACATATGTGAAGGATTCTTCATAATTTACAAGTCATCAGCTTTTCTTATTTCTAATTCAAATTGTTTTTTCTAACATATCTTTGCTATTTCATGTATAAATATGTAAATATAAAATACATAGCAAGTAAAAACTATAATTTCATGTGAAGGGGGCTCTGGCAATTCACTAATTACTGGAAAGTGATCTAACACTTCATATTTGTAGATGTTCTAAAAACTAGAATTGACAAAGGTCTAAGAATCCATTTTAAAATGGTTAGGTAAGGCAATAGACCTGAAGAATCTCCTGTGTGTAGAATTGATCAGAAAGTAAATGGATCAGAGAATATATCCAGATCATAGATAGCAGACCACAGATCTGTCTCCAAATACATGAATCACAGAATATATCCAGAGAGTAGACTGGTCAAAAGGACTCTCAATAGCCGAGTCAGGGCACGTTTCCACTGAAGATCAGGGCTCTGTTCCTAGGTAGATGGGTTAGAAAATTAGTCTGATAGTACAAGGGCAAGGCACCTGAACCACCCATTTGAACATTTCAGAAAATGTGTCTAGAGGGTAGACAGACTTTTAGAGCTCAATCTCAAATAGCCAAGGTCATGGAATGTGTACAAAGAATACAAGAAAGTTAAAATAGACAGACCAAGGGAAGTATCCAGAGAATGATTAATAGGCCAGGGATTTAACCTAATTTATATGTAAGAGAAAAAAAATAATTTCAAGATAGTTGAGAAAATCCTAAGGATATATCTTGTAACGTACCCATTAAGAAATGGTCACAGAATAGTGAGAGGGTCTGTCTCTAGGGAGGCAGGTAAGAGAAGTTGCAGGGGCAAGGTGGGGCAGGGAACCTTTGACCCTTAGGCTGTAATGGTATAGCATTGCCAAGGCAACTGCAGATGGGGACTCTAAATTCAACAAATCTAGTAGATTTGGGGGGTAAATGAATTAATTGTTTGACCAAATATAGCCCTCGAATGATGATATAAATATCCAAATGACCCTTGGCAGAAAATAGCTCCCCCATCCTGGACCAGGGATCTGTCCAACTAGGGACAGATAATTGAATTTGTTCTGTGAGTAAAAAGGCCAGAGATCTGTATTCAGATGGACACATCAGGTAAGAGATTAAATGAACTAGGATCTAGCCAAAGTGGACCAGTCACTGAAAGCATCCTATTCATAGAGATAGATCAGTTAATGTCCAAAAAGATGACAGGCCAGAAAATGATGCGTTCCGACAGCTACCAGAAACCTAGAGCTCTGCTCAGGAGAAAAAGGTCAGAAAATGTGTCTAGAGACTCATCAGAGGACTAGGGATTTATTATTGTAAAGAGAATAGCAAATAAATCTGGAGTAGATGGAAGGCTAGGAATCTAGATTTATTGGGGACAGAGTCTGGATCCAAGTCAAGAAATGTATCTAGAGAGTTGACACAGAACCAGAGACTGATTCCAAGGAACACAGGTCAACAAATGTGTTTGGGAAGGAAGGAAGGAAGGAAGTATTTATTAAGCACCTACTATACTCTAGGTACTGTACAATTAAGCACTTTACAATTATTATCTAGTTTGATCCAAGGACTATTATTTTTTTACATTTTACAGTTGATCAAACTGAGACAACCAGAGGTAAAGTGACCTGCCCAAGGTCACATAGCTAGTTACTATCTGAGGCTAGATTTGAAGTCAGGTCTTCCTGTACTTTATATATATTCTGTCACCTAGCTGCCTCTGTAATAGTAGGCAGAGAGACAGGGCTACACCTTTTTTTCACACTTTCACACTTTCAACTATACAGTCAACCTGGCTTTCTTGTTGAGAAAAGGAAAAAAAGAGCAACCACACAAAATAGTTTTAAGGCTCTTCCTGAAGAGAAGAGATTGAACGCTCTGAGGAAGAGGAAGCTACCTGTTCTCCCAAGAATGGTGTAGTAGAACCACAGGAACTAGCTCATGCTCCAGCAGGGAAAGGCAGAGCAAGAAGAAAAGAATAGGGATAGTTGGTGACTCCCTGATTAGGGCTAATGAGGCAGCTGTTTGTCAGGTGACTCAATAATAGCAATAGAGGGGTCTATTGTCTTCCTAGGACATGTATTGAAGACACCGAGAACTTCTCAAGATTTATAAAAATGAACAATTACCTATTTCTGATGTTTCATTGTTTATAAATAACTCCTCAACAAAAAACTTTAAAAGTATTTTCAAGTCATGGGTAGGAAACTGAATGTACGTGTTCTATTCCTCCTTTTGTTGTCTGTTGAAGTAAGGACTACATAAGAGAAAAAATGATTGGAAAATGAAGAGTTGGCTAACTAAGAAAGATGTATCCTAGAATAGGATTTGGAGTTCTGGATCACCACTTATAATATATGACTGATAGATTCCTGCCCCAAGATGGACAACACCTAACCAAGGCTGATAAGAATGCATTTGCCAAGTAGATATTGCAAATCTAATCAAAAGGGATTTTTAACTAATAATAATGGGAAGGAGGGAAGATTAGATCCAAAGAAGAAAGAATAGTATCTGGGAAATACAGAAATTCACAGGAGACAAAATTCAATAAAGTAAAACCTACAGTCTCAAGTGCATATAAAAAAACCCTCTTAAGTTTAGGCAATAAACAAGAAGTTGAGACCCCAATGAAAGGGAACAAGTTTGACCTCAGATATCACTGACTTGAGGTGGGATAAAATCCATGGTTGGACCATGGCCCTAGATGGGTATATTTTATTCCAAAGAAACTAGAAGGCACTAGTGGATAGAGCACCAACCCTGGAGTCAGCAGGACCTGAGTTCAAATTCAGCCTCAGACACTTAATAATTGCCTAGCTGTGTGACCTTGGGCAAGTCACTTAACTCCGTTGTCTTGCAAAAAAATCAAAAAAATCTGGATAGGCAAAAAGGGAGGTGGGGTAGGTATTTTAGTAATGAATATCAAGGAAGTATACTCCTGGGAGGAAATTCAGAAATCAGAATGGGGGAACATGACGGAGAGTGTTTGGGCAAAGATCAATGGAGGGAGAAATGGAAGAGATTTTTTCCATTGGAGTATCTTATAGACTATCAGAGAGTTTGAAGAGTTTGAAAAACAAATTAGAAGTCTGGCACAAAGGTATGATATAGTAGTGATGGGAGACTATAATTAGTTGCTCTAGTTCTCTCTTCCAACAGCAGAGTAGCTTCTTGATTTTCCTTAATGATAACTGGGAAATTAGCATTGGGAGAATACAAGAAAAAGTCTTCCTAGGTATGTGTGGCATAATCCTGGGCTCTTTTATTAGGTTTGATTTTCAATTGAATTTTATTTTATTTTTCTAGTTACATATTACCCAAGTTTTTCAACATTCATCCATGTGCATGTGCATATTTTTAAGTTACATAATTTCCTTCCACCCTCCCTGTACATATATATTTGTGTTAAACATATTTACAGATTAGTCATTTTTGGTATGAGGAATTGGGATTCAAGGAAAAGAAAAAACCAAGAGACAGGAAAGAAAAAGAGAAGAGAAACTTTTGAAAAAGTGAATGTCGTGTTCATTCAGATACTGAAGGGTTCGTTTCGTTTCGTTTCGTTTCGTTTTGTCTTGTCTTGTCTTTCTTCCTCTGGATGTGAATGGCATTGTCTCGAGCAGATCTCCCAGGGTTGTCCCGGCTCTCTGAGCTGCTGAGAGGAGCTGCCTCCACCAAGGCTGATCAACTCACGATCTTGCTGTTCGTGTGGACAATGTTTTTTAATAAGTATTTATTAAGAGTTTGTTATGTCTCCAGCTTTATGCTGATTGCTGAGGCTACAGAGAAAGACCCCTGGGTCAAACAACAGCGACAAAACAATCAAGGAGCTTACATTTTAACTGGGGAGATGACACGTAAATAACTGCACATGGGAAGCTATAGACCGAGCAGGTTAAGCTTCTTCTTTAAAGGCTGTTAATAGCTAGGGGATTCAAAACAGCTGTACAGAATTTGAAAGAGCAGTGAAATTAAATGATCATAATCATGTCCCAAACAGAAAGAAGGCAAGATGACAGCCAAACCAAATCAGATGTGTAGAGAAATAAAAATAAATGATCATAATCATGTCCCAGACAGAAAGAAGGCAAGATGACAGCCAAACCAAATCAGATGTGTAGAGAAATAAAAAGGGACCAGTGTCTTTGGGTGGTAGGCGGTGCGAAATCTAAGAGCGCAGTGTTCCTAATTTGCAATACAATAGCAGGAAGGACAATTAGGGAATAGCAGTTTAAATGGAGACCAGTGAAAAGACTTTACTTAAATGTCAGTGATAAAGTTGATCAGCAAAAGAAGCACAATAGGTGTCTAGAGACTTCAATTAAAAGTGATTAAAAAACAAAGAAAAGCAGCCCAGATATCAGAAATGGTAACACAGCTTCAAGAAAGCTTTTAGAGCAGAGGATCCTAGCCTTTTGCTTTGTCTTGGACCACCTCATCAGTCTGGTGAAGTTTAAGGACACCTTCTCAAAGTCATGTTTGTTAATGTATAAATGAACATGCATCAGATTGCAAATAGAAACAATTATATTGAAATACTATTATTAAAATTCCATGAAAAATTGATATTATTAAAATATATTCAAAAGTAGCTCATTCTAGGTTAAGAATTCCTATCAGAAGTGGAAAGCTATGCATTTTACCCAAGAAATAGTCATTAGAAACGTGGGGTACCTTGGTCACAAGAGGAGAGGCAAACACAGTCAATGTTAAGAACCCATACTGAGCTCAGAATGACCTCACCTAGAATAATGAGTCAAAAGGACATTGGAAAGAATATAAGGGAAACTGGAAGAAAGAAGTCATTAAACCAGTGAAATATGGTATAGGACATTTTGTACTTGCTTGAAAATTTCTGGGTCTGGTCATGTTCAGATGGAAAAATGGATTTGTGCTAGCAACAGGAAATTGTCTACAAAATGTACTAAACAGGGAAGGAAAACATCTCTGAAGAGAGACAGCTTTTCTAGAGAACTGAGGAGACTCCTAATGATTTTCATTGTGAATTTTACAGATGCTGGAATACCGATTTCAACTTGGAAAAAACAGCTGGAATCAACTTATCGGAACACCAGGTACAGAGAATGTTTGTTGAAGGGACTTATTTTTCTCCCTCTGGAAAATTCTTATCATGGAAGCTTTTATGGTATGGTGTTAAATCTGTATTTATATATGTAAGTCTAAATTCATAGGCATATGAATCTCCCATATTTCAAATATGTTTATATTGATCTAATAAGGGTTCTTTGCTTTGAGGAAATGTCTATTTCTCTAGTAATTGCAAAGTACAACAGAATTTGAGAAGTTAGAAATCATATCAAACTTCCAACAATATGTGAGGGAGACAATTTCAGTGAAAAAAAAGTCTTCATCAAGCCTTAATGGTTTAGAGTGAAGGGAAAAAAGTAAGAAAAAGAAGAGTAACAAATCCAAAGCAAGGTAAAATATTCCACTGTCCTCTGACATAATCAAATCACAGTTAGAGATCTATATTCATTTCTTAGGAAGAGCATTGACAAGCCAAAGAGTGATCAAATGAAGACAAGAAGGATGGTGAAGGACCTCAAATTCATATCCTATGAACATGGGTTAAAGGGAATTGGGAAACTTAGTCTAGGGAAGAGAGGAACTGGAAGAATATTATAGCTGTATTTGAAGGGCCCTTACATGGGCGACATTTAGACTTGTACTATTTGGCCCCATAAGGCAGAACCAGGAGCAAAATGGGTGAAAACTACAAAAAAGCAAATTTAGTCTTGACCAATGGTAACATTTCTTAACTATCTGAGTGGTTAATAAATGGGATGGGCTGACTTGGAAGTTAGGAAGTCACCTTCACTGAAAGTCTTCAAAATCTGAATGAATTGTTGTTCGATATGCTGTAAAGGACATTTCTAGTTGGGTATGAGCTGGCATAGATGATCTTTGAGGTCTCTTCCTTCTCTGAGATACTGGATTCTGATTCTATAAATACCTATATATTGGAATGGAAATTCATTGGTGGCCCTTTGAGTTAGAGAACTGAGTTTTGAATTGGATGAAGATTTTCTCTATACACAGGGAACAATGGATATCTGAACTCTGCTTTCAGATGAGAGGATAATACTTTTATTGCAGTTTATTAAGAACTCATTTGAAAAAAGCTCATTTCACTCTAATTTCATTCAAATGTTCTAACAATTTGTTGGGAAGAGTGGTCACGTATGCTGCCATCCTTGAAGGCAGCAATATTAAGAGAATACACAGAGTACCTCTTAAAAACAATGCCGATCACAAGGACTGATGGTATTTGAAACTGAATGAAAATATAAAATTGAAGTAGTTAAGCAGTAGATAGAAGAAAGTGATGGTGCTAACAAAAAAAATGGCACTAAAAGAAAAACAGCATTGACCATCTCTTCAAGTGAACAGGTCAGAAAGAATGACTATTGAGTGGAGAGAGCCCCAGAGAAAAATCCTGAGTTGAAAAGGTTAGAGATTTCATCCACAGAATGGATAGAGGGTCAGTGATATTTGCCCTAAAGGAGAGATTACAAATGGAAGCCCTTAAAAAGGATAGGTCAAGCAAAGTGTCCAAAAAATGGATCCAGAGCTAATACAAATGCCTAGGAATCTATCTCAAAGGGTAAGAGTTAGGGAGTCTTTCCAATGAGTGCAAAGAGGGTCAGGAAGATAGCCAAGAAAATGTGTCTGAGGAGTAGACAAATATCTAGGGAACAATCTAAAAATGAAAAGGTCAAGAATTTGGTTCAGAGTAGTAAGAAAAGACTTCAGAGTAGAGTAGAGAGGCAGAAACTAAACAGGTCAGAGAATGGGGCCAAAGTGGTCAAGTCAGGCATACTGTCCTGTCCCAAAAGTTTGCCACGGGGGTCCACTTAACATGCTGGAACCCTAAGACCATCAACTGTCTGAACTAATTAAGAATGAATCTTGAGGGGTGGCTAGGTGGTGCAGTGGATAGAGCAGCAGCCCTGGAGTCAGGAGGACCTGAGTTCAAATTCAGTCTTGGACACTTAATAATGACCTAGCTGTGAGGCCTTGGGCAAGCCACTTAACCCCGTTGCCTTGCAAAAACCTTAAAAAAAAAAGAATGCATCTTGAGAGTAGACATAGGACTAAATATTTAATCCAAAATGGATAGGTTAGTGAATGTGTCCAGAGAGTAGACAAAAGGCCAGCAACCTATGCCAAAGGGTCAGATCATTAAATGTCTCCAAAGAGTAAGGGCAGATAGGTGGTGCAGTGGATAAAGTACTGGCCTTGGAGTCAGGAGGACCTGAGTTCAAATCTAACCTCAGACACTTAATAATTACCTAGCTATGTGACCTTGGGCAAGTCATTTAATCCCACTGCCTTAAATAAAAATTTAAAAAAATATATATAAAGAATAGATGGAAGATTTGTCCCTAGTTGAACCGGTCAATAGCTGCATCCAGAAAATATACAGAAGACTATGAATTGATCCTAAAAAGATGGCAGAGGAAAGAAGGAATGGAAGGGGAAGGAGGGAGGAAGAGAGAGAGAAATGTGTCCAGGAAACAGACAGAAAGCCAGTAATCTGGTCAATATAATGAAGGGATTATAGATCTAGAAAAGGAAGAAACCTCATAGTAGTATAGTTTAGTCCCTTCATTTTCTAGAGGAAGAAACTGAGGTCCAGGGAGCCAAAATGATTTGCTCACAGTCCTAGAGGTACCAAGTCTACGTGTCAGAATTTGAATTTAGGTCTTCTGAATATAGACTCATCTGTTTTCCCTCTGCACTGCACTGCTTCTCAATGATGTTTAGAGGGTAAGTAAATCAACCACATCTCACCACTTTCTAACCAGTATGGGGACTCTGAACCAGTCATCCTCCAGCCCCTGCCTCAGTGATGAGCCAGGACCAGGGACTTGCCATGTCCCCTGCCACCATCCCAACCCTATGACAACAGGCCATTGGACCAGGATGGATGACTCTCCAGAATTCTTGCCTGGCTACTCAGGTAGAGATAATGAAATCAACATGGGAGCTGGTCTTGAAAGTAGAACTGCTCTGACTGATGTTTGGAAGGTGAGTAAATCAACTGTGCTACCCCATTTCTGTAAGCATATCCATCCAGCTTACAAACCCTGACTATGACTTCCATACCACCCAGTTGCCAGGATACGTCCATGGGCTTTCCATCTGCACTGTTCTCCTCTCTTGGTGACCAACCCTCTGCATCAGTTCATATCAGACTTTCCTTGCTTCCCTTCATCCTTCCAAGCATTCTTCCTGATATTGCAGGAATCAAGTACTCCATATATAACACTATGATGAGCCACTCTCCATTTGATATGTCTCTCCCCTTCTTCTGGATACCAGGTCCCTAGGCCAAAATGAGACACCTTCCAGAATTCATGTCCCCCTAAATCACATCATGGAGATCATGAAATCCCCATTGTCAATGGTCATGAGGCAAGGTTGCCTTGCACTGAACTGAGAAGGAATTTCTAAGGAAGCCTTAACTCTTTACAACTAGCCAAACTCAGAGTCAACACAGGTCTCCAAAAGCACAGGACTGGGGACTTATATTTTCTACTGCTAACCTTGTTTCTGTATATTATAGAATGGAACAATTACAGAAATGACCCTTTAAAAAACTCACCTACACATAAGGTTTGTCTAACAATTTAGGCAGTATTCCCTATCTAAAGTCCTGGTTCTCGATATGATATCCAAGAGAAGAGGGTGCATTTTCTGAATTCTCCTCCAGGACCAAGATGCTTGGGGTCATCATAACTGCAATGCATGCACTTTCACTTTTTGGTGTGTTTCCTTGATATTTTTGGAGTCATGGTGTACAATGCTTTCTTCTCTTGCTGACTATCCCTCTGCATCTGTTTATATCAGACTTTCATGCCTCCCTCCATCCTTCCAAGCATCCTTTCTTATATTGCAGGAATCATGGGCTTCATTCACCTACCACAGTATGTTGAGTTACTCCCTAATCGACGGTGCCTCTCCCTTGCTTCTGGACACCAGACCCTTGGAATAAAACTGGACTCACTCCAGAGTCCATGTCCCATGAACACCCAATGGAAATCATTTATTCCCCATGGAAATGGCCATATGACAGTGCTATCCTGACTGAAGCTGGGAAGGGGATTTCATCAAGAAAGCTTCACCTCTCTAGAACTATCCAAACTCTGATCCAGGTGGTTTCCAGTATACTTATTTTGTGAATAGTATATGACTGAGAACTTGTCATTTTCCCTTATGCTAACTCTGCTTCTTTATACCAGAATGTCAAAGATATTTATATTATCTTTCATTTGACATAACCTTCATTTCTGAAGATTCCATCCCTACCCCATAACAAGAGAGTCAGCCCTTATATTAAAGAAATATAAAATGCAATCACACATAAACAGTTGGGGATTATCCCCCAAGTTCTGCTGCTCTATGACCAAAAGAATAGGCTCATTTTTCTCATATCTCTTCCAGGATCAACATTCTTAGTCATCACAGCTGCAAGTGCATGTACTTTCAGTTTTCAGTTTTTGATATTTTCCTCTCCAGGCTGCACTCCTAACCTTCCAGATTTTCTCTATCATGCCATAGTAAACTTATCACCCTAGAAGTTCACTCCATTGGAAGCAGATCCCATTGCTGGGTTCTTCCTTTGATTGGTTGGTTCCTGTCAGAGCCTCCATTCTAAGGAAAGGGTCCAGGTCAGCCATGTCTTCATTCTTCCCTGATTCTCTAGACATTTTCCATCATGCTAGGAGAGTTTCTTCATTCTGAAGTTTAGTCTTCACTGGCCTCCCATTAGAGATATCCTCTGCCCTATGGACCCTTCCTCTGATGGTCAGTTCCTACAAGAAACTTCATTTTAAGGAAAGGCAGGCCAAGGTCAGCCAGGTCTTCATTCTTCCCTGGGCCCCATTCCTGACTCTACAGACATTCTCCATTATGCCATAGCAGTCCTGCAGCTTCATCATGCTGGAAGTTCCCTCCTCACTTGATTTCACTGGAAGTACCCTTTCTCTGACTGGTTTCTTCCTCTCAGAACCCCTCCTCTCTAGATTTCACTCCTGATTGCAGAATTTCTTCACCATACCACAGATGGAAATCCTTGAAGGTTCACTTTGTCACTAACTTCCCACCATACAAATATATTCCACGCTTGGGAGCCTTTTCTCTGATTGGTCAAGTCCTGTCTGAACCTCCATTTTAAGTCAATGCTAGCCATGACTCCATTCCTCTTTGAGTTGTAATCCTACATCTTCCAGACTTTCTCTCCCATGCTCTAGCAGCCTTCTTGCCTTGGAAGTACAGTCTATCCCTATAAATTCCTCACCCTGGAAATTCACTCTGTTCCTAGATCTAGCCTAACTCTCATCCATCAGATTTTTAGCATCCTCATTTGGCCAGCTACATAGGACCAGAGACTTGCCATTTTCCATACCACCACTGACCCTGCTTTATTACAGAATGTCAAAAGTATTTCCAGTCCTTTCCTTTTAACATTAACTTCATTTTCAAATATATCCCTGCATATCTTCCACACAAATAGGACTTACATCACTGAATAAAACAACCAGAAAAGGCACTTCAGAAAAAGGGATCCATCCACAAACGTTTTTGGATTGTTTAGGTGATATTTCACACCAAAAGTCTTGATACTATATACTCAAAAAAATCAGCTATTTTCTTTTACCTCTTCTCCAGGACCAAGATGATTGGTCATCATAATTAAAATGTGTGCATTTTCTCTTTTTGTGCTTTTTGGGGATAGTTTTCAAGTCATAGTATACATTGTTATCCTATCTTGAGGATCATCCTTCTGCACCGATTCATATGTTTTTCCATGCCCCGCTCTGTCTTTCCTACTTCTACTTCTATATATTGCAGGAATGATGAGCTTCATTTCCCCCAAAACACAGTATGTTGAAATCTCCCCCAATCAATATGCTTCTTTGCTGCTTCTTGACATTATCCCCCCTGGATTCAAACAAGACACCCTCCAGAAACCATGTGACCCCATCTTCAATGAAGAAATAATGAATTTCCCCATTGGAAAGAGACCAAGAGTAGGGCTTTCATGACTGGATCTAGGAAGGAAAATTGACAAGGAAATTTCAGATCTTGACTTAGACAACTTCTGACCAGCTTGGTTTCAAGCACCCACAATTAGACCAAGAAGGGATGACAGATGATATTTCATTTTCCCCCTTGAAGCCCTGCTGACAACATAATGTAAAAACCTTTCCAGTACCTTTTGTTTTGATATTATTTTCATTTCCAAATATGTCCCTTTTATCCTATCCAAAAGAAGTCACGACATATATCAAAGACAAACAAGAAAAGCAGGAGGAGCACTTAATTTAAACTCATCTATACATATAAAATGAGTCTGCAAATTTTGACTATATTCCATTCCCTAAGTCTTAGCCCTCTAGAATTAAACAAAGCAAGGGTAATCAAACTCTGACCCAGCCAGGCTCTAGCACTCAAAATTGTCCAACAGCATAAAGCCAGGGACTTGTCATTTTTCCATAATGATGACTATGCTTTTTTATGAGATAATGTCAATATGCTTCTAATTTCTGTTATTTTGATATCATTTTCATTGCTGAATGCATCTCTCCTGATCCCTTCACTATCTAGACAGATAGACCTTGTATCAGAGAAGGGAAAAAGTACATAGAAAGCACTTGAAAAATCATTTACACAAAGGCTATGATTGATAGTGTAGGCCAGAGGTGTTAGACACATGGCCTCTGTGCTGTTTGTGGCCCACAATGCTCCCAAGTATAGCCCAAACCAGTTTAAAACATAATTGAGAATTATTTAACAAAATAAATAAAAATAGAATAAAACACAGATAATATTACATTTTAAAACAAGCTCAATATGTAGCCTTCAGGGATCCTTATATATGGTTTAGTGTATCCATTTCTATTTGGGTTCCACACCAAATGTCCTAGAGCTCTATAGACAACCAAAGCAGAGACATTTTAACACACTGATTATACCACTTTGTTTTGCCAAAATATCTAAAACCTTTGTTTGGATGTCATTCTCAATTCCATACATAGCCTTACCAGACTCATATGCATAAAACCAACCATTATGAATGAATGTCAATTTCAGAGAAATCTC
Organism: Macrotis lagotis; assembly: GCF_037893015.1. NCBI lineage: Eukaryota > Metazoa > Chordata > Mammalia > Peramelemorphia > Peramelidae > Macrotis > Macrotis lagotis. The sequence goes on from NC_133666.1 coordinate 29,707,505, forward strand.
ACACTCAGTGTGCCAGGGCTCAATAAATAAGTAAAGCACAGATATTTTACCCTCTGGTGACAGTGTTTAATTATGGATAAATATCAACAGTAGTCTCAGTACCCTTTAGTTTAATATCATCTCAGCTTTCAAAGGTTTACTTAACTGTTATATTGTCAAGGCAATGATTTTATGTCAAGAAATCACTAAAAATCAAGTGCCCATTATGTGCAAGGTGCTGTGGTTGATGCTGAAAGAAACAATGCAAGGAAATCATGTCGAACAAAAATGACTTCACCTAAGCATCTAGTGAGCACTTAAGCACAACCCAAGCCCTATCCTTTCATAAACTTCCAAAATAAATACTTTCTTTCTGTAATGCTCCTGTAGTGTCAGATCCTCGTACATTCATATTTCATACTCAACAGGGCAGATCTGAATAGTCAATTAACAAGTACAGACTTATGTCTACTAATGGTGTCTTCATTTACAGTTAGAATGTGAACCAGACTTTAAGTATACATTAAATTGAAATCCAATTCAATCCCAAACTTAGCCTTTGCTATGTTTTAATCAGAGAGTGAAATGTACAATAAAAATGAAACTTCATAGGCATGAAGGAAGGAAGGAAAGAAAGAAATAAAGAGAGAGAGAGAGAGTTGAGAAAAGGAAAGAATGAAGGGAAGTAAGAAAGGAAGGATGGTAGAAAGAAAAAGAAGCAAATACAAGCCATCAGTCTTTCTGGCCTTCAGCACAGTTTAAGTTGGTGGTTTTGTCATGATCCAACAGCAAAGGAAATAAAACGTTAGAATGTACAAAAGCATATACATTCCTTCCCAAAACTCTCCCCAAGAATAACAAACTTACTTAGCATGATTTCATGACAGTAAATTTCCCTTGTTTTTTCAAATTCAATTTTTATTTCAGTTTATATAAGATTTTCTTCAATTTCTTATTATTCTTTTGTATCATTTCATTTCAGTGTTCTGATTTCTCTCTTTCCACTCATCCTCAGTAGGTTTTCTGATACCTCATTGCTTAATGGTTGCCTTGACATACCAATGTATCCAGAGCTACTCTTAGATCCAAATCCATCACCTCTTTTTCCAACATGGGTTCAAGAAATCTCTAAGTTCATTCCAGTCTTTCAAGACCTCCCTCCCCATCCTCCCAAACCTACTTTCTTTTCTAGAATGAATGTGTTTGATGCTGTACCATAGGATATTAAGCCACTCTCAAATGCAAGAGCTCCTACCCTTCACTGCTACCCTACCTTCATGCAAAATCATTGGCATACCACCACCTTTCAGTGACTACAACCCATATAGAGAGAAAACTGATTCCCCATGGCAGAAGGTTGGGAGGCCAGGCAACCCTGGCTGAAAAGGAGAAGAGAAAATCAGGGAAGGCTCTATAGCTCCCATATCAACCTCCATCCAAAACAATGTCTAGCAAAAACAATTGGCCTGCAGCTCCACCCTGGCAACATATCATTTAATCTACAGGTGATCCATTTTTGATTTCCTATTTACTCCATATTTCTGTTAGTGAATTTTAATTTGACCCACAATGACAATTACCTTCATTTATCTTTACTTATACAAATGCCAGATATGGAATCCAAGAATGAAAAATAATTTTCAGAAAAAGCATTCCAGAAAAATCAGGTAAATATCAGCCAGGAGAGACATTTTCATTTTCCCCATGGAAGCACTGTCCCACAAAGTTGAATAGACAAGGAAACCTGGAACATTCTTTCTCCTAAAGAACCCCTTTGCTTTACAAATAATATCAGCCAAATTATCAACATACAGTAATTTGAAAAGACATTCAATTCCATATATATTATTGGATATCTTGTGATCTGAATCAAAAATTTCAATAAAAATGAAATGCAAACGCATATTTCACTGTGCCCCCCAAAACAGTGAGACAATCCCACTCTGCTCATCCTTTTGGTTGAAATTTGTGCAATTTATAAAGAATTGGTGCCCTCGAATTCCATTTAGCCTCACATGTCTTGGATAGCCTCCTGGCTCAGTCTTAGTTTATAGCATTAAATCGCACCTGTTCAATTTGCGTTTTTATCAATGCTATATTAATTTCAAATTTATTTTCCTCATTAAAAAATGACTTCATATGGATTGATTTTGTCCCTCCAGTGCTCTCCATATATCTCACTAGCTCATCTGATACTTCATTCGTTCAAGAGTCACCCCCAGATCCTAGGGCTTCACAAACTCCTTTCCCAAAATGTGTTTAGGCAATCTGTAAGTTAATGTCAGGTCTCTCTCCTTCCTTGAAAATATCCTCTCTTATACCAGAGAAGTCATGTGCTTAATAACATAACTTAGAATCATAAGGGAATATTAAATCTAAGAGCTGCCTGTCTCCTTTCTTACTTTGAGCTCAGGCAAAATCTTAAACACACTATCACTTATCACTGACCACAAACCCTATATGGAGGTAAAAGATCATCTTTTGCTTAGAGTTCAATGCCTGGAAGCTCTAGTGAGACCTGGAAAGAGGAAATGTTGGAAGGATTCCCAGTTCTCCCTTACTCACCATGGAGCAAATCCAACCCACCAAGCCCATTTCATTTTGCCTACAGATGACCTCTTATTGATTACCATTTTTTCTCCACATTTCTCACTTATTTTATTTTGATTTGGCCTTCATCTTCAAATCTTTCTTTCATTTTTTGCCTATCCAGAGAGTCATACATGATATCTATAGGTAAGGAAGCATTTCATTAAATGCTTTTCAGGAAGACCAGTTACATGTGAGGGGACATTGCAGGTTCCTTCATATTCGACACCATTTTTAAGACCCGAATAGCAAACAAAAGGTGTCTCATTTTGCCCACCCATTACTTCATGCCCGAATGTAAACCAGATTGTCACTATCTATACATGTGAAAGCAAATTCAATTTCAAGCAGAGCCTTTGCCATCTTGTAATATGAGACTAAAACATGGAATCACAACAAAATTTCCCTAGGCAAAAAATAAAAAAAAAACAATAAAAATAGCAAAAGAAAATACTTAGAAAAATCCATCAGACTATCTAGCTGTCCTCAGAGTTTGAATTTATGGTTTGCTCATGATCCCACAAACAAAGAAATCCCTCTTTATAAGCATGAAAGCACATATATTCCATCATAACATTCTCCTCAAGGATAACTAACTTATTCAGTCTAATTTTATAACTTTAAAACTCTCTTTATTTTAAAATATAATTTTCTCTTAATTTGATACAAGTTTTTTTTTCTGTATTTCTTTTGTATTATTTTATGTCAATTTATTTCAGTATTCTGATTTGTCTCTTCCTTCTACTCAGTATCCTTTCTAATACCTCATTTCTTGACTGTCATACCACATTTTGGGGACTCACCCTCAAATTTATCATCTGCCAGCACCCATTTTTCCTACATAGCTTCAAACAGTTCTTTAATTGATTGCTGTCTTCCCAGGTATCTCTCTATCTTTTCAAGTATCTCCTTTCATTCCAGAGAGGTGATGGGTTTCATAACCTGTTATTGGATGTTTGGCCACTCTCAAATGGAAGAGCTTCCTGGGTAGCTTCATGACTACCCTGGGCTCAGGAAAAATCTTAGGCACACTACCAAATACCAGAGACCACAGGCCATATATGGAGCAAACAGATGCTTCATTTAGTAAAGTTGGGAGTCCAGGCAAGAACTAAGAAGAGGAATGCCTATAAGGAATTTCAGATTTCTATTACTTCCAAACACAGGTGTCCACAGGGGACATGTCATTTTTCTGACATGTGAGCCCTTCTTGCTTTCCTTTTTCCTGCAACTTTCTCATTTATTTTCTCTCAATTTGGCCTACATTTTCAAATTTCTTTTTCATTGTTTTCTAGTCAGAGAGCCAGACATGATATTTCAAAGAAGGAGAATTTTATTAAAGGCTTTTAAGGAAAGTCAGTTACATGGAAGGTGGCATTGCCAGTTTCATTAATATACCATACACATTGGTCCATACCCGAATAGCCAACAAGATTTGCAGCCTTGTGTCTACTCATGACACCCTTACTTAAAACTAGATTGTGAACCAGACTTTAAATATGCATTAATTTGAAATCCAATTCAGTTCCAAACTCATCCTTTTTCTACCTTCTAATCTGAGAGTGGAATGTGCAATCAAAATGAAACTTCATAGGCATGAAGGAATGGAGGAAAAGAAGAAAGAGAAGGAAAGAGAGAAAGACAGAAAAACAGACAGGAAGGAAGCAAGCAAGCAAAAAAGAAAGAAAAAACAGAAAGGAAGGAATGAAGGAAGGAAGAGAAAGAGAGGAAGAAATGAAGGAACGCAAAAAGAAAAACAAAGAAATAGTAGCCATCAGCTTTTCTTTCCTTTAACACAGTTTTTACACTGGTGGTTTCATCATGCAACCAAAGTAACACTTTAGAATATAAGAAACTAGGTACAGGGGTGGCTAGGTGGTGCAGTGGATAGAGCACTGGTCAGTAGTACCTGAGTTCAAATCTGACCTCAGACACTTAATAATTACCTAGCTGTGTGGCCTTGGGCAACCCACTTAACCCCATTTGCCTTGCAAAAAAAAAAAAAACCAAAAAAAATAAAATAAAAAAGGAACTAGGTACATTCCTTCCCAAAACTCTTCCCAAGGATAAAAAACTTAGCATAATTTTATGATATTAAATTTCTCTTGTTTTTTTGTTCCAAATTCAATTTTCATTTGTTTATGCAATCTTTTCCTTAATTTCTGATTATATTTTTATATCATTTTGTTTCAGTGTTCTGATTTCTCTCTTCCTCTTTGTCTTCAGTAGGCTTTCTGATACCTCATTGTTTAATGTTTACCTTGACATAACCAGTGTATCCAGAGTCATCCTCAGGTCCACATCCTTCCATCACTCCCTTTTCCAACACGAGTTCAAGAGATCTCTAAGCTGATCCCAGTCTTTCAAGACCTCTTTCCATCCGCCAAAGCGTAGTCTCTTGTCTAGAATGAATACTTGTTTGATGCTGTACCATAGGATACAAAGCCACTCTCAAATGCAAGAGATTCCATACTTCACTACTACCCTGCCTTCACCCAAAATCATAGGCATATCACCTCCTCCCAGTGACCACAATCCATATAGGGAGGTAACTGGCATGGCAGAGTTGGGAGGCCAGGTAGGCTTGTCTGGAAAGAGGAAGCAGAAATCAAGGAAGGATTTGAAGTTTCCACATCAACCTCCACCCAGAGCGAGGTCAAGCAAAAACAATTAGCTAGCAGTTCCTCCCTGGTGACATATCATTTGACCTACAGATGACTCATTTTTGATTTTCTATTTCTCCCATATTCCGTAGGTATTAAATTTTAATTTGCCTCTCATTGACAAATATCTTCATTTATCTTTGCCTATGGAAAAAGCCAGCTATGTAATACAAGAATGAAAAAGAATTTCCAGATAGAGTGTTTCAGAATAATCAGGTACCTATCCCCTAGGAAGAATATTTCCATTTTCCCAAGGGAAGCTCTGTCCCATAGTGCTAAACAGACAAGGAACCCGGGGCATTCTGGCTACTAAAGAAGCTTCTTGTTTTATAGAGAATGTCAGTCAAAGTAGCAAAATCCAGTAATTTGAAGACATTTGATTCCAAACATACCTTGGATATCTGGTAATCTAAACCCCAAATTTGGATCATAAGGTTATGCAAAAAAAAGGCAATGCAGATGCCCTCTTTCCCATGTCCTCAAAAGCATTGAGAGAATCCTACTCTGCTCATGCTTTTTCCAGAAATTTGTGCGATTTTAAAATAACTGGTGTCCCAGAACTGGTAAACAGGTAAATAGGTAAATTCCATCTACCTTAACACTTCATGGATAACATCCTGGCTCAGCTTCAGTTTGCAACAATAAATTGCACCTATTCATTTTGTGTTTGTATCAATACTGTATTAATTTCAAAATATATTGTCCTAGTTAAAAAACAAACAAAGATAGCTCTCGTTGTGCCTCTCCATTGCTTTCCATCATTCCCACGAGTTCATCTGATACTTCATTCCTTATGGGTTGAAATTCCTGATTCCACATTTAGGAGTCACCGCAAATCCTAGTGCTTAATAAACTTCTTTTGCAAAATGGGTTTAGGCAATCTCTAAGTTAATGTCAGTCTTCCAAGGCCTATCTCCTTCCTTGAAAGCATCCTCTCTTATACTAGAGAAGTGATATACTTGATTAATAGCAGAACTTAGGATCATGAGCTACTCATATCTAAGAGCTGCCTGCCTCCTTTCTTACCCTGAGCTCTGGCAAAATCTTGAGCACACTGACACTTATCAACATCCACAAACCCTATATGGAGGTAAAAGATTCTCCATTGCCTAGAGTTCAAGGCCAGGCAGCCCTGGTGAGACCTGCAAAGAGGAATTGTTGGAACAAATCTCAGTTCTCCCACACCTCCCACATTGGTAACCAATTCTTTGGAGCAAACCTAATTGGGTAAGAGCTGCCCATTTCATTTTGCCCATAGATGACCCCTTCTTGATTTCTTTTATTACTTCCACATGTCTCAGTTATTTTATTTTAATTTCCTTATTTAATTTCCTTCCTTTTCAAAACTTTCTCTCATTTTTACCTATTCAGAGAGTCAGACATGATATCTACAGGTAAAGAAGCATTTCTCACAATACTTTTCAGGAAGATTAGTGACACGGGACACTGCCAAGTTCCTTCATGTTCCATATAGTACTTCCATGACCCAAATAGCAAACAATAGGTATCACATTGTGTCCTTTCATGAAGCCATTTCTTGCCAGAATGCAAACCAGACTATCACTATCTATCTATGTGAAAGCAAATCCAATTTCAAACAAAGCCTTTGCCATCTTGCAATCTGAGACCAAAATGTGGATCACAAAATCATAACAATATTTCCTAGGCAAAAAATAAACAATTAAAAAAACCAAAGAAAATACTTAGAAAAACCCATCAGACTATCTTGCTGTCTTCAGAGTTTGAAATTATAGTTTGCTCATGATCCCACAATCAAAGTTTACCCAATCTAAATTTAAGAGTTTAAAACTCTCTTCCTCAATTTCAAATATAAATTTCTCTCAATTTGATGCAACTTTTTGCTATATAACTTTGTATTTTTTATATCAATTTATTTTAGTCTTCTGATTTGTCTCTTCCTTCTCATTCTCAACAGGCTTTCTCATACTTCATTCCTTAATGGTTTCCTTGACACACCACACTTTGGGGAGTCATCCTCAAATCCAGAATCTTCTAGCTCCCATTTTTCCCTCCGTCTCATGCTCAGTAGGCTTTCTCATTCTTCATTCCTTAATGGTTTCCTTGACATACCACACTTTGGAGAGTCATCCTCAAATTCAACATCTTCTAGCTCTCATTTTTCCTACATAGGATCAAGCAGACCCTTAGTTGATAGCTGTCTTTCCAGCCTCTCTCTATCCTTTAAAGCATCCTCTCTCATCACAGAGAAGTGATGGGTTTCATACTTTATTCACAGGATGATCAGGTAATCTCAAATATAAGAGCTTTCTGGGTAGCTTCGTGGCCACCATGGGCCCAGGCAAAAATTTAGGAAGATTACCACTTTCCAGGGTTCACAGGTCATATATGTTAAAAATAGATTCTCCATGTGGTAGAGTTAAGGAGACCAAGCAATCCAGGCGAAAACTCAGAAGGGAATGCCTGTAAGGAATCTCAAATCACCATTTCTCTCAACTTTAGGAACAATTTTTTTCAAAACATAGATGGCCACAAGCGCCCCACAGGGGATGTTTCATTTTCCCTGCATGTGGCCCTTTCTTGCTTTCTTTTGTCCTGAACCTTTGTCACTTATTTTTTCTCAGTTTGGACTACATTTTCAAATTTCTGCTTCATTTTTACCTATCCAGAGAGCCAGACATGATATCTAAAAGAAGGAGAATTTCATTAAATTCTTTTAAGAAAACTGACATTGCCAATTTCATTCATACACATTGGTTCAGACCTGATTAACAAAGAAGTGAAGCCTTGGCTCCATTCATGATGCCTATAATTAAAACTAGAATGTGGACTTCAAATATACTTTAATTTGAAATCTCATTCCATTCCAAACTTATCCTTTGCCACCTTCCAATCTGAGAGTGAAATGTACAATGAAAATGAAACTTCATAGGCATTAAGGAAAGAGAGAGAGAGAGAGAGAAAAACAGAGAGAGAGAAAAAGAGAGAAACAAAGAGACAAAGAAGGAAAGAAAGAGAAAAAGAAAAAAGAGACAAAGAAAAAAGCAAAGGAAGGAAGGAAATCATAAAGAAAAAAAACAAACAGAAGCCCTCAGCTTTTCTGGCTTTCAGCAAAGTTTATACTGGTGGTTTTGTCATGATTCAGCAACCAGAGAAATAACCCCTTTGAATATAGACAAATATGTATATTACTTCCCACACCTCTCCCCAAGGATAACAAACATGCTCAGCATAATTTTGTGATGTTTTACAATTTTTTCAAATTTGATTTTCATTTGTTTATACAATCTTTTTCTCAATTTCTGATTGTTCTTTCATATCATTTTACTTCAGTGTTCTAATTTCTCTCTTTCTTCCCATCCGCTGTATGCTTTCTAATATCTCATTGCTTAATGGTTGCCATAACATACTAGTGTATCCAGAACCACCTTCAGTTCCAAGTCCTTCAATCACCCCCTTTTATAAATGGATTCAAGAAATAGCTAAGCTAGGGGCAGCTAGGTGGTATAGTGGATAAAGCACTGGCCTTGGAGTCAGGAGTACCTGGGTTCAAATCCCGTCTCACACACTTAATAACTGCCTAGCTGTGTGGCCTTGGGCAAGCCACTTAACCCCATTGCCTTGCAAAAACCTAAACAAAAAAAATAGCTAAGCTGATCCCAGTCTTTCAAAGCCTCTCTCCATCCTTCAAAGCACAAGTTCTTGTGTAGAATGAATGTGTTTGATGCTGTACCATAGGATACTAAGCCACTCTCAAATGCAAGCACTTCTACCCTCACTGCTACCCTGACTTCATCCAAAATCATAGGCATACCACCACCTCCCAGGGACCACAGCCTATTTAGGAAGGTAACTCATTTCCCTGGCAGAAAGTTGGGAGGTAAGGCAGCCCTGGCTAGAAAGGGGAAGGGGAAATCTGAGAAGGATTTGCAGCTTTCCAAATCAAACTCCATTCAGAGCAATGTCTAGCAAAAACGACTGGCCACCAGCTCCACCCTGGTGACCTTTCATTTGACTTATAGATAATGACTCATTTTTTATTTCCTATTTCCCCATATTTCCTGGTTATTGAATTTTGATTTGGTCTTCTTTAAAAATTATCTTCATCATTCATCTTTTCCTTTGCAAATTCCAGATATGGAATAAAAAAGAATTTTCAGAAAGATTGTTCAAGAAAGAGTACATATATCTATTTTTCTTTCTCTCTTTCTTTCTACTAAAGATATCCCTTTACAAAGAATGTCAGCCAAATTAGCAACATCCAATAATTAAAAAGACATTCTATTCCAAACATAGTCTTGGATATCCTGTAATCTGAACCCCAAATTTGGATCAAAATGAAATCCAAGCACCCACTCTCCTGCCCCCAAAAGCATTAAGACAATCTAGCTTTGCTCATAATATTAGCTGAAATTTGGGCAGTTTTTAAACAACTCACACCTAAAACGCTAAAGTCTAGCAAAACAGGTAAATTTTATTTTTACCTTCACACTTCTTGGATAACTTCCTGGCTTAGTCTCAGTTTATAGCATTAAATTGCACCTGTTCATTTTATATTTTACTATTAGCTGTATTAACTTAAAAATATATTGTCCTCGTAAAAAATGGCTAAAAAAATACCATAGTGTACGTGATTTGAATTGTGTCCCTCCATTGCTCTTCATCATTCTCACTACTTCATCTGATGCTTCATTCCTTATGGATTGAAATATAGATCCCACAATTAGGAGTCACCCTCAATCCTAGTATCTAACAAATTTCTTTTCCAAAATGGGTTTTGGCAATCTATAAGTTAATGTCAGTTTTCCAAGACCTCTCTCCCTGCTTGAAAGCATCCTCTCTCATACTAGAAAGGTCATGTGTTTAATAGTAAATCTTAGAATCGTGAGCTGTCTGCCTCCTTACTTACCCTGGACTCAGGCAAAATCTCAAACACGTTACCACGTACCACCATTCATAAGTCCTATATGGAGGCAAAAGGTTCTTCTCTTCCTGGAGTTCAAAGCCAGGCAGCCCTGGCAGGACCTGTGCAGAGGAACTGTTGGAATAATTCTCATTTCTCCCTTACTCACTGTGTTTGGGACAAAAACTTTCAAACAAACCCAATTGGCCAAGAGCTACCCATTGGAGTCATTTCATTTGCCCACAGATAACCTATTCTTGATTTCTTTTTTTCTTTACATATCTCACATTTTATTTTAATTTGACCTTCATCTTCAAATCCTTCTCTCATTTTTGCCTGTCTGGAGAGCCAGGGTTGATATCTACAAGTAAAGAAGCATTTCATTAAATGTTTTTCAGGAAGGTCATTGACATGTGAGGGGACACTGCCAGGTAACTAAATGTTCCATAGACCATTTCCAAGAGCTGAATGGCAAACAAAAAGTGCCACATTTTGTCCAATCATGACACCATGACTTCATGTCAGAATGCAAACTAGACTATCACTATTTATACATGTAAAAGCAAATTCAATTTCAAACAGAGTCTTTGCAATTTTGGAATCTAAATCAAAATGTGGAAACACAATGAAATTTCCTAGGCAAAAAATAAACTAACCATATAAAGAACTAAAGAACATATTTAGAAAAAAACCATCAGACTATCTTGCTGTCCTCAGAGTTTGAGCTGATAATTCCACAACCAAAGAAATCCCATATTAGCATGAAAGCACATATGTTCCTTTGCAACACTCTTCTCAAGAATAACCATCTTAGGGGCGGCTAGGTGGCGCAGTGGATAAAGCACTGGCCCTGAAGTCAGGAGTACCTGGGTTCAAATGCAGTCTCGGACGCTTAATAATTACCTAGCTGTGTGGCCTTGGGAAAGCCACTTAACCCCATCTGCCTAGCAAAAACCTAAAAAAAAAAAAAAAAGAATAGCCATCTTACATAGCCTAATTTTTTGACTTTAAAACTCTTTTTCATTTTAATTTGATAAAAGTTTTTTCTGTATTTCTTTGTATTGTTTTATATCATTTTATTTCAGTGTTTTGATTTCTCTACTTCTCCTCAGTAGACCTTCCGATGTCTCATTGCTTATTGGTTGTTTTGACATACCAGCATGTCCAGAGTCATCCTCAGATCCAAGTCCTTCTATAACTCCCATTTCCAACATGGGATCAGGAAATCTCTAAGTTCATCCCAGTCTTTCAAAACCTCCCTCTCCATCCTCCCAATCCCACTCTTGTCTAGAATGAATGTGTTTGATGCTGTACCATAGGATAAAAGCCACTCTCAAATGCAAGAGATTCCATCCTTAACTGCTACCCTACCTTCATATGAAATCATAGGCATACCACCACCTCCCAGTGATCACAGCCCATATAGGGAAAGTAACTGATTCCCCATGGCAGAGATTTGGGAAGCTAGGCATCCCTGGCTGAAAAGGGGAAGGGGAATCAGGGAAGGATCTATAGCTCCCACATCAACCTCCATCTAAAGCAATGTCTAGCAAAAACAACCAGTCAGCAGTTTCACCTAGATGACATTTCATTTGACTGACAGATGACCGCTTTTGATTATCTATATCCTCCATATTTCTCAGTTACTTACTTTTAATTTGCCCCTCATGGACAAATATCTTCATTCATCTTTGCCTATGCAAATGCCAGATTTGGAATCCAAGAATCAAAAAGTATTTCCAGAAAAATCAGGTACATATCCCCTGGGACAAACATTTTCATTCTCCCAATGGAAGCACTGTCCCATAAAGCTAAGTAGACAAGAAAACCTGGGACATTCTATCTATTGAAGAATCCCCTTGCTTTGCAAAGAATGTCAGCCAAATTAGCAACAAAGAAATTTAAAAGATCATTCACTTCCAAACATATCCTTGGATATTCTGTAATCTGAACCCCAAATTTGGATTAAAGTGAAATGCAAACACACTCTTCACCAAATCCCCGAAAGCACTGAGACAATCCCACTCTGCTCATACTTAGAGCTGAAATTTGGGCAATTTTTAACTGACTGGCACCTTAGAACTCTAAAGTGTAGCAAAATGTGAATTCCATTTAACCTCACACTTCTTGGATAACCTCCTGGCTCTCAGCCTCAGTTTATAGCATTAAATTGCATCCTGCTCATTTTGTGCTTTTATCAGTTCTGTATTAATTTCAAATATATTGTCCAATTTGAAAAAAAAAATCATGGCTTTATGTGAATTGAGTTTATACCTCCATTGTTCTCCATAATTTACCTGATACTTGATTCATTATTGTTTGAAATTCCAGACCCTACATTCAAGACTCACCCACAAATTCTCCAAGCTCCTTTTTAAAAAAGGGGTTTAGGCAATCTATATGTTAATGTCAGTCTTTCAAGGCCTGTCTCCTTCTTGAAAGCATTCTCTCATACTAGAGAAATGGTGTGCTTTAATAACACACCTTTAGGATCAAGAGGAACTCATATCTAAAAGCTGCCTGCTTCCTTTCTTACCCTGAACTCAGGCAAATCTTAAGTGCATTACCATTTATCACTGCCTCCAAGTACTACATGAAGCTAAAAGATTCTCTTGGTAAGACCTGGGAGGAGGAATTGATGGAATGAATATCAGTTCTCCCTTCCTCCCCACATTGGAAACCAATTCTTCGAGCAAACTTAATTGGTCAAGAGCTGCCCACTGGGGATATTTCATTTTGTCTACAGATGGGCCCTTCTTGATTTCTTTTTTTCCTCATTTATTTTATTTTGATTTGGCCTTCATCTTCAAATCCTCCTCTCATTTTTGCCTATCTGGAGAGCCAAACATGCTGTCTATAAGTAAGGAAGCATTTCATTAAATACTTTTCAGGAAAATTAGTTACATGTGAAGGGGACACTACCAGGTTCCTTCATGTTCCATATACCATTTCCAAGACATGGATAGAAAAAAAAAGGTGCCACATTTTATCCATTTGTGACTCCATTTCTTCATGCCAGAATGCAAACCGGACTATTATTATCAATACATGTGAAAGCAAATTCAATTCCCCACCCCCCAAAAAAACTTTTGCCATTTTGTAATCTGAGAACAGAATGTGGAATCACAATGAAATTTCCTAGACAAAAATAAACAAACAAATAATATAAGGAACTAAAGAAAATATTTAGAAAAAAACCATCAAACTATCTTGCTGTCCTCAGAGGTTGAGCTGATGATTTGCTCATGGTCCTACAATCAAAGAAATCCACTTTATCAGACTGAAAACATATATATTCCTTCACAAAACTCTCCTTAAGGATAACCAACTTAATCTAATTTTGACTTTAAAACTCTCTTCTTCATTTTAAAATATAATTTTTTTCTCAATTTGATACAATTTTTTTAAGAAAGTTTTTATTTATTTTGAGTTTTACAATTTTCCCCCTAATCTTGCTTCCCTCACCCCCCCCCACAGAAGGCAGTCTGGTAGTGTTTACATTGTTTCCATGGTATACACTGATCTAAGTTGATTGTGATGAGAGAGAAATCATATCCTTAAGGAAGAAAAATAAAGTATAAGATAAGATAACTTTTTTCCCCGAAATTGAAGATAATATTCCTTGGTCGTTGTTCAAACTCCACAGTTCTTTCTCCAGATACAGATGGTATTCTCCATTGCAGACAGCCCCAAATTGTCCCTGATTGTTGCACTGATGGAATGAGCGAGTCCATCAAAGTTGTTGATATAAATTTTTGCTGTATTTCTTTGTGTGTTTAATAGTCATTTATATCACTCTTCTGATTTGGTCACTTCCTTCACCTGCTCAGTATCCTTTCTGATATTTCATTCCTTAATGATTGCCTTGATAAACAACCCTTTGTGGAGTCACCCTCAAATTCTATAACTGTTAGAACCCATTTTTGCTATTATAGCTTCTAGCAGTCCCTTAGTTGAGTCCTGTCTTCCCAGGCCTCTCTCCATCCTTTAAAGGATCCTCTCTCATCCCCCAAAAGTGATGAGTTTCATAACCTACTAGAAGATGATCAGGCACTCAAAAGCAAGAACTTTCTGGGTAACTTCATGGCTACCCTGAGCCCAAGCAAAATCTTAGGCACACTACTAAGTACCAGGGACCACAGGCCAAACATTCTTCATTTAGCAGAGCTGGATAGTCAGTCAGTCCATGAAAGAACTAAAAAGCAAATTTTTTCTTTTTTCTTTTTTTTTAATGTATGACTCTTTTTTTATATTTATTTTTATTTCTGTACAAATGATGTTTTTATACATTACTAAAATATTCTTGTTTAAGAGTAAACTTAATACCCCCTCCCCCCCAAAAAATATAGACCCTCATGAGCAATAAAGGAAAGAGAAAAAAATTAAAATTAAAAAAATAATAATAGGGGCAGCTATGTAGCGCAGTGGACAGAGTACTGGCCCTGGAGCCAGGAGCACCCAAGCTCAAATCCAGCCTCAGACACCCAACAATCACCCAGCTGTGTGACCCCAGGCAAGCCACCCCAACCCCATTGCCCTGCAAAAACCAAAAAAAATAATAATAAATGTGCTTCAGTCTGTGTTCTAACACTACCAGCTCTGTTGTGGGTGGATCACATCCTTTAGGATAAGTCCATCACAAGAGCTACTTCTGGGGCAGCTAGGTGGCACAGTGGATAGAACAACGGCCCTGGAATCAGGAGGACCTGAGTTCAAATCCAATCTCAAACACTTAATAATGACCTAACTGTGTGGCCTTGGGCAAGCCACTTAACCCCCTTTCCTTGAAAAAAACCTAAAAAAGAAAAAAAACCTAAAAAAAAAAACCAAAAGCTACTTCCATATTTTTCCACCGTTGCCATTGCTGATCACCACTCCCTCCATTCGTACTTCCCCACTACCATATCCTATATTTTCTCTCTCCTTTCACTCTGTCCCTCTTCTTAAACGAAGCAGATGTTTTTCTAAGAAATTTCAAATCACCTTTACTCCCAACTTTAGGAACAAATTCTTTCAATCAAACACAGATGATCAAGAGCTGCCCACAGAGGCCAATACATTTTCCCAACATATGAGTCCTAAGAAGTCCTAGTTTTTCCTGTACCTTTCTTACTTATTTTATCTTAATTTGGCCTGCATTTTAAAAATTTCCCTTCATTTTTCCCTGTCCAAAGAACCAGCTATGATATCTAAAAGAAACATTTCATTAAAGTTGTTTAAGGAAAATCAGTTATATGGAAGGTGGCACTGCCAGTTTAATTAATATTCCTTCATAATGACCCAGAGCTGAATAGCCAACAAGATTTGCAGCCTTGTGTCTACTCGTGATGCCCTTATTTAAAATGAGAATATGAACCAGACTTTAAATATGCATTAGTTTGAAATCCAATTCAGTTCCAAACTTATAATTAGCTACCTTCTAATTTAAGAGTGAATTGTACAATTAAAATGAAACTTCATAGGTCTGAAGGAATAGAACAAAGAAAGAAAGAGAAGAGAGGCAGAGAGAAAAAAAGAAAACTAGATAGAAAGAAAGGAAAAAGAAAGAGGAAGAAAGAAAGCAATCTAGGAAGGACAGATGGAAGGAATTAAGGAAGAAAAAAGAAAGTGAGAAAGAGAAAGAAAGAAAGAAGGAAAGAAAAGAAGAAAAGAGAAAGAGCAAGGAAGAAACAAACCAAGAAAGAAAAAAAGTAGGAAAAGAAAGAGGATAGAAATTAAAAAAAATAAATAGCAGCCACCAGTCTTTCTGTCCTTCAGCACAGTTTAAGCTGGTGGTTTTTATCATGATTCAACAACCAAAGAAATAAAACTTCAGAAATGAGAAAGCATGTACCTTCCTTTTCAAAGTTCTCTTCAAGGATATCACTCAGCATAATTTTATGACATTAATTTTCCTTTTTTTCCAAATTCAATTTGTATTTGAGTTTATACAATTTTTTTCTCAATTTCTGATTATTCTTTTATATCATTTTATTTCATTTTCTGATTTGTTGCCTTTTCCTCATTCTCAGTAAGCTTTATGATACCCCTTTGCTTAATGATTGACTTGATATACCAGTTTATTCAGAGTCATCTTAGCTCCACATCTTCCATCATTCCCTTTTCCAACATGGGTTCAAGAAATCTCTAAGTTGATTCCAGTCTTTCAAGACCTCTCTCCATCCACCAGAACATAGTCTCTTGTCTAGAATGAATGTGTTTAATGCTGTACCATAGGATACTAAGCCACTCTCAAATGCAAGAGATTCCACCTTCCACTGTACCCTGTCTTCATACAAAATCATAAGCATATCACCACCACATTGACCACAATCCATACAGGGAGGTAACTGATTCCCTATGGAAAAGAGTTGGGAGGCCAGGCAGCCCTGGTTAGAAGGGAAAAAGGGAATCAGGGAAGGACATGCTAGCTCTCCACATCAACCTCCATTCAAACATGTCTAGCAAAAGCAATAGGCCAGCAGCTCCTGGTGACATTTCATTTGACCTACAGATGATCCATTTTTGATACTCCATTTCCCTCATATTTCTCAGATGTTGCTTTTTAATTTGGCCTTCTTTCACAGATATCTTCATTCATGTTTACCTATGCAAATGCCAGATATGAAATCCAAGAATCAAAAAGAATTTCCAGAAAGATTATTCCAGAAACATCAAGTACATATTCCCTGGGAGAGACATTTTCATTTTCCCTATGGAAGCTCTGTCCCACAGAGTTGAATAGACAAGGAAACATGGGACATTCTATCTACTTAATAACTCCCTTACCATTCAGAGAATGTCAGCCAAATTAGCAACAATGAGTAATTTGAAAAGATATACCACTTCAAACATATCCTTAGATATCCTGTAATATGAACCCCATATTTGGGTCAAAATGAAACGCAATAGGCCCACTCACTTCACCCTGCCCCCAAAAGCACTGACACAATTCCCCCTCTAGTTCTACTTTTGGCTAAAATTTGTGCAATTTTTAAATGACAGGTAACTTAGAACCTAAAACCTGACAAAACAGGTGAATTCCATCTATCTTTACATTTCTTGGATAACATCCTGGCTCAGTCTCAATTATAGCATTAAATTGTACCTATTCATTTTGTGTTTTTATCAATGCTTTCTTAATTTCAAATATATTGTCTTCTTTAAAAAAAAATCCATGGCTTCATATGAATTGAGTTGTGCCCCTCCATTGCTTTCCATCAGTCTCACTAGTTCATCTGATACTTCATGCCTGGGATGAAATTCCAGACCCCACATTCAGGAGTCATCCCCAGATCCTAGTGATCCCAAATTCTTTTTCCAAAAGGGGTTTAGGCAATCTTTAAGTTGATATCAATCTCCTAAGACCTCTCTCCCTCCTTGAAAGCATCCTCTCTTATATTAGAGAAGTCATAATACATTTTAGGCTCATGAGGGACTCAAATCTAAGAACTGCCTGCCTTCTTTCTTACCCTGAACTCAGGCAAAATCTTGAGCACACTGACACATCAATATCCACAAACCTGATATGGAGGTAAAAGATTCTCCATTGCCTAGAGTTCAAGGTCAGATAGCCTTGGCAGGACCTGGGAAGAGAAATTGATGGAATGAAGTGCATTTTTCCCTTACTCCCAACATTAAGAACCACTTCTTTCAAGAAAATCCAATTGACCAAGAGCTGCTCATTTTGGTCATCTCATTTTACCCACAGATGACATGTTCTTGATTCCTTTGTTTTCCTCCACAAGTCTCACTTATTTTATTTTAGTTTGGCCTTCATCTTCAAAACCTCTCATTTTAGCCTATTCAGAGAGCCAGACATGATCTCTACAAGAAGCATTTCATTAAATGCTTTTCAAGATGATCATTTACATGTGAGGGAACACTGCCAGGTAACTAAATGTTCAATAAATCATTTCCAAGATCCAAAGAGCAAAAAAAAAAAAGGTGCTGCATTTTTGTCCATTCATGACATCATGACTTCATACCAGAACGCTAACTAGACTATCATTCTCTATATAGGTGTAAGCAAATTCATTTCCAAACAGATCCTTTGTCATCCTGTAATCTAACACCAACATGTGGAATCACAGCAAAACTTCCTAGACAGAAAAACGAACAAATGAACAAATAGTATAGAGAACTGAAGAAGATATTTAGAGAAAGTCATCAGATTATCTTGCTGTCCTCAGAGTTTGAGCTCTTGGTTGAGCTTTTGGTTTGAGCTGTTGGTTTGCTTATGATCCCACAACCAAAGAAACCCCATATTATAAGCATGAAAACACATATATTCCTTCACAACGTTCTCCTTAACGATAACCAGCTTACTCAGCCTAATTTTATGACTTTAAAACTCTCTTTTTCATTTTGAAATACAATTTTCTCTTTATTTGATATGGCCTTTTGTTGTATACCTTTGTATTTTTATATCAATTTATTTTAGTCTTCTGATTTACTTCTTCCTTTCCTGCTCAGTAGGCTTTCTGATTTCCTCATTACTTAATCATTGCCTTGACATACCAACATGTACAGAGTCATCCTCAGATCCAAGTCCTTCTATCATTCCATTTTCCAACATGGGTTCAAGAAATCTCTAAGTCCATTCCAGTCTTTTAGGACCTCCCTCTCCATCCTTCCAAGTCTACTCTTGTCTAGAATGAATGTGTTTGATGCTGTACCATAGGATATTAAGCCACTCTCAAATGCAAGAGATTCCATCCTTAACTGCTACTCTGCCTTCATGCAAAAATCATAGGCATACCACCACCTCCCAGTGATCACAGTCCATATAGGGAGGTAACTGATTCCTTATGGAAAAGAGTTGGGAGGCCAGGTAACCCTGGTTAGAAGGGAAAAAGGGAATCAGGGAAGGACATGCTAGCTCTCCACATCAACCTCCATTCAAACATGTCTAGCAAAAGCAATAGACCAGCAGCTCCTGGTGACATTTCATTTGACCTACAGATGATCCATTTTTGATATCCCATTTCCCTCATATTTCTCAGATGTTGCTTTTTAATTTGGCCTTCTTTCACAAATATCTTCATTCATGTTTACCTATGCAAATGCCAGATATGAAATCCAAGAATCAAAAAGAATTTCCAGAAAGATTATTCCAGAAACATCAAGTACATATTCCCTGGGAGAGACATTTTCATTTTCCCTATGGAAGCTCTGTCCCACAGAGTTGAATAGACAAGGAAACATGGGACATTCTATCTACTTAATAACTCCCTTACCATTCAGAGAATGTCAGCCAAATTAGCAACAATGAGTAATTTGAAAAGATATACCACTTCAAACATATCCTTAGATATCCTGTAATATGAACCCCAAATTTGGGTCAAAATGAAACGCAATAGGCCCACTCACTTCACCCTGCCCCCCAAAAGCACTGACACAATTCCCCCTCTAGTTCTACTTTTGGCTAAAATTTGTGCAATTTTTAAATGACAGGTAACTTAGAACCTAAAACCTGACAAAACAGGTGAATTCCATCTATCTTTACATTTCTTGGATAACATCCTGGCTCAGTCTCAATTATAGCATTAAATTGTACCTATTCATTTTGTGTTTTTATCAATGCTTTCTTAATTTCAAATATATTGTCTTCTTTAAAAAAAATCCATGGCTTCATATGAATTGAGTTGTGCCCCTCCATTGCTTTCCATCAGTCTCACTAGTTCATCTGATGCTTCATTCCTTATGGGTTGAAATTCCAGACCCCACATTCAGGAGTCACCCCCAGATCCTAGTGATCCCAAACTTTTTTTCCAAAAG
This sequence comes from Macrotis lagotis, assembly GCF_037893015.1. NCBI lineage: Eukaryota > Metazoa > Chordata > Mammalia > Peramelemorphia > Peramelidae > Macrotis > Macrotis lagotis. The sequence goes on from NC_133666.1 coordinate 29,727,377, forward strand.
GGGTTTAGGCAATCTTTAAGTTAATATCAATCTCCTAAGACCTCTCTCCCTCCTTGAAAGCATCCTCTCTTATATTAGAGAAGTCATAATACATTTTAGGCTCATGAGGGACTCAAATCTAAGAACTGCCTGCCTTCTTTCTTACCCTGAACTCAGGCAAAATCTTGAGCACACTGACACATCAATATCCACAAACCTGATATGGAGGTAAAAGATTCTCCATTGCCTAGAGTTCAAGGTCAGATAGCCTTGGCAGGACCTGGGAAGAGAAATTGATGGAATGAAGTGCATTTTTCCCTTACTCCCAACATTAAGAACCACTTCTTTCAAGAAAATCCAATTGACCAAGAGCTGCTCATTTTGGTCATCTCATTTTACCCACAGATGACATGTTCTTGATTCCTTTGTTTTCCTCCACAAGTCTCACTTATTTTATTTTAGTTTGGCCTTCATCTTCAAAACCTCTCATTTTAGCCTATTCAGAGAGCCAGACATGATCTCTACAAGAAGCATTTCATTAAATGCTTTTCAAGATGATCATTTACATGTGAGGGAACACTGCCAGGTAACTAAATGTTCAATAAATCATTTCCAAGATCCAAAGAGCAAAAAAAAAGGTGCTGCATTTTTGTCCATTCATGACATCATGACTTCATACCAGAACGCTAACTAGACTATCATTCTCTATATAGGTGTAAGCAAATTCATTTCCAAACAGATCCTTTGTCATCCTGTAATCTAACACCAACATGTGGAATCACAGCAAAACTTCCTAGACAGAAAAAACGAACAAATGAACAAACAGTATAAAGAACTGAAGAAGATATTTAGAGAAAGTCATCAGATTATCTTGCTGTCCTCAGAGTTTGAGCTCTTGGTTGAGCTCTTGGTTTCAGCTGTTGGTTTGCTTATGATCCCACAACCAAAGAAACCCCATATTATAAGCATGAAAACACATCTATTCCTTCATAACATTCTCCTTAACGATAACCAGCTTATTCAGCCTAATTTTATGACTTTAAAACTCTTTTTTTTCATTTTAAAATATAATTTCCTCCTAATTTGGTATGGCCTTTTGTTGTATACCTTTGTATTTATATATCAATTTATTTTAGTCTTCTGATTTGCCTTTACCTTCTTCCACTCAGTAGGCTTTTTGATACCTTCATTGCTTAATCATTGCCTTGACATACCAGCATGTACAGTCATTCTCAGATCCAAGTCCTTCTATCATCCCATTTTCCAACATTCTAGTCTTTCAAGGCCTATCTCCATTCTCCCAAGTCTACTCTTGTCTAGAATGAATGTGTTTGATGCTGTACCATAGGATACTAAGCCACTCTCAAATGCAAGAGATTTCACCTTCCACTGTACTTGTATCTTCATGCAAAATCACAGGCATACCACCACATCATTGACCACAACACCACCACCACATCATTGACCACACCACCACCACCACATCATTGGCCACACTACCACCACGTCATTGACCACACCACCACCACCACATCATTGGCCACACCACTGCCACCACTTCATTGACCACACCACCACCATCACATCATTGACCACACCACCACATCATTGACCACACCACTACCACCACATCATTGACCATACCACCACCACATTGACCACAGTCCATACAGGGAGGTAACTGATTCCACATGGCAAAGAGTTGGGAGACCAGGCAGCCCTGGTTAGAAAGGAAAGAGGAAATCAGGGAAGGAATTGCAAACCTCCACATCATCCTTCATTCAAAGGAATGTCTAGCAAAAACAATCAACCAGCAGCTCCTGGTGACATTTCATTTGACCTACAGATGATCCATTTTTGATATCCTATTTCCTCAATATTTCTCATTTATTGATTTTTAATTTGACCTTCATTCACAAATATCTTCATTCATGTTTACCTACGCAAATGCCAGATATGAAATCGAATAAGGAAAAAGAATTTACACAAGGATTGATCCAGAAAAATCAGGTACATATTCCCTGGGACAGATATTTTCATTCTCCATAGGGAAGCTCTGTCCAACAAAGCTAAAAAGAAAATAAATCCAAGTACATTCTATCCACTAAAGAACCCCCTTGCTTTACAGAGAATATCAGACAGATTAGCAACACTCAGTAATTTGAAAAGACATTTGATTCCAGACATATCCTTCAATATCTGGGAATCTGAAACCCAAATTTGGTTCAAAATTTAATGCTGACACCCTCTCCCCATGTCCCAAAAGCATTCAGACAATCCCCACTCTACTCATACTTTTAGCTGAAATTTGTGCAATTTTTATAGGACTGGCATCCTAGAACTCTAAAGCCAGGCAAAACAGGTGAACTCCATCCACTTTCACACTTCCTGGATAACATCCTGCCTCAGCCTCAGTTTATAGCATGAAATCGCACCTGTTCATTTTGTGTTTTTATCAATACTTTCTTAATTTTAAAATATGTTGTCTTCTTTAAAAATATATGACTTCATTGAGATTGAGTTGGGCCCCTCCATTCCTCTCCATCATTCTCAGCTGGTCATTCATTCGTTATGGGTTGAAATTCAGACCCCATGGTCAAGAGTCACCCCCAAATTGTAGTGCTTAACAAACTTCCTTTCCAAAAGGGGTTTAGCAAAAGTTAATGTCAGTCTTCTAAGACCTCTCTCCCTCCTTGAAAGCATCCTCTCTTATACTAGAGAAGTGATGTGCTTAATCACATACCTTAGGATCATGACAGACTCAAATCTAAGAACTGCCTGCCTTCTTTCTTAACTTGGGCTCAGGCAAAATTTTACGTGCACTACCACTTAACAATGTTCACAAGCTCTATGGGGAAGTAAAAGATTCTCCACTGCCTCGAGGTCCAAGATCAAGAAACCCCAGTGCAACATGGGAAGAGCATTTGTTTGAACTATTCTCATTTCTCCCTTACTCCTCACGTTAAGAACTAATCCTTTAGACAAACTCAGTTGTCCACAAGCTGCCCACTGGGCCATTTCATTTTGCCCACAGATGATCCCTTCTTCATTTCTTTTTTTCCTCCACCATGTCTCATTTTATTTTAATTTAGGCTTCATCTTTAAATGCTTCTCTCATTTTTGCCTAAACAGAGAGCCAGAAATGATATCTACAAGTAAATGCTTTTTAGGATGATCAGTTACATATGAGGGGACATTGCCAGGTAAAAAATATTCCACACATCATTTTTATGATCAGAATAGTTATCAAAAGGTACTGCATTTTGTCCACTCGTGACATCATTTCATGCAAGGTTGCAAATAGAATATCACCATCTATCAGTGTGAAAGCCAACTCAATTCCAAATAGTCTTTGCCATCTTCTAATTTGAGACCAAAATGTGGAATCACAACAAAAATTTCTAGGCAACAAAATAAACAATATAAAAAACTGAAGAAAATGTTTAGAAAAAGCCTTCAGACTTTGCTGGTTTGCTCATGATCCCACAACCAAAGAAATCCTACATTTAAGTATAAAAGCATGTATATTCATTTCTTCACAATACTCTCCTCAAAGATAACTAACTTAGCCTAATTTTTCTGACTTTAAAACTCTCTTCCTCCTTGTAAAATATAATTTTCTCTTAATTTGATGCAAACTTTTTCTGTATTTCTTTATTTTTATGTCAATTTATTTCAGTATTCTTATTTGTCTCTTCCTTCTGCTGAGTATCCTTTCTGACACCTCCTTCCTTAATGGTTGCCTTGACTGACATACCACACTTTGGGGAGTCATCCCAGATTCAACATTTTTAGCACCCATTTTCCTCACATAGGTTCAAGCAGTCCCTTAGTTGATTGCTATCTTCCCAGACCTCTCGCTATCCTTTAAAGTATCCTCTTTTATCCCAGAAAATGATGGGTTTCACAACCTACCACAGGATGATCAGTAATCTCAAATGCAAGATCTTCCTGGGTAATTTTGTGGCTACCTTGGGTTCAAGCAAAATCTTAGGCAGATTACCACTCATTATAGCCCACAGGTCATATGGAACAAACAGATTCTCCAGTTGGCAGAGTTGGTAGGATAGGCCAACTAGTTGAAAACAAAGAGAGGAACTCCTGTAAGGGATCCCAAATCACCATTACTCTCAACTTTAGGAACAAATTCTTTCAACCAAACATAGGTGGTCACCAGCTGCCCACAAGGGACATTTAATTTTCCCTATACATGAGCCCCTTTTGCTTTCCTTTTTCCTGCAACTTTCTCACTCATTTTTTCCCTCAATTTGGCCTACATTTTCAAATTTCATATTCATTTTCCCTTGTCTAGAGAGCCAGGAAGAATATCTAAAAGAAGTATTTTATTAAAACTTTTAAGGAAAATCTATTTCATGGAAGGTGGGCACTGCTAGTTTCATTCATATTCCATAGGCAATGGCTCAGATCTGTTTAGCAAACAAGAAATGTAGCCATGTGGCCACTCATAATACCCTCACTTAAAAATAGAATATAAACCAGATTTGAAATATACATTAATTTGAAATTCAATTCAATTTCAAACATCCGTTGCTACCTTCTAGTCTGAGATTAAAACATACAATGAAAATGAAATTTAAGAGGTATTAAGGAGCTAAGGAAAGGAAGGAATGCAGGAAGGAAGGAAGGAAGGAAGGAAGGAAGGAAGGAAAGGAGGGAAGGATGAATGGAGAGAGGGAGAAAGAAAGCAAGAAAGCAAGGAAGGAAGAAATGAAAGATTGAAAGATAGAAAGAAAGAAAGAAAGAAAGAAATTAAGAGAAAGAAAGAAAAATTAAGAGAAAGAAAGTAAGAAAGTAGTTGACCCTGGTATTTTTGTCATTATCCAACAACTAAAGAAATAACATTTTAGAATGCAGAAAAGCAAATTTATTCTTTTCCAAAACTCTCCCCAAGGATAACAAATTTCCCTTGATTTTTTATCCAAATGTAATTTTCATTTGAGTTTATGGAGTCATCCTCAATTTCTGATTATTCTTTTATATCATTTTATTTCAGTGTTCTTATTTCTCTCCTCCTCAGTAGGCTTTCTGATACCTCATTGCTTAATGATTGCCTTGACATATCAAGGCATCCAGAGCTATCCTTAGATCCAAGTCCTTCTATCACCTCATTTTCCAACATGGATCCAAGAAATCTCTAGACTGATCCCAGTCTTTCAAGGTCTCTCTCCATCCTCCAAAGCATATTCTCTTGTCTACAATAGATGTGTTTGATGCTGTACCATAAGATACTAAGGCACTCTCAGATGCAAGAGCTTCTATCCACTTCATGCAAAATCATTTTCTTCCTTTTCACCATCTTCCAGTGACCACAGTACTTATAGGAGGTAATTGATTCCCCTTGGAATCAGTTGGGAGTTGGGGGACCAGGCAACTCTGACTGGGAAGCAGAAGAGGAAATCAGAGAAGGATTTGCAGCTCTCCACATCAACCTCCAACCAAAGCAATGTCTAGCTAAACAATTGGCCAAACAGGTGAATTCCAACTATCTTCACACTTCTTGAATAACCTCCTGGTTCAGCCTCAGTTTATAGCATTAAATTGCACCTGTTTTGTGTTTTTATCAATGCTGTATTAATTTCAAAATATATTGTCCTCTTTTTAAAAAAAAAAACCCAAAACCATGGCTTCATATGAATTGAGTTGTACCCTTCAATGCTCTCCATCATTCTCACTAGCTTATCTGATGCTTCATTCTTTTTGGATTGAAATTCCAGACCCCAGGTTCAGGAGTCACGCCCAAATCGTAGTGCTTCCCAAACTCCTTTTCCAAAAGAGGTTTAGGCAATCTATATGTTAGTGTCATTCTTTCAAAATTTGATTCAATTCTTTATATATTTTAGAAATGAGACCTTTATCAGAACTCCTCGCTATGAAAATTGTTTCCCTAGAACATGATCCTGTTCTCCTTCTAATCTTGGCAGCATTGGTTTTATTGGTACAAACCCTTTTTATTTTAATCTAGTCAAAATAATTCATTTTGCAATTTATAAAGTACTCTATTTCTTGTTTGGTCATAAATTTCTCCCCTTTCCATAGATCTGTTCAATGGTCTATGGTATCACCCTTTTTGTTTAAATCCTGTACCCATTTTGACCTTATTTTAGTATAGAGTATGAAATGTGGGTCTATGCCTAGTTCTTGCCATATTATTTTCCAATTGGGAACAAATTCTTTAGAACATAGCAATTGATCACTGGCCCTAGAGTCAGTAGTACCTGAGTTCAAATCTGGCCTCAGACACTTAATAATTACCTAGCTGTGTGGCCTTGGGCAAGCCACTTAACCCCATTTGCCTTGCAAAAACCTAAAAAAAAACCCCAAACAAACAAACAAACAAACAAAATAACTAGAATGTGAACCAGACTTTAAATATGCATTAATTTGAAATCCAATTTAGTTTCAAACTTATCCTTTGGCACCTTCTTATCTGAGAGAGAAATGGTCAAAGTGAAACTTCCTAGGAATAAGGAAAAGAAAGAAAGGAGAAAAAGAAGGAAAGAGATTTTTTTCCATTAATGATCATACTGGAATATCATCCAGACATCAATATCGATTATTTTAAAAGACATTCCATTTTATTGAGATTAAAATTTGAGATCAATACAACTATACATGTAAAAAACCCCTTCGATCAATCTCTTGTTTTCTGTAGTTCTGTTTGTGTTTCTGGAAGTTATTTTATTTACAAAGTTCTACCTTTGTCAAATCTACAAAAGCAAGTTTATTCCTTCTTAGTACTCTCTTTTAGGATAACATTTGTGCTCAGCATAACTAATGGCATTTGATTTCTTCTCTTCATACTTTTTTGGAGGCAATCAGGGTTAAATGAGTTGCTCCAGGTTTCATAGTAAGTTCCTGAGATCGGATTTAAACTTTTTTTTAACTTTTTCAAAATAATCTTACATATCATTTACTTCTTTCTTATCACTGCTTTTCCTGAAACTGTTGAAATTATCAGTCATGTTGCCATAGTGGCCCTAAAATCAGAAATATCTAAGTTTAAATCCAGGCTCTGAAACTTTACTCTGGTTATGTCACTTATCCTCTCTATTAACCTCATTTTCATCAACAGTAAAAATGGGAATAATAATATCTCCTGCATTCTAGAGTTGTTTTGAGAGTTCAGTGATGGAATATTTGGATAGTACTTACAAAGTGCCTGGTACATAATAAATGTTATTTAAATGTCAGTATTTTTTTCTGAGCATAGCTTGCATAAGTTCATCACATTCTTCCCATGAATCTCTCCATCCTTTGAAGTATATTACCTGTGTGAAAGGAATTCATCAAAATACCAAAGACTTCCCCCCTTCTTTCCCAACATTGTCTTGTGCCCCAAATTTTGGCAAATTTCAAAGTCCGTGTAACAGTAACCAGTATGTAGAGATAAAGAATTCACTCTTGCAAATGGTCCTAATCAGGAATGTATTGACTGGGGGTAGGGAGAGGTAGTCATAAAAGAAGGTTCCATTCTCTAGAACAATTTAAAGTATGACCAATCAATTTTCTAGCAGACAATGTTGACAACAGTTGTGCAATAAGGAAATCTAATTTTTTCTACAGATGACCCCCATTTCATAACATGATAAAACATTAGTAACCTTTTTAATTTTAATTTCATTTTCATTTTCAAATTATCTCAACTTCCTGTTTCACTAATCAGAAACATCACAACTTGTATCAAAAATAAAAAAAACACTTTAAAGGCAATTCCAAAAAATCCCATACAGAAGTCTTTTTGAAAAATAGTTTTAAAAATTCAATTCTCAGAGCTGTATAGATAACAAAAGCATTGGTGCTTTATCCCCTAATTAGATTTGCTTTGTTGGACTGTAATGTCAAAAATACTTGTAGTAGTGTTAGAACTGATATCATTTTTGTTTTGAAACCTTTTCTTGCCAAGAATCTTGTGGTGAGTCTTACTGGCTACAACTAAGAAGAGAAGTTCATGAAAGTAATCTCACTTCTTGAGAACCAACTAAACTCTGACCAAGTTATAGTCATTCATACATTGCAAAGACCTGAGGACTATGAACATATCCTATTCCATAAAAATGAACCTCATTCTTGATAGATTAGCAATATAATTCTATGGTGTTTAGTTTAAGTAGTAACATCATTTTCAAAAATAACTATCTTTCTTTAACTGACCAGAGAGCAGACCATATATCACATATTAGAAAAAAATGCATTGAATAAACTTCATCAACATCAACTAACCTGAGTTGTGACCGACAATTTCAGGAAGATTCCACACCCAGTGTCCCGGAGCTCTATAGACAATCAGTTAGGGCATCTTGCCCACTGATGACCTTGTTTTATAATAACAGTAAGTCAACATTATTTCTCACAGCCATCCTTTTGATATCATATTCATTTATACAATATCCTTCACCATCTTGTCTCAAGGAATCTACATTCCTATCAAAGAAGGGATCAAATAATGAAAGAAAGATACTTGAATAAAATACAACCACATCAAAGTTTTGGTTTAAGCTTTAAGCAATATTTCACAACCAATATTCCGCAGTAATACAGTCAACACAAGTCAATGCATGGCTTCTCTTAGTTTTCTTCCAGGAAAGCATCTTGCTCCTAATTGAATTTTCTTCCAACTTTTACTATTTTCCATGCATAGATTTGAAGTCACTTTATACAATGTTTTTTTCTCTTGTCAAGCATTCCTTCTGAATCAACTTGTTTCAGTCTTCCCATTCCTCTCTCTATCCTACTAAACATTCTTTCTTATATTACAGAAGTCAGGGGATCCCTCCCCATACCATCAGATGATGAGATGTCTTCAAATCCATGTATTTCCAATACTCTTTTTTTCTAGTACAGGCCCAAGGATGAACCATAGGCATGACCTCAAGCCCTTGTGACTACAGTCCATATATGGAAATCATGAATCCCCCTCTGAAAATGGCCCTGAGTCAAGGCCACTCTGGTGGGAGCTGGAAAGAGAGTAATTCATGAAAGGAGCCTCACAAAGGATCCACAACAAACCATAATTTGACCAAGTCAGTTCATAGGATACACAGTTGCCCAACAGTTGAGGACATGGGAAATGTCATTTCCCCTACAGATTCCTTGTTCATTATATCATTCTGTCCAAATATATCTAACATATTTTGCTTGGATAATACCTTCATTTCTAGATACATCCAATCTCATCTTTTCACTACTTACTGACTTAACTTCACTACATAACTGACATCAAGCAAAAAAAAAAATAATGCATTTAACAATTGAAAAAATCATCTTAAGTGAAAGTTCTGTCTAAAATTCAACTTTCAAATTGCATTGGCAATTTCAAGTTTTATTTCCTTACACAAGTCTCCTCCTTGGCATTTGTTGCTATCATCTTGTGCATTTACAAGCATGTCCTTCATAACACTATTACCAGGGAACCAACTTTTTTTAACCAAATGATGAAAGTAAAAATGCATTTCCACCAAAATCACCCTCTCTGTGAATTTAGGCATTACTTCACAACCAATGTTCCACAGAGGTATATCCAATCAAAGTAATGGCTTTGCTTCTCTTAATTCTCCTCTAGAAAAGAATTCTCACTCATAAGTTTTTAGCATTTCATTTCAGCTATTACTACTCCTCCTTGAATTGTTTAAAAATCTCTTTCTACACAATGTTTCCCCATGCCTCTCTGTCCTGCCAACCAGGATTCCTTCTCATACTGTCAGATGTCTTCAAATACAAGTGTCTCCAACATTCTTTCTGTAGAGCAGACCCAACAAGGTCAAAACTTAGACATACTCCCAAGTCCCTTTGAACGGATCTCATCAAGAGAGGTCATGACTTTAACTTGCAAATGGCCCTGAGGTAGAGCTGCCCCTCCTGGAGCTGAGGAGTTTACCTCCTATCTCAAAAAGTTCTCACCTGGGGTGGCTAGGTTGCGCAGTGGATAGAGCACTGGCCCTGGAGTCAGGAGGACCTGAGTTCAAATCTGCCCTCAGACACTTAATAATTACCTAGCTGTGTGGCCTTGGACAAGCCCTTTAGCCCCATTGCCTTGCAAAAAAAAAGTTTTCTCTAAATTGTTTTCTAGCACTCTCACATGGCAAAGAGCTGAGGAATAATGACATGTTATTTTTCACACCATTAGATCTTTCTTTTTTTATTTTTTTGAATTATAAAGATTTTTATTTATTTTGAGTTTTACAGTTTCCTCCCTAATCTTACTTCCCTCCCCCACCCCCTCACAGAAGGCAATTTGCCAGTCTTTACATTGATCCAAATTGAATGTGTAGATCTCTTTCTTGATATTGTAATATCAACATAATTCTAGCTTCTATTGTTTGAATATCATCTATATCTTCAAAAGTAACACTCCTCTTCCTTTCACTAACCAGACTGCAGACCTTATGTCACAGAATGGAAAAAAGTGCATTAAATACATTTTAACAAATTCAACTACATGAGCTGTGATTGATACTTTCAGAAAGGTTCCACACCCAGGGTCCCAGAGCTCTATAAATCACAGCCATTTTCCCAAGCTGTGCCCTAATTTCTTTATTCTAGAATGCCAAGAATTTTATGAATATCCTTGGTTTTAGCATCATCTTCTGATACAAGCATATCCAGCTCTATCCTACAGTAACCACAGAAACAAAACTTATATCAAAGAAACAAAAAAGAAATGCAGTAAACTTCCAAAAAAATCACCTGCATATCTCAGATTCCACAGTGCTCCATAGACAAATCACAGTCATTTTTTCAAACATGACCTAAATTCTTTATTCTAGAATGCCAAATTTTTTACTAAATATCCTTTGTTTCCACATCATCTTCTGATGCAAACATAATCAACTTCATCCTTCACTAACCATGGACTCAGAACTTATATAAAGGAAACAAAACACACATCCAAAAAATCACCCATACATCAATGGGATGGACAATTTCAGAAAGATTCCACACCCAGTGTCCCAGAGCTCTATAGACAACCAGTTAGGGTACCTTGCCCACTGATGGCCTTGTTTCATTATAATAATAGGTCAGCATTATTTCTCACATCCATCCTTTTGATATCATATTCATTTACACCCATATCCTTCATCATCTTGTCCCTAGGAGCCTACATTCCTGTCAAAGAATGAATCAGTAAATGAATGCAACCACATTGAAGTTTTGGCTAAAACATTAAGCAATATTTCATGACCGAAGTTCCACAGTGGTACAGTCAACACAAGTCATTGCATTGTTTCTATCAATTTTCTTCCAGAAAAACATCTTGGTCATGATAATTGGACTGCATTTTGTTTCACCTTTTACTGTTTTCCATTCATAGGTTTGAAGTCGCTTTATACAATGTTTTTTCCTCTTGCTGAGCATTCCTCTGGAGTCAACTTGTTTCAGTCTTCCCAGTCTTCTCTCTATCCTGCCAAACATTCTGTTTTATATTGCAGAAGTCATGGAATCCCTCCCCATACCATCAGATGATGAGATGCCTTCAAATCCAAGTGTTTCTAATCCTCTTTTTCCAGCACAGGCCCAAGGATGAACCTTAGATATAACCTCAAGCCCTTGTCATCACAGTCCATATATCAAGATCATGAATTCCCATTGCAAATGACCTTCATGTAGAGCAGCTCCTGCTGGAGCCAGGAAGAGGATTCAATTAATGTAACCTCACATTATAGCTAGTTAAACTCTAACCAATTTGTTTCCTAGCACTTATACTTAGTCAAGAGCTGATGATTATGGACATTTCATTTTCCATCCTGATGAGCTTCATCCTTGATAGTACAATGTCAACACATTTCTAACATACATTGTTAGATAAACTCTACATTTTCAAAATCTCACTTCTCTTCTTTCATTAGCCTGGAAACAGACATCATATCCCAGAATGAAAAAAATGTATTGAATAACTTTGAAAAATAGCAATTAATATGATCTGTGATTAAGAATTTCAGAAAAATTCAACACCCAGTGTCCTAGAGGTTTATAGACAAACAAATCCCATTTTACCTACTGGTGACCTTTATGGTTTTATCTGAATATCAAAAATACTTGTAATATTCTTTTGGCTTCATCCTTCACTAATCAGAGTCAGAACTTGACTCAAAGAAATAAGAATGAAAAGTGATTAACAAACATTTCACCTACAAGTAAGGTGTAACTGAAATATTACACTTCTGAAATATTACACTTCTAGTGTTCCTGACCTCCACATGCAACTAACATGACATTATTTTACCCACTGACACTGTGTTTCATTATAACAAAATGTCAACAATATTCATCAAATAAATTATTTTGACATTATCTTCATTCACAAACACATCTTTCTCCTTTCCTTTCCTTGGAAGGCAAGTTTCCTATCAAAGGATGAAATTTAAAATTCAAGAAATACACTTCAACCTTATATACCCTCACCCAAACTTTGTTGGAACAATTAGTCAATATTTTACAACCAATATTCCGCAACTCTATAACCAACCAAAGCAGTTGCATTCCTTCTCTCATTTCTACTGTAGGAAAAATTTCTTTGATTGTAATCGAATAGCATTTTGTTATACCTTAGTATTTTCTAAGTTCCTTTATACAATGTTTTTCGCTCTTTCTGACCATCGTTTTGCATCTTTATGTTTTAGTCTTCCCATGCCCAACTCCATCCCTCCAAGTATTCTTCCTTAAGCTGTAGAAGATGTGGAATTCATTTACAAACCCATTAAATGATGAGATGCTTTCAAATACCAGTGCTCCCTTTCTCTAATACAGATCTAAGGACAAAATGTAGGGATAATCTAAAATTTGCATATCAACAGTTCTTTTTTGGAGATACTAAGTTCTCCATTAGAAATGTCCCTGAGGATGGGCCTCCCCATCTGAAGCTGGGAAGAGTAGTTCAAGAAAGAAATCTATTTATCCTTTGCTTTGGCATTTTGACAATGTTGACAGATTTCCGAGACAAATTTTGTATGGCTATCTCCTTCATTTCCAAATGTATACATTTTTCATTAGCTAGAGATCAAAAGATGAAAAAGGAAATGTATCAAATGAACTTCAAAAAAATCAATTGAACATAAGATACGACTGACTATTTTCAAAATATTCCACAGCTACTAGCCCAAAGCTATAGAGGCAACCAAATCACTAGCAATTTACCCGTTCTTTACACCATTTATTTAGAAGAGAATGTAAAAAAATGCATCTGATATTATTTCTTTTGGTATCCCCTGTATTTACACACATACACATAGATAGATATAACTGTATACCTGCTCTTCCTTCACTAGCTCAAGCAGTAGAAACAAAGAAACAAAAAAGAAAATCATTAAATTCTCACTGGAAAAAATTACCTATACATAACTGTGATTGACACAGTCTCACAAATACTCTATATTCAGAGTACCAGAACTTTATTGACAACCAAAGCAGACACATTTTACCCACTGATGGCCCTATTTCATTATAACAGAATGTCAGCAAACTTTATTATATCCATATTTTTTGTTTTTTGATTTTTATTTTTTAAAGATTTTATTTATTTTGAATTTTACAATTTTTCCCCTAATCTCACTTCCTCCCCCCCCCCCCACAGAAGCAGTCTGTCAGTCTTTGCATTGTTTCCATGGTATACATTGATCTAAGTTGAATGTGTATATCCAATTTTTTGACATTACCCTAATTTATAAACATATCCTTTACCATGGCATTCCCAGAGAGCTAACTCTTCTATCAAAGAATGAAACTACAAATGCAAGGACACTTCAGTCCTCTCCACTTCTACCAAAGCTTTGTCTTAGTTTTTTAGAGAATATTTTACCACCAATGTTCCATCAGTCCATACCCAACCAAAGCAATTACATTTCTTTCTCTCAATTTTCCTTTTGAAAAAGATCATTGCTCATGACAGTGGTTATCGTATTTCATGTTACCTTTCAGTGCCTTTCTCTTCTTATGTTGGAAGTCATTTTATATGATGTTTTTCTTTCTTAGTTAGTATCCCTCTCTATCAGTTGATTTCTGTTTTTTTGTGATTTGTTCCAAAGCATTTTTTCTTATTTTGCAGAAGTCTTGTGTTTCATTCAGGTACCACAGAAGATATGGAATTCATTCACATCATCAGATTATGAGATACCTTCAAATCCAAGTGCTTCCAACCCTTTTTTTTCTTAATCACTTATTTATTAGAATTTTACTCTCATGGCTATATTATTATTCCTGAAATGAATGATGAGTGAATTTCCCAGGTTTTTAACATTTTTTCACAGAAGCATTTCTTCATCACTTCATTACCTCTTTCTCCAGTGCAGAACTGACAACAAAACCCTTTGACTGAGCTCATGTATGGAGATAATGAATTCCTCATTTCAAAAGGTCCTGAGGCAAGACTGCCCTGGCTATACCTGGGAAGAGTAAAAGTAGCTTCATTTCTCCAAAACAAGCTAAACTCTGACCAGATTTCTTCTAGAACTTACACTTGGTCAATAGTTGAGGATTAGGGACATATCGTTTTTTTCCCCCACAGACAAGCCTGTTACTTTATATCATAATGTCCAAATATTTCCTAACACATTTTGTTTGGATGTCATTTTCATTTACACACACACACACACACACACACACACACACACACACACACACACAATCTCTCTCTCTCTCTCTCTCTCTCTCTCTCTCTCTCTCTCTCTCTCTCTCTCATTCACATAAAATAAATGGTTTCCCATTTTTCCAATAGTTAAAGACTTAGACTTTGTGTCAAAAAATGAGACAAGAAATTTATGTAGTTCAAATAATTAATTGAAATATAGTTTGTGTTTGACAATTTCAGAATTATTTTATACTAAATAATCCCAGAACTCTATAGTCCACCAAAGAAGCTGCACTTTATCCACCGATTATCTTATTTGTTTATATCACAATTTCAGAAATATATTTAATATCTTTTGTTTTGACATCACCTTCATTTACCACTGAGACCTTTGCCATACCATAATTAAGAGGCCAATTTTTATATCATAGAATGAAACCAGAAATGCAAAAAACCTCCTTTAACCAAATGCACCCTCCCATAAGCTTTGGTTGAGCATTTTGGCAATATTTTACAGCCAATATTTTTCCATTTTATAACCAACCAAAGGAGGTGAATGCCTTCTCTCAACTTCCTTTCAGGATAAGATCCTTGTTCATTATAGTTATGTTGCATCCTTGAACCTGTTACTTTTTTTCTCTTAATATTTTTGAAGTCGCTTCATACAATCTTTTCCTCTCTTGTAGAGCATTCCTCGGAATCAGTTTGTTTCAGTTTTCCTATGCTATATTCCATTTTCCCAATTATCCTTTCTGATATTGCTGGAATCTTTGTTTTTATTCTTTACAGTATTGAGTTAATTGAGCATTGAGTTAATTCTTCAATTGATGTGCTGTGGCCTTGCTTCTCCAGAGAAGTCCATGAATAAAAATTAAATATTATCCAAAGTCCCTGTAACCACAGTACCCATATGGATATAATGAATTCATGATTGAAAATAGTCCATGAGAAAGTCTGTCCTGGTTTGAGCTGAATAGCTCATTAAGATAGCCTCACTTCTTGAAAACTACCCAATTTCTAAACCATCTTAGATTCAAGAATTTACAGTTGACCAATAGCATAAGACCAGAGATTTACTGTTTGCCCTATCTTACTTCCTTATTTCATAATTTATAGATATTTCTAATACTTTTTGTTTTGCTAATAAATTCATTTCCAAATAGATCCCTAGTCTTCCCTTTTCTAGCAAGAGAGCCAGAACTTGTATCAAAGGCTAAAAAAAGGCATTTGTGTTCAAGTCATCTTTATAGAAGCTGTGTCTGAGTGTTTTGACATTAGTTCACAACTAAAGTCCTGCCACTCCTACTTAGGTAAGGTAATTTCCTCACCTCACCTCTCCTCCATAACAAAGACCCTTGCTCTTTATTTTTTTACATGGAGTTTCAGTCATTAATTTTTCCCTTAATATTTTTTGATTCATTGAATACACTCTTTTCCTCTCCTTATGAATATCCCTCTGGATCACTTCATTTCAAATGTCACATGTGTCCCTACATTCTTCCAAATTCCTTTCTCATATTACAGGAACATGGGTATTATTCATTTGCCTGAGTACATAAAGACATTTCCCCAGTCCATATCCCTTTCCCTATTCCTTGACATTTTGTTACAGGACTAAAAATAAAGACCCTTCAAAGTTGATGTCTTATCCCCACAGGTAGAGTTTTTAATCATTTGGAGCTGGCCCGGAGGCAGAGCTGGCATGGTTGGTGTTGGGAGGGTGAGTAAATCAAGGAAGCCTCACTCCTCCTGATACAGCCAGGCCCCAGACTCTGACCCAGCCGGTCTCCAGGACCTAGTTCTGAATCCCACAATAGAACCTGGAATTTTCCCTTTACCCTAATGCCTGACCCTCTGTTTCTTGATATCAAGCCAGTAACTTAAAGTAAGAACTCTTTGGAGTCCATGACTTCTGCCTACGTGTAGTAGAATCAAAATCATTTGGAGCTGGCTCTGGGGCAGAGCTGCCTTAGCTGATGTTTGGAGGGTGAGTAAATCTAGCAAGCCTCACCCCTCTATAACTCAGCAGGCAACAGACTCGAACCCATCCAGTCTTTCAACTCTCCCTCTGTTCTATAGTAAGGCCTAGGCCATTGTTATCCACCTAGCTAACATACCTGCTTCTCAAATCTAAGACACAGAATCAGGACCCGAAACCTTCTACTTTTCCTGCCCCTCCCCTCCAAAAATTCCAATCAAGATGGGCTATTCTACACTGGAACTGGCTCTGGGGAAGATCTGCCCTTGCTGATGTTTGGAGGGTGAGTCAATTAAGCAAACCTCACCCTTCCAGAACCAGTCAGGACCCAGACTCTGACCCATCCAAGCTTGCATCACTCTCACTCACCACTTAACCCAAGTTGGAATATGCCCTTTTGCCCCACTGTTCAACCCTGCTTTTTCCCATTGCTTTATCTTTACAAGTTTCATCATGGTTTTTATTTTATAACACCTTCATTTCCAAATATACTCATCCCGTTGTCATCTCCATAGTAAGCCATCCCTTAGTATAAGTTTCAGAAAAGAAGTGATTGAAAAGCGATTCTGTAAACCCCACCAAGAACAACACATTCTCCCTACATTCTATGGAAGGAACAGATATGATTTTTCTCAACTCCTCTCCTGAATAATCCTTGATCTCTGCCATAATGATGTGCTCACTTTTTTTTTTTACTTTGGGAAGATTTTCCTTGACATTGTGGTAGTGATGAGTATTCTCCTTCCTTTCCTCTGCATTAACTCCTAATGGTCTTCCCATTCTTCCTCTGCAACAAAATCCATTGCCACCATCATTCAATTAATTTTGGAGGATAATTTATTTAAGTCTTCCAATTGATGCCCCTCCCTCAACTATTTCTTGACTACTACTACCCAAAGTATATCTCCTCCAAGGTCTTTGTCCCAGGTAATAAACACTGGAGCAGAGGGTGAATTTTGAGAGGGTGAAGTTTAGAGGGTGAGTAAATCTATAACAAATCTCATGTTTTCCATCCCACCAGCTCGCAGACTCTGAACCATTCAGACCCTGGATTCGATTTCTGATCTTTAAGATAGGACCAGGTTCTTTCCACCTAGGCTGAGGCCTTCCCAGCTTATTGATAGAGAGTCTGCCCAGAGCCCATGCTTCCTTTGTGGAGATTATTTAGCCCTAAATTGACTTGGCTCTGGGAAAAAGCTGTACTGCCTGAGGATTTATTCAATGGTACCTCATTTCTCTATAACTAGACAGGCCCCAAATTCTGAGCCTTTCTGTATCTGGTCCCTATTTTTGACCACCAGACAAGAACCTGAGATTGCCTCTATTTGCTATCTGCTTCTTCTCATAAGCTCACTGGACCAGAAATAGAGGCCCTTCAGAGTCTGTAACAATCATGCTCCCCCTCCACACCTCCCTTCAGCTTCCCTCATCCCCCTGATCTGTGGAATGTTATCTCATTATTGGAGCAAGCCTGAGGGAAGAGCTAACCTGGTTGGCATTGAAATGTTAGATAATCAAAAAAGCCTCCCATCTATAGAAGTAACCCAGACCAGGGGGCAGCTAGTGGATAAAGCACCAGCCTTGGAGTCAGGAGGATCTGAGTTCAAACCTGGACTCAGACACCTAATAATTACCTAGTTGTGTGACCTTGAGCAAGTCACTTAACTCCATTGCCTTGCAAAAAGAAAAAGGAAAAAAAAAAGAAATCCCCTAGCCTAGACAGACCCAACCAGTTTTTACCTCCCCCCGCCTTTTGTCCAAGACCTTAGGACCAGGATACGTGTCATTTTCCTGATGCTCATCCTGTGTCTTTACATTACAATCTTTTTTTTTCATAGATGTGGAAATCTTACATTCCAATATCATAATCACTGCCACATATATCCTTCCTGATCATTCCCTGCTCATAGAAACGTCCCTTAGAAGAGAGAATGTAGAGTGCTTTGCAACTATTACAGCACTATGTAAATGCTAGCTCTCATTAGGAAAAGAAATGCAGAAATGGCACTATAACAAAACCAAATTTCGCACTAATCATATTTGACTCTACATGCTATATCCCGTCCTCATAGGTATTGTCACAACTATTCCTCAGAACCTAGATCCATAGTCCTTGTCATTGCAACCTTTTCACCTTCCTTTTATTTATTGTTTTCCATTGACATTTCTGGAATTACCATTATGCATCCTTGTCCTTTTCTTCTAAGCATTCCTTTGCATCAGTTTGTTTCAGTCCTTTCAAGTTACCCCTCATCAGTCTAAGCATTCTTTCTCATACTGTAAAAGTCATACATTTCATCCACATGCCATAATATGTTGAGACATTCAACAAAGTATTGTTCCCAGGTATTGCTTGACACCTGGCCATTGGATTAAAAGTAGAATCCCTCCAGAGTCCATGGCCTCATCCCTTTTGAAGATCAGTGATTCCCCATTGGAACTGGCCCTGAGGCAGAGCTGCCCTGGCTGATGTTTGGAGGGTGAGTAAATCAAAAAGTCTCACTCCTCCCAATACAGCCATGACCCAGACTCTGACCCAGCCAAGTCCTTGGGGCCTATTTCTGATCATCAGGCTAGAACCTAGGATTCTTCTGCTATCCTGATACCTCAGCTCCTGCTTCTTGATACCAGGCCATTGGACCAAAAGTAGAGACCCTCCAGAGGCCATGACCTCTTCCCATGTGTAAAACATTCTTATTCATTTGGAGCTGGCCCTGAGGCAGAGCTGCCATGGCTGGTGTTTGGAGGGTGAGTAAATCAAGGAAGCCTCACCCCTCCCGATACAGCCAGGAGCCAGACTCTGACCCAACCAGTCTCCAGGACCTACTTCTGAACATGAAGATAAAACCTGGGATTCTCCCTTTACCTCTCTTCCTCACCCCCACCTTCCCCATTTCCTGACATCAGGTCACTGGACCAAAAATAAGGACCCTCCAGAGTCTGTGGTTCCCTCCCATGTGTAGTAGATTCATAATCATTTGGAGCTGGTCCTGGGGCAGAGCTGCCCTGGCTGATGTTTAGAGGGTGAGTATAATAAGCAAGCCTCACCCCTCTATAACTCAGCAGGCAACAGACTCAAACCCATCCAGTCTCTCAACTCTCCCTCTGACCCACAGGCTAGGGCCTGCCCACTGTCATCCACCCTGCCAACAGATCTGCTACTTGAATCCAGGACACCAGACCAGGACCAGAGAGACCCTTTCTCCCATCTCAGAATAAAAGAGCTTATTTCTCACTGGAACTGGCTCTGGGAAAGAGCTGCCATGGCTGATGTTTGGAGGGTGAGTCAATCAAGTAAACCTCACCCTTCCAGAACCAGCCAGGACCCAGACTCTGACCTATCCAGGCTCTCATCATCACCTGACTTGGTCCTAGAACTTACCTTATTTTACATTGTCCATCCCTGCTTCTTTCATTGCTTTATCTTTTACAATTTTCATCATAGATTTTGGTTTTATATCACCTTCATTTCCAAATATGCCCATCTCCATCATTTCCAAAGTAAACCATCCATTGACACAATGAATTAGAAAAGAAATGGAATTGAAAAATAGTTTAGCTAATTAACCATGTAATCCATTAAGTTTATCTGCATATGCAATATTATATACTCACAGTACCTCAATATTTACACAGAAAAATTGGAGGTTACTTTTCTCAACTTATCTTGAGGAACATGATCATTTATTATTACAATGACAATGCACTCACTTTCACTTTGAGAGGATTTCCATTGGCATTGTGGTAGTCACTGGAGAGAGACATTGCTTTCCTGGCTCTTCTCCCTTCCCTCTACAAAAGTTCCTAAGAAGCTTCTCATTCCTCCTTCCTAAATCATTTGAATTCCTCTTGGAATATATTACCACCATCACATAATTGAACCCTCCAATCAACACCCCACCTTTAGCAGTTTCTTGGCATCCTGCCACTGGACCCAAAGGAGAGCTCTCTTCCAGAGTCCTTGGCTCCTTTAGGTGTAGGTAATTGGTTGATCATTGAAACTAACCTGGGTTAGAGGTGCCTACATTGTGGTTTAGAGAGTGAGTAAATTAATGACAGATTTTAGCCCTCCAAATCCAGCCAGGTCCCAGACTCTGACCCCTTCAGTCCCTGGACCCTACTTCTGATAATTAGCTTATGACCAAGGTCTTTCCATTTACCCGGAGGCCTCCTCAGCTTCTTGACATTAGGGCACTGGACTTAAGAGAAAGACGAGAGAGAGTCTCTCCAGAGTCCATGCCCCATTTCCCTTGTGGAGATAACTATGTCCTAAATTAACTTGGCCCTGGGTCAAAGCTGCCTTGCCTGAGACTGCAGAGTAATTCATTTAATAACATATCATCCCTCTACATTTAAACAGAGTCCAGACTCTGACCCATGCTGTAATTCTGACCATCAAGCTAGAACCTGGGACTTTCCATTTACTTCTTGTCATAAGTCCTTTAGAACATAAGTAGACATTTTCTGAAGTCCATAGTAACCTTCCTTCCCCTTCTCTCACCCCTCTGAATTCTATGTTAACTCATCTTTGGAGATGGTCTAGGGAAAGAGCTGACTTGGCTGATGTTTGGAGGGTAGAAGCATCTCATTTCTAGACCTATCCCAGCTCAGACATACTCAACCAATCTTTACCTATGTCTAACAGGTCTAGGGACTTGCCATTTTCTCAGAAGGTCATCCTTGATCCTTCACTATACAAGCTTTTTAAAATCAAATATGGAGATTTTTGTTTCTATGTCACCATCAATGAAACATATATATATTTCTAATCCTCCCCTGCCCAGAGAACCATTTCCTAAAACAAAAAAATAAGAAAATAAATTCAGAAAAGGCACTCCTTCTAAACAATGCCACATTATTTGAATTTGAATTTGAATTAGTATGCAATATTCCACTCACAATCTGCAAAGCAAAGAAACAAACATATTTTCTCAACTATTCTCTAGGACCTAGATAATTAGTTATTATCATTATAATCCCTTCACTCTCTCTTTTTGCTAATTTTCATTTACCTTTTTGGATGAATTGAGTACCATTTTTCTTTGTTGCTGGCCATTTCTCTCCATAACTTGCTATCAACTTTCCCCTACTTCCCCCCCATATTTCCTGGGCAAATGACTTTATATGACAGTAACCATGGGCTTCATTTATGTACCACAGTATGTCTAACCACTCCCCAATTTATGTCCCTATTCACTGTTCCTTAATATCTGGTCATTGGACCAAAACTGGACAACCTCCAAAGTCTATGAGACCATTGATGCCCCATTGGAACTGGCCCTGAGGCAGAGCTGCTATGGCTGGTGTTTGGAGGGTGAGTAAATCAAGGAAACCTCACTCCTCCCAATACAGCCAGGATCCAGACTCTGACCCAGCCAGTCTCCAGAACATACTTCTGAACCTGAAGATAAAACCTGGGATTCTTCCTTTACCTCTCTTCCTCACCCTCCCTTCCCCCATTTCCTGATATCAGGCCATTGGACCAAAAGTGGGAGCCCTCCAGAGTCTGTGGTTCCCTCCCATGTGTAGTAGATTCATAATCATTTGGAGCTGGTCCTGGGGCAGAGCTGCCCTGGCTGATGTTTAGAGGGTGAGTATAATAAGCAAGCCTCACCCCTCTATAACTCAACAGGCAGCAGACTCAAACCCATCCAGTCTCTCAACCCTCCCTCTGACCCACAGGCTAGGGCCTGCCCACTGTCATTCACCCTGTCAACAGATCTGCTACTTGAATCCCGGACAACGGACCAGGACCAGAGACCCTCCACTCATCTAGTCCTCTCTCCCAACCCAGAATGAGATAGGCTGCTCCTCGCTGGAACTGGCTCTGGGGAAGAGCTGCCATGACTGATATTTGGAGGGTGAGTCAATCAAACAAACCTCACCCTTCCAGAACCAGTCAGGACCCAGACTCTGACCCATCCAGGCTCTCATCATTCTCACCTGGCTAGAATTTGCCCTTTTCTACAATGCCCACCCATGCTTCTTTCCATGGCTTTATCTTTACAATTTCCTCATAACTTTTGTTTTTATATTATTCTCATTTCCAAATGTCCCCTCATCATCTCCAAGGCATGCCATTCCTTTACTAAGGAAGTAGAAAAGAAATGGAAGTTCAGTAAAACCAACCCACACATCCACCAAATCAGCCTGTGTGTTCAATATTTCACACTCAGACCATCCACATCTACATTCAGGTTTTAGCCCCTTAGTTCAATATATTAGGATCAGAGACTTGTCATTTTCTGAAGGTCCCATCTGTGAATATTACAAACTTTTTCCACAAATGTGGATATATATTCTATACCCATAGTCCCTCACTTTTGCAGAGCATTCAGTGAAGGTATATTTTTCAACATTTTTAGGACCAAGATTCTTAGTCATTATCAATAAACTGCCTTCACTTTCCCTTTTTTGGTACTTTCCATTCACCTTTTTGGAGTCAATATTTTTTCCTGTTTTTTTTTTTTTACTTTCCTTGCCATCTGTTCATATTAGTCTTCCCCTGCATCACTCTGTCCTTTGGTATTCTTTCTTACCTTACATGAATCAACCTTCATTCATCTATCACAGTATACTGAGCCACTGCTATCAATGGACCATTCACCTGCTTTTTTGACAGTAAACCACTAGACCAAAAGTAGACAGGCCCACTCAGGTTCCCCAGGCCCACAAGAAATGCCCCATTATACACAACCCTGAATGAAAGGGGCACCTCTCAAGAAGTAGCCAAACTCTGACTCAGCCAATCTCTAACATCTACGTTTGGACAACAGCATAGGTTCCAATACTGATCATTTTGTCTATTTTTGCTACATTTGTCCTACTGTTGACCTTGTTTCTTTATATCATAACATTAAAAAAATTGTAATATCTTTTGTTTAGAAATTACCTTCATTTCCAAATATGACTCTTCATATCTTTCCTGGAGGGCCATACTTTATATGATCGAATGAAACAAGGAATACATAAAAGGTACTTACTTGAGTATAACTAACCCACACATAAGCTGTTTTTGACCAATATTCCACACCCAAAGTCCAGGTACTCCATTCTCAAAAGACACAGGTACATTTTCTCAATTCTGCTCCAGGACAAAAATCACTGGTCATCGTAATTCCAATACATGCACTTTTTGTTTGTTGCTTTCTGTTGACATTCTTGAAATCGTTTTATAATTTTCCTCTCTCCATGACCATCCCTCTCTATGAGTTGATGACAGTCTTCCCATACTTCTCTCCATCCTTCCTGGAATTCTTTTCTTACATCACAGGGTTCATTTTGGTGTACCACAGTTATGTCAAGGCACCCTCCATTAGATGTCCCCCTCACATACTCCTTGACACCTGGCCACTGGATCAAAAACAGAGCTGCTACAGAGTTCACGTCCAACTCACTTTTGGAGACCATTGATTCCCTGTTAGAGCTGGCCCTGAGGCAGAGCTGCCCTGGCTGATGTTTGGAGGGTGAGTAAATCAAACAAGCCTCACCCCTCCCAATACAGCCAGGACCTAGACTCTGACCCATCCAGTCTCTGGGGCATATTTTTGAATATCAGACTAAAACCGTGTACTCTCCCTTCACTCTGATTCCTTACTTCATGTTTCTTGACACCAAGTCACTGGACCGAAAGTGGAGATCCTTCAGAGTCCATAGCCTCTCCCATGTGTAAAGAATTCATAACCATTTGGAGCTGGCTCTGGGGAAGAGCTGCCTTGGCTGATGTTTGGAGGGTGAGTAAAATAAGTAAGCCTCACCCCTCTATAACTCAGCAGGCCACAGACTCAAACCCATCCAGTCTCTCAACCCTCCCTCTGACACACAGGCAAGGACCAGGCCACTGTTATCCACCCTGCTACCAGACCTGAAACTTGAATCCAGGACAACGGACCAGGATCAGAGAACCTCCACATTCTCTGCTCCTCTCTCCCAACCCAGAATGAGATAGGCTACTCCTCGCTGGAACTGGCTCTGGGGAAGAGCTGCCCTTGCTGATGTTTGGAGGGTGAGTCAATCAAGCAAACCTCACCCTTCCAGAATCAGCCAGGACCCAGATTCTGACCCATCCAAGCTCATCGCTCTCACTCACCAACTTGCCTTTTTCTACCCTGCCACACTTGTTTCTTTCTATTGCTTTATTCTGTACAATTTTCATCATAGCTTTTGTTTTGACATCACCCTGCTTTCCAATATATCCTTTCCCATCCTCTCCATAGCAAGTCATCCTTCAGTTCACAGAATTAAAAAAGAAAAGGAAGAAAGGCAGTTCAATAAAAACAACCAGCACATCTACCAAGTTAGCATGCATGTGTAATATTTCAGACATCTACATAGAAGGGACAGAGTTGACTTCTCAACTGGTTTCCAAGAATAAGGTACTTTGGTTTTACACTGACAATGCACTCACTTTCACTTTGAGAGAATTTCCACTGACATTGTGGTAGTCACCGAGTCTACTAATTTTCTGCTTCTCTTTCCTTCCCTCTGCATCAACTCCTAAGAATCTTGCAATGCTTTCTCCTTGAATCATTCCTTTTCTTCTTCATTGGTTGCCACCACCCAGCAACTGATTATGGCAGCACAAATGTCCTGTTCATCCCTTTTTGAAAATAAATTTTGTTTCACAAAGATCTATCTTCTCTTTCCCACTGAGGAAGGAAAAAACCCCCAAATCTCAGTTACAAACATGAATCAAAGCAAACAAATTCCTGCACTGCCCACATACAAAAAATATTTCTTATTCTACACTCTGAGTTTATCTTCTCTCTATCAGGAAGTGGGTAATATATTTCATCATGAGTCCTCTGGATTTGTGATTGATCAGAGTTTCCAAGTCTTTCAAATTTGATCGTCTAAACAATATTGTTATTATTGTATAAATTGTACTCCTGGTTCAGCTCACTTTACTTTGTATCAGTTCATACATGTCTTTCCAGGTTTCTCTGAAACCCTTCATCATTTCTTAAAGAATAATAGTATTCCATTATACTCATAGCCCATAACTTGTTCAGTCATTGCCCATTGGTTATGTCCCCAGTTAGGTTCCAATTCTTTGTCATCATAAGAAAAGCTGCTATAAATATTTTTGTACATAAGGATTTCTTTGATCTCTTTGAGGTATAGACCTTGTAGTGGTATCATTGATGCCTTTTTTTCCCTTGATGCTTGACCACTGGATCCAAAATAGATCCCCTTCAGTGTTCTTGGTCCTCTTCTCCCAGATGGAAGTAAC
Source organism: Macrotis lagotis (assembly GCF_037893015.1). NCBI lineage: Eukaryota > Metazoa > Chordata > Mammalia > Peramelemorphia > Peramelidae > Macrotis > Macrotis lagotis. The sequence continues at coordinate 29,753,147 of NC_133666.1, forward strand.
TGATTAACTAATAGGGTAGAGATGGCCAAACTGAAGTTCAGAGGGTGAGTAAATCTATGACAAACCTCATCCCTCCCAAATCAGTCATGCCCCAGACTCTGACCTAGGCAGTTCCTTGACCACTAATATAGGACCTAGTTCTCTCCATTTCCCCTGATACCTCCCCTGTTTCTTGACACCAGACCACTGAACTTAAGAGAAAGTCCCTCCAGAGTCCATGTTCCCTTCCTTTGTGGAGGTAACTAAATCTCAAAATGACATAGCTCTCATTTGAGCTGTGCTTCTGAAGGATTGCAGGGTGATTTATGCAATGATACCTCTGTCCCCTACAACTAGACAGACTCCAAACACTGATTCATGGTTATCTGACCCCTATTTCTGATCACCGTGCTATAATCTCCGACTGATTACTTTCATTAAGGACTACCTACTTCTTGTTACCAACCCTTTGTACCAGAAATAGAGGCCCATCAGAGTCCGTGGCAACCCCACTATCCCCCCCTTCCCTCACCTCTCTGAGTTATGGATTAATAACACTCTCTTAGAGCTGGCCCAGTGGAGAAGAGTTGACCTGGTTGATGTAGAGAAGGTGAGATAATCATGAAGTCTCTTGTCTCTTGATTTACATTCACGTCCAATGTATATTTAGTCATTCCCCAAATAAAGTATCAATGACCTCTTTGGATTATAAGCCTAGTATTGGAATCTATGGGTCAAATGGTGTAGGCATTTTAACATTTTATTTTCATAATTACAAATTGCATTTCAAAGTAGTTGTACTGATTCACAACTCCCCCCCCCCATATACTAGTGTATATAGATCCTTTCTGCAGCACTTCCAACATTGATTATTCCTATCTTTTGTTGTCTTTGCTAATTTTCAGCGTGTGAGTTGAAATCTCAAGCTTATTTTGAATTGCATTTCTATTATTAGTGATTTGGATCATTCTTTGATGTGGTTGTGAATAGTTTGTAATTCTTTTGAAAATGTTTTTGCATTCTTTGGTGTATTTATTAAGGAATGATGTTTGATTTTACATATATATATGTTGTGATATGTATATATACATATTAGTGTTTACGTATCTTGATTAGCAAACACTTATCTGAGAATCAAAGGTCTTTATCCATTTAACACAGGATTGAGGAAACTTTTTTCTGCCATATGGAGATTTATAACATCATTCACCTAATGTATTTGGTCATTTAATTAATTCTCCTCTAAAATCTCTTAGATTTATTCAAGTCCCACTTGCAGTTGTCAAGACACTGCCAGACCAAACAGCTGGCAGGCCGGATGTTCCCTGCCTCTGAATTTTAACCATTTTCTTTATTATGCTAATTTCAATAACTTTGCACAGAAAAATTTCTGTTTCATATGATCAGTTATGCATTTTATTTTTGTACTTGCTTCTATCTATCCCTTGTTTGGTTAAAAAAAAAAAACTCCTACTCACACATATGAAAGATATATCTGCTTTTCTTCTAATTTTTTTAAGGTGTGATCTTTAATATTAAGGCCACATATCTACTTAGAATTTATTCTGTAATTTATTAAAAGGTGTTTATTTAAACATAATTTCTGCCACATTGATTTCCAGTTTTCCCAGTACTTTTTAATCAAATAAGGGAGTTATTTCCTAAGTAATTCATGTTTTCTAAGATGTCAAGTATTAGGTAATTGAGTTCCATTGTTTCTAATCCTCCCTTGTTTATTCTGTCCCATTGATCTACCTCTCTTTTTTTTTAACCAATTATCAAATAGTTTCGATTACTGCTGTTTTATATTTTGAGATTGGGAAGTATTATTTCCCCCATCATTCCTATTTTTAAAATTATTTCTGTTGATATTCTAGATTCTTTTTTAATCTCCAAATGAGTTTATTGTTTTATCTAGTTCTGTAAAGTATCCCTGTGAGAGTTGGACTGGTATAGATGAACATTGTAAATTAACTTTGGCAATATTGTTATTTATTAGTGGTACACCTAGTCATGAGCTTTGAATATTGCTTCAACTAATTAAGCTAGGCTTTATTTCTTTCAGTAACACTTTGTAACTGAATCTATTAAATTAGTTTATGTGGTTTGGTATATTGATCCCAACTCTGTATTTTGTAATTATTTGGAGTGGTATTTCCCTTTTTATGTTATTTTTTGGATTTTGTTGTCGTGATATATAAATGCTGTTGATTTTGTAGCCTGAAATTTTGATAAAGCTTTAAATTGTCTCAATTAGTGTTTTGCTGATTTCTTAGGATTTTTTTAAGTAAATCATCATGTCATCATCAAATATGCATAGTCCTATCTCCTCTTTACTGATCTTTATACCTGTGATTGCTTTCTCTTGTATAAATTCTTCTGCTAGCATTGACAGAAATATATCAAATAATAGTGGAAAAAGCAGCCATCCCTGCTGCATTACTGTATGTATTAGAAAAAGTTCTAGTGTATCTCCATTGCATATGAAATTTCCTTTTGATTTTAGATACTTTTCATGTTATTAAAAAAAAGTCCTTCTATGCTTATATTTTCCAGGTTTTTAGCATAAATAAGTTTTCTACTTTATTGGTTTTTTCTATGTCTAATAAGATAGTCATGTGTTTTGATATGTTTTATTTAGAATATGATTAATTATATTTATTATTTTCATAATGTGGAATCATTCTTATATCTATTGTATATTGAACTTGGTCATAATGAGTGATTTCTTGGATGTATTCTGTTCATTAATAATCTATAGGTCTGTACTTTGCCCTTCCCTGGTTTACATGTTCCTTGAACTGATTATTATCTGTGGTTTATGCTCTTTATGATCTATAAAGAATACATTTGATGTTTCTGCATTTTTTACATTTATTTGCATTATCTGGTGGTGTCACTATGGCCAATTTTTGTAAAAGATCCATGTGCTTCTGAGAAATATACATATTCTTTAGCACCCCCATTTAACAGATGGCATGAGACTTTTCATTCTACTTTCTGCTGTAATTGGTTCCATTCTATATTTCCTCTTCTGTTATATTTGTCTGAAACTGAGAGGAACATTAAAGTCATCTGCAATTATTGTATTATTGTATTTGTTTTCTTGCAATTAAGTATTTTTCTTTATGAATTTAGATGCTAAGGTATTTGGACCATATAAATTTACTATTAACATTGATTTGTTCTTTATTTTTTTCAGCACAATTTAGTTTTCTTGTTTACTTCTTTTTATGTTGTGAATTTTTAGTTTTGCTTTGTTTAGTAACATAACTGCAAATCCTGGAAAGCAGGTACATTTTTTCATTTCTTCTTCAGGACCAAGATCTTTGGTCGCTATCATTAACTGCATTCACTTTCCCTTTTCAGTGCTTTCCATTCACATTTTTAGAGAAATCATGTAGAATGTTTTTCTAATATAATGTTCTTCCCTCTACATCAGCTCATTTCAGTTTCCCCATGATTCCAGCTATTTTTCCTGGGCATTCTTTCTTACATCATAGAACTCATAAGCTTCACTGATATACTACAGAACCACTCCCCAATGTGCCACTCCCCTGCTTCCCATCACCAGGTACCTGGATCAATCCTAGACAGCCTCCAAAGTACATGTTCCCCCACCCTCTATATGGAAATGATTAGTTCCTCATTGGAAATAACCCTGCAACAGGTCTGCTCCAACAAAAACTAAAAAAATTTCATTGAGGAAGCCTCGCCTATCTAGAACTAGCCAAATGCATATGTCTACTTTCTAACATCCGCATTTGGTAAACTGCATGCGGCCAAGCCCTTGTCATTTTCCCTATTGGTAACTTGGCTTTTTTTATATGATAATTTCAAAATATTTCAAATATTTCTTGTTTTTATATCACCTTCATTGCCAAATATATCACTCCCAATTCTCTATATAGAGAATGAGTTTATATTTTAAATTGAAATGAGATGCAAAAAAAGGCACTTCAGCAAAAACCACTTACACATGAATCATATCTGACTATTCAGACAAGATTCCACACACACAGAGTCCAATCCGTCTCCACCCCAAAAAAAAAGGTTCATTTTCTCAGCTCTTTTCCAAGATCAAAAATCTTGGTCATCATAATTAGAATACATACACCTTTACTTTTGGGACTTTTCCATGAACATTTTTGAAATCATTGTGTGTACTGTTTTTCTTTCTTGCTGACCATCTTTCTGTCATCAAGTTTCTGTTTTCTCATGCTTCTCTCTACCCTTCCTAGACATACTACCCTATTTTGAAGAAATCATGGTACCACAGTTAATTATCTCCCTTTTTGATGTTCCTACCCCCTACTTCTTAATTCCTGGCTGTAGATCCAAAATTAAACACCCTCTAGAGTGCATCCCTTTTGGATATCATTGATTCCCCATTGGAGTTGGCCCTGAGGCAGAGCTGCCATGGCTTGGTGTTTGGAGGGTGAGTAAATCAAGGAAGCCTCACCCCTCCTGATACAGCCAGGACCCAGACTCTGACCCAGCCAGTCTCCAGGACCTACTTCTGAACATGAAGATGAAACCTGGGATTCTCCCTTTACCTCTCTTCCTCACTCCCCTCCCCATTTCCTGACATCAGACCATTGGATCAAAAATAGGGACCCTCCAGAGTCTGTGGTTCCCTCCCATGTGTTGGAGATTCATAACCATTTGGAGCTGGCTCTGGGGCAGAGCTGCCCTGGCTGATGTTTAGAGGGTGAGTATAATAAGCAAGCCTCACCCCTCTATAACTCAGCAGGCAACAGACTCAAACCCATCCAGTCTCTCAACTCTCCCTCTGAAATACAGACTAGGGCCTGCCCAATGTCATCCACCCTGACAACAGACCTGCCAGTTGAATCCTGGACAACGGACCAGAACCAGAGACCCTCCATCTAGCCCTGTCTCCCAACCCAGAATGAGATAGGCCATTCCTCGTTGGAACTGGCTCTGGGGAAGAGCTGCCCTTGCTGATGTTTGGAGGGTGAGTCAATCAAACAAACCTCACCCTTCCAGAACCAGCCAGGACCCAGACTCTGACCCATCCAGCCTTTCATCATTCTCTCACTACCTGGATAGAATTTGCCCTTTTCTACAATGCCCACCCATGCTCCTTTTCATGGCTTTATCTTTACAGTTTCCTCATAGCTTTTGTTTTTATATCATCCTCATTTCCAAATATTCCATTCTCATCATTTCTAAAGTAAGTCGTACCTTAGTAGACAGAATTAGAAAAGAAATAAGAGGTTCAATAAAAACCCACCAACACACCTACCAAGTGAGCCTAGGTGACTTTTCCCAACTCTTCTCTACTGCTAACATCTTGGTCATTATAAAGACAATGCAATCACCTTCACTTTGGGGTCTTTCCATTGACATTGTGATTGTCACTGGTTCTTCCTTCCTTGGCCTCAGCTCCTAAGCCTTTTCCCAGGCCTCTTCCCTGAACCCTGCTTATTCTTCCTGAATTCCATTGTTGCCATCATACAGTCAATTCTGGTAGCACAATCTGCTTAAACTCAATAGATGTTCTGCCCTCCTGCTTCTTGGTACCTGGCCACCAGACCGAAAGTAGAGCACCTGAAGACTTTTTGGACCCCATCCTGCTCCTCCTGTCTGAAGTTAATTAAGTGTTTATTGTTGTTCTGGGCTCAACTGGTGGCTGGAATTTATACGGTGAGTAACCCTGGAAGCCTCATCTCTGTAGAATTACCTTGCCCAATCTAGTTTCTCACCCCTACAATATTCCCGTAACTGTGACCTGGGACTTACCATTATTTCTCTTGCCTCCCTTTCATTTTTTTAACTTTCCCTATTTCCAGATATAACCTTCTCACTCTCTCAAGAATTGGATAAAAGGAACTCAGCAAAACTAAGATTTCTTATTCCCCTATATCTGCCTGTGTTGATAGAGACACTCATTATAAAGAACAAATTGTAAGAGAAATTTTCATCCTTTTCTTTTTCACTTGCATTCTGACTTCTAGTAGCACCCTGAGTTTCAGAGGCATTGTAATATAATCCTTATAAATAACATAAATATAATCCCTTTAAATAACATAGGATTTATACTGAGATTGAACACAAGTTACCTGATGACCCCACCATTCCTTTGAGGACCTTTTGAATTATCATTCAGACAACAAGCATTTATTGAGCAGAAAAAATATCCTAATACCTTGCAACTCCTATAAGATATCCCCTACAAAACAGATCTTTAACAGATGAGACCACTGATGATGTTCAAGTATTAATGAAATATATTAAGTCTGTTCACCATTAGGTATCAGAATTTCTTCCCCCGATCACCTGGCACCTTTTCTGTATCACCACTTCCAACTGGAAGACTGGGTCCATCGGTGAGAAAAGCACCTTCAATCATACTGGAAGAGTTCCTCCCAGATCCGGTTGTCCATCAATAATGCCATTCGTCATCAGAACATCAGACACGAAGCTACACGTTATACTACAAAAGAAACTCATCATTCCTTGGGATCAAACACTTCTCTTCTTGTCCTGTGCTGCTGCACCCATTTGTTTCCAAGGAGAAAGAACCCCAGGTGGGATGCACCAGCCTGCCTCCGCATCACTCAGAAATTCCACACTCAGATTATCTTGGCAGCCCAAGACTCGGACTGGAATGTAATTCTCAGATCCCTGGACTGAACTATCTAACCCTGATTCCCCACTCCTGCCCTTGTACATCCTCATTGTTGACTACCCATGACCACTATGTCTTAGTTATTCTCCATCCTCTATCTGACATCCTGATGCTCATGAGATCAGCCAACCACTCCCCTTAATTCCCATTACAAGAATCCCGAGGACTATTTGTGAACTCAGTGTGCCTATATCAATTTTGAGATACAAAATATACCTGTAGAAAGTGGCTCCCAGAGCCCTGCTGTTCCATAGAAATTTCTCTGCTCTATGGACCACCCCATGCCATTCCATGTGATGGCTTAGAGCTTTGGACAAAATAAAGCATTTTATTGATATACCCTAACTTACAAGCAGTGAGTTTTCTTTCCATGCCTCTAATAGGAGATTAGATAATACAGGTTAGGTTTGATAATAATTCATTTTGAGGACCAAAAAGTCTTGGGTTTCAAATAAAACAAATGAACAAGTAGGAATGAAGAGTACTTGGTATTACTAGATTTCAATTATAAAACTATGATCATCAAAACTACTTGGTAATAATTTAAAAATAGGAAAGTAGATTCATGGAATAGATCAAATAAGCAAGAAAAAAGCTACAAATAGATGCAGTGTCTGATAAATATAGGAAAGCATGGTAATTGTGGAAGGAGTCGGGAAAGTTGGAAAGCATACCGATAGAAACAAAGTGTAGCATAAGAATATAATGGAATATTACTGTATCATAAGAAACAATGATCCTGTGAAAAACAGAAAAATACAATAGCACTTGAATGAGTTTTTTTAATTTCTTTTTTTAATTAAAGATTTTACTTATTTTGAGTTTTACAGTTTTTCCCCCATCTTACTTTCCTCCCCCACCCCCCTCCGCAGAAGGCAATTTGCCAGTCTTTACATTGTTTCCATGGTATACATTGATCCAAATTGAGTGTGATGAGAGAGAAATCACATCCTTAAGGAAGAAACATAAAGTACAAGAGATAGCAAGATCAGACAATAAGATATCAGGTTTTGTTCTAAATTAAAGGGAATAGTTCAAATCCAGTATCAGACACTTAATACTTACTTAGCTGTGGTGACCTAGGGCAAGTCACTTAACTCCATTGCTTTGCAGAAAAAAAAAGAGTAGTCAAAAGGATCAAAGAACTATTCCAGATTAGACAGCTCAAGGAATATGTCCAGACAGTCTTACACAGACTAGCAATTTGTCCCTGAGAAGTAAGTAATGAAATGTATTTGGAGAAGCAATGTAGGAACCAATGAATTGGACAGATTTTGTCAAGTCTTGGAGTAAAAAGACCTATTCTTATGGACCTATTCCAAAGTGGAAAAGTAAGGGACGACATCCAAAGTATCCATAGTAAAAAATGAGGAATATGTTTAGTAGGTAGGCACACAGAAAACTCGTAAACTAGAAAAAGGTGCTAGACAATATGTTTTTTGAGGAGTGGTGATCTACCTCAAGTTAGAGGGGTCAGCAAATGCGTTAGTAGGCAGAAATCCAAGAATGCTTCTGGAACTGGACAGGTGAGGAAAAGGATACAAGGATACAAGACTTGATAAACAGATTTGGAAATGAGAGGTGAGTGAGAATGAGAAGTCAAGAATAGCACTCAAGTTATAAGCCTAGAATAGCTAAAAGGAATGGATTCAAGAGAACAGTGATGAAGGTGAAATCAACCCGCTGGAGAAGACGGGATGGAAAAGGATGATGGTTACCAGTACAAGTGCTGACTTTGGCAAAGAAAAGGGCCACCTCTTCAAGGGAAACAGGGGTAAAGGTCAGAGAGGTGGCTGGTATCAGAGGGATGAGCAGAAGGAGAGAAGAGGGAATTCTCCGTTTTTTCAGTGAAGTTGGAAGTAAGGCTCTGAGCTGAGATGGTCAGGGGGGTGCTTAAGGAAAGACAAAAAGGAATCTGAATAACTACTGTGATAGGTAGAATAGAGAATTAATTAGGAAGAAATAGAAGGATTTCCTTTCTGCAGGGTGCAGTCGAAATTATGAAATATAAATTTGTCATTACAAATTACCTAGTTCTTGTGATTTCATGATTTTTTGCATCTCCATTCAACCACACATGAATATGAAGGAAAGAGGAAGATAACAGGCATATTCCAGGGTTGCAGACTGGTAAGATGAGGGATGGCACTGAAGCATGGATAGATAACTTGGAAGTCCTGATGAGAAAGAAAACCAGGGTTAGGAATAGAGCTGAACAGAGTCCTTAAGAAAACATCAATAAGTCTGTTGACATTCCCTGTGAGAGAGAGAGAGAGAGAGAGTTGGGATGGAAGAAAGACAGTAATCTAGACATTAACTGTATTGAGAAAGGACGGGCAATGATCTGGGGATGGGTAGGTAACATTCACCAGAATCCAGATTGGGGGATAAATATGGATAATTGAACTTCAGTGGAGGAGAAGTGGCTGAATTTAGTGCTGATGGGAGAGTCTGGAAGAGTTCATGGGGAGCATGTTTTATTCCAACTCCTCCCCCACAGCAAATGGGGGTGGGGGGGTATATGAAAGAAAATACCATATAATTAGTGCTAGAAAGGGTAACAGGAAAGCATTATTAATCGGGAGGAAACCAGATCTCAGAAAGTGCCAGAAGATGGCAGTAGTGAGTAAGGAAAAGATTTTTAAGGAGAAAAATCTTAAGAAATAAGAAGACAACATCCTGGGCCACTACCTCAACTCACGTGACCTAATTCTCCTCAACTAGAAGTTGAATATATTCTCATTTCTGAAGAAGAAACCAACAGCAGAAAAGATTTATTTAATGCATTTAAGACAGAAATGATTTCAGATACTTCTGACCAAACAGAAAAGGGATTCTTTAGTTAGAATGGTTTAAAGTACAACTTTTAGGAAGCTACTCGGGGAGTTCAAGAGAATGCTTTTGTTCTATTTAAGTAAATCCCAAACTTTAAACTTAAAAACAAACAAACAAACATCATAGCAGGAATCAGGGAAGCGAGGTTGAGGTGGCTAGAAATAAAGGAGGGGACAACTGAATTAAAGTAATTATCGTTCTGTAACAGTACCAGTCACTTAACCTATCTTTCTGAAACACTGTGTGGGAGTCGCTGTGACTAGGAGAAGGGATACAATGAAAATCAGAAACTACAGTCTTCCCTCAAGGAAATCATATCCCAATGAGAGAGACAACTGGCAAACAACTATGTACATACAGGATTTGTACTATGTAAATGGGAAGTAATCTAAAGGAATGGCATTAATAGGGAGAGAGAGGAGAGGGGGTAGATGGAAAAGGCCTCCTAAAGAAGGTAGGCTTTGAGTTAAGTCTTCAGGAAAGCCAGGAGGCTGAAGTGCGAATGGAGAATTTCTATATAGCAACAACAAAATCAATGAGGAACTAATAGAAAGGAAAATCCCATCAAAATAACTATAAAATATATCAACTATATGAGTCAATTTAGTAGGATACACACAAAATTCCACCGCACAGCACTTAAACAAATAAAGTTAATTGTTTTATTGGAAGTATTCTCATTGTTTGTGGCTGGACTGTGCCAATATAAGAAAAATTATAATACCACCTAAATTAATTTATAGTCAGTGCTATATCCAGCAAACTCCCCAGGGATGATTTTCTAGAGCTATAAAGGAATAATAAAATTTGTTAGGAAGAAAAATAGTCTGGAAATCCTAAAGGAAGTTTTAAAAGTAGACATGAAGAAGGAATAGCAATTCTGAATCTCATGTTACACATTTTTATAAATTAAATTATAAATTATATTATACATTTCTGATAGCTGTCCAATGTCCAAGATATTAATAGAAATGTATAGGAATAAGAGTCAAACTCCACTAAATAAGTAGTCAAATCATATAAATAAGAAATTCTCAAGGGAAGAAATCAAAACTATAAGAAATAATATAAAAATTATTCCTAATTACTTCTAATAAGAGAAAGGTCAGTGAAAACAACTCTGGGGTTCTATCTCACTTCCATAAAATTGCCAAAGCTGATCAAAAAAGAAAATTAGAATTGTTGGAGGTCCTTGAGGAGAAGACTCACATTAATTCATTGTTGGTAATCCAATCATTCTCAAGCACTGTGGGATTCTGCTATAAAAGAAACTTGAAAAGGTTCCCCTCTTTTGTAAATACCCCCAAGATAGCTGAAGCCAGAAAAGAAGGTTCCAAATATACCAAAATATTCTTTGCAACATTTTTAAATTAAAAGGAAACAAAAACTGAATATTGTGTAATTATAAAAAAGCTTAGTCCCAGAGAAGAGTTGAGAAATGCACTATTCCCTCTTCACTGAAGAGATGAGGAACTAGGGGAGTGAAATGTTGCATTTACTGTCAGATATAGTCTATGTGTCACGTGGTTTTGCTACTTAGCTTTTTTTCTTTTCTTTTAAAAGTTTTGTTACCAATGGAAGGTTCAATGGTAGAAAAGAGATATATATTCAGAAATGAACAGGATGAAAAGAAAAGCAAAAATAAAAGACAATTTTTAAATTAAAAAGAATCCATGGCTTTCAAGGGAGCTTCATGCTACCATCATCTCTTGAGATAAATAGGCCTTCATGCATAACATTTAGCCCTAATTAAATAGTGTTCCTTCTCAATCTCCCCCCACAACTGCCCATGATTGGTGTTTGATCCCCATTAGGCCATTTCTTGTTTCTGTGATTAAGCTCTGTACTCACATATATACCTTGTCTCATTCTTCCCAATTCTAATTCCTTCAATTTCTTTTTCTTCTCTGATTGCTGAAGCTAACATTTCTAATACAATATTGAATAGTAGTGGTGATAATGGGCACCCTTGTTTCACCCCTGATCTTACTGGGAATACCTCTAGCCTCTCCCCGTTGCATATAATGCTTGCTGATGGTTTCACATAGATACTGCTGGTTATTCTAAGGAACAGTCCATTTATTCCTCCACTCTCTAGTGTTTTTAGTAGGAATGGGTTCACATATATATTAAAACCTCTAGTAAATCCCCTGTCTCCCTGCAGTGCAGACTGTTGGTCCCAAATTTTACAGTGGAAAGAGATCCTAGAGCAGATTAACCTCAGTAGCAAGTTGGTCTGACTGAGCAAGTATTAAGTGCTTATTTAGGGTTGGCCCTAGGCTAATGGCTGGAGATACTTAAACAAAAACAAAAACAGTCCCTGCCCACAATGAGCTGACATTTTGATAGCAAGAGACAACACATATGGGGAAATAATAGCCATGGAATTATGTTTTGGTTTGGAAAGTTACAGAAATGATTAGTAGAGTCACAGAGAAATGGTTTAACACGATCATTCCAGACTCAATAACTTATTCCAGAAACTGGACAAGGGGAACAAACACCAAGTGCTCACATGGAAACACGAGGACTAGAGAAAAGTTCAGGGGATGAAGTGAAGTGTGATTGGGAGTGCAGCCTACATGGAGTGGTTGACTTGAGGAACTGAGAGTACTAAGCATGAAAAGGCGAAGTTCTCCAAGGCTGAGTTCTTAGAGTGAATAGAAAATTGTGGCTTCCTGGTGAAAATGAAAGAAAAAGAATCCATTGGTTACCCCCCCCCCCATGGAATTCCAAAAGGAAAAGTTCTAAGAATGTCAAGAGCTCCAACATCTAAAAAAATCTTACAAGATTCTTGAAGCAGGGCAACTATCAAACTATGGCTAGGATCACTTAAGACCTGACCTTTTCTAGAGAAGAGATATGGGAAAACAATATATTTAGATCCTCTTTAATCAAAAACCCCAAACCTTTTTACAGGGGGGAAATGGAGCTTTAATGGGATAGAGACTTTCAGATATTTCTTTAATTATTTTTTTTTCAGTTTTTTAGGTTTTTGCAAGGCAAATGGGGTTAAGTGGCTTGCCCAAGGCCACACAGCTAGGTCATTATTAACTGTCTGAGACCAGATTTGAACCCATGTACTCCTGACTCCAGGGCCGGGGCTTTATCCACTGTGCCACCCAGCCACCCCTCAGATTTTCTTTTTTAAGATTTTTGCAAGGCAATGGGGTTAAGTGGCTTGGCCAAGGCCACATGGCTAGGTCATTATTAAGTGTCTGAGGCAGGACCCTCAGATATTTCTAATAAAAAAACACAGCTGAAGAGAAACTAAAATACAAATTCAAGAATTCAGAGAATCCTGGAAAGATAAATTTAATTAATGAATCAGAAAGAGATGTCCTATGATGTAGTGCTCATACCCCAAGGTGAGAAGAAACAAGTGTTTTTTCACTGTCCTCAAAGGGTGCTGAGGGAGTTAAATAAGAAAAACAGTTATCTTAGTGGTAGATTAATTATCTCCCAAGGATTTGAAGAAGGAAAAGAAAGGAAAGGGTAAAAATAACACACTAGGAAGAAGAGAGTGAAACTTGGTATTTCTCATAACTGGGGCTAATAAAAAGAATGTAGAAACATAGAGAAAGAGAGAGTAAACTTCAGATGAATCTCATTTGTATTTTTCAATGGACAAAAAGGGTTAAATATACACTCACTGTTTGTTATAGAAATATACCAGATAAACAGGGAAATAAGTAGAGAGAGGGATGAGGGTGTTAAGTGGGAAAGTAATGAAAGGGAGGAATAATCCCAAGGAAAACAAAAGTCCTAATCTTTAATGGAATATTAAAAAGGGAAAGAAGGAAAGAAAGAGTTCAAATCTAAGAGTGTACCTTAGATTTCCCCCTCAAACAGTGGAGGATGGCTGAACAAGCTGTTGTACAGGAAAGCAATCAAATACTACTGTGTCTTAATAAATGACAAGAGACTATTTCAGAGAATACTGCATAGCATGAACTGACTCAGAGCAAAGTTAGTAGAATAAGAACAATTTATACAGACATGGCAATATTGGAGAGAGAAAAAACATTTTTTTGTTAGACATGAGAGCCTTGCTCAAAGCAATGACCAATTAGGACTCCAAAGGATCTACAAAGAAACATGGTTACCATTTCTTGACAGAGAAGTGATAGACACAAGTGGATCTGATGATGATTATTTATTATACTAATTCTTACAATAACAATTGAGGAAAGGATGGTGAGGGGATAACAAGTTAGTAATAGTGAATTACTAATAAAACAGGGCCATTGTAATATTTTAAAACTCACAGAAGGAGGTGGCTAGGTGGCACAGTGGGTAGAGTACCAGCCCTAGAGTCAGGAGTAGCTGAGTTCAAATTAGGCCTCAGACACTTGATAATGACCTAGCTGTGTGACCTAGGGCAAGCCATTTAACCCCCATGGCCTTGCAAAAACTAAAAAAAAAAAACCTCACAGAAGGGAACATGAGGAGGTTTAGAAGAAAATATCAAACAAGACAATTTTGAAAGGAACCTTATAGTATGGAATTTATCATATATCTTTTTTGGTTTACAAAATAAGTGGTATGAAAAGGAAATTCACATTTTCATATGGGACCTTTTGTATTCTGTTATGTATTTGGAAATGTTCTATTTTGGTGTTATACTTCAAAATATAAAAAAGGCCACTGAATTGATTAATAAAACTAAGATCTGTTTTGAATATTATATATATATATATATATATATATATATATATATATAAAAACATCTAGTCTGATTTCAAAGAAAGAAAGGAAAAACCAATTTATCCATATTAAAAGTATAAAAAGGACAATTCACAACCACTGAAGAAGCAATAAAGGAAAATGACAGAAATTGTTTTGCCCAGTTATAAGTTTCAAAGAGATAACTTAGATGAAATGGTTGAATACTTACCAAAACATAAAATGTCCAGGATTAAAGAAGAAATAAATTATTTTTAAAACAGATCATCATAGAAAGAAATTAAGCAAACTATAAATGAACTCTCAAAGAAAAAAAATAGGACCAAAATGTTCCAAACTGTTTCTATGATATTAAACTGATGATTTAAAACAGAGAGTGTCCAAAGATAGCAAAAACTGATTGTATTGAGGCTATGCCCTTGGACTACATGAAATCCACAACATGTTCAGCCTGAACCAAATTAAAAAGTAGTTCCTATCTAATTTTCTTTATTTTTAGGCATTTTTTACAAGGCAAATGGGGTTAAGTAGCTTGCCCAAGGCCACACAGCTAGGTAATTATCAAGTGTCTGAGATCAGATTTGAACCCAGGTACTCCTGACTCCAGGGCCGGTGCTTTATCCACTGCACCACCTAGCTGCCCCCCTATCTAATTTTAATGTGTAGATGTCTTAATAACAAAAGAAATAAAAATTGTGATTTTTTAATTCAATTATAGGGCCCGTAGTGGCTCACATTTCTATCTGATTTTAACACCATTGCTATTGACTGTTCTAATGAACAGTGATGAAAAATGTTAAATGCTATAAAAGAGAATGTAATAATATATTAGAAAAATTATACAATATAACCAGGTTGAGTTTATATCGAGAACACCAGGGGAAAAATGAACAGACCACATTAAAAACAAAAATAACAATGAGAGCATGTTTATAACAAAAAATGTTGAAAAGACTTTTTTTAGGTTTTTGCAAGGCAATGGGGTTACGCGGCTTGCCGAAGGCTTTACAGCTAGGTAATCAAGTGTCTGAGGCCGGATTTGAACTCAGGTACTCCTGACTCCAGGGCTGGTGCTCGATGCACTGCGCCACCTAGCTGCACCCTTTCAGATTTTTTTTTTAGGTTTTTGCAAGGCAAATGTGGTCAAGTGGCTTGCCCAAAGCCACACAGCTAGGTCATTATTAACTGTCTGAGACCGGATTTGAACCCATGTACTCCTGACTCCAGGGCCGGGGCTTTATCCACTTCACCACCCAGCTACCCCTCAGATTTTCTTTTTTAAGATTTTTGCAAGGCAATGGGGTTAAGTGGCTTGGCCAAGGCCACATGGCTAGGTAATTATTAAGTGTCTGAGGCAGGACCCTCAGATATTTCTAATGAAAAAACACAGCTGAAGAGAAACTAAAATACAAACTCAAGAATTCAGAGAATCCTGGAAAGATAAATTTAATTAATGAATCAGAAAGAGATGTCCTATGATGTAGTGCTCATACCCCAAAGTGAGAAGAAACAAGTGTTTTTTCACTGTCCTCAAAGGATACTGGGGGAGTTAAATAAGAAAAACAGTTATCTTAGTGGTAGATTAATTATCTCCCAAGGATTCGAAGAAGGAAAAGAAAGGAAAGGGTAAAAAATAACACACTAGGAAGAAGAGAGTGAAACTTGGTATTTCTCATAACTGGGGCTAATAAAAAGAATGTAGAAACATAGAGAAAGAGAGAGTAAACTTCAGATGAATCTCATTTGTATTTTTCAATGGACAAAAAGGGTTAAATATACACTCACTGTTTGTTATAGAAATATACCAGATAAACAGGGAAATAAGTAGAGAGAGGGATGAGGGTGTTAAGTGGGAAAGTAATGAAAGGGAGGAATAATCCCAAGGAAAACAAAAGTCCTAATCTTTAATGGAATATTAAAAAGGGAAAGAAGGAAAGAAAGAGTTCAAATCTAAGAGTGTACCTTAGATTTCCCCCTCAAACAGTGGAGGATGGCTGAACAAGCTGTTGTACAGGAAAGCAATCAAATACTACTGTGTCTTAATAAATGACAAGAGACTATTTCAGAGAATACTGCATAGCATGAACTGACTCAGAGCAAAGTTAGTAGAATAAGAACAATTTATACAGACATGGCAATATTGGAGAGAGAAAACATTTTTTTGTTAGACATGAGAGCCTTGCTCAAAGCAATGACCAATTAGGACTCCAAAGGATCTACAAAGAAACATGGTTACCATTTCTTGACAGAGAAGTGATAGACACAAGTGGATCTGATGATGATTATTTATTATACTAATTCTTACAATAACAATTGAGGAAAGGATGGTGAGGGGATAACAAGTTAGTAATAGTGAATTACTAATAAAACAGGGCCATTGTAATATTTTAAAACTTGCAGAAGGGGGTGGCTAGGTGGCACAGTGGGTAGAGCACCAGCCCTAGAGTCAGGAGTAGCTGAGTTCAAATCGGGCCTCAGACACTTAATAATGACCTAGCTGTGTGACCTAGGGCAAGCCATTTAACCCCCATGGCCTTGCAAAAACTAAAAAAAAAAAAAAACCTCACAGAAGGGAACATGAGGAGATTTAGAAGAAAATATCAAACAAGACAATTTTGAAAGGAACATTATAGTATGGAATTTATCATATATCTTTTTTGGTTTACAAAATAAGTGGTATGAAAAGGAGATTCACATTTTCGTATGGGACCTTCTGTATTCTGTTATGTATATGGAAATGCTCTACTTTGGTGTTATACTTCAAAATATTAAAAAAATGCCACTGAATTGATCAATAAAACTAAGATCTGTTTTGAATATTATATATATATATATATATAAACATCTAGTCTGATTTCAAAGAAAGAAAGGAAAAACCAAATTATCCATATTAAAAATGTAAAAAGGACAATTCACAACCACTGAAGAAGCAATAAAGGAAAATGACAGAAATTGTTTTGCCCAGTTATAAGTTTCAAAGAGATAACTTAGATGAAATGGTTGAATACTTACCAAAACATAAAATGTCCAGGATTAAAGAAGAAATAAATTATTTTTAAAACAGATCATCATAGAAAGAAATTAAGCAAACTATAAATGAACTCTCAAAGGAAAAAGATAGGACCAAAATGTTCCAAACTGTTTCTATGATATAAATTGATGCTTAAAACAGAGAGTGTCCAAAGATAGCAAAAACTGATTGTATTGAACCTATGCCCTTGGACTACATGAAATCCACAACATGTTCAGCCTGAACCAAATTAAAAAGTAGCTCCTATCTAATTTTAATGTGTATATGTATTAATAACATAAGAAATAAACATTGTGACTTTCTAAGTCAATTTGGGGTCCGTAGTGGCTCACATTTCCATCTGACTTTAACACCATTCAATTCTTCTAATGAACAGTGATGGAAAATGTTAAATGCCATAAAAGGGAATATAATAATATATTAGAAAAATTATACAATATAACCAGGTTGAGTTTATATCGAGAACACCAGGGGAAAAATGAACAGACCACATTAAAAACAAAAATAACAATGAGAGCATGTTTATAACAAAAAATGTTGAAAAGACTTTTTTTTTTAGGTTTACAAGGCAATGGGGTTAAGTGACTTGCCCAAGGCCACACAGCTAGGTCATTATTAAGTGTCTGAGGCCCGATTTGAACTCAGGTACTCCTGACTCGAGGGCTGGGGCCACCTAGTCGCCCCTTTAAAAAGACTTTTGACACATCCTAGCACCATTTTATGTTTAAAAAACACTAGAAAGCATAGGAATAAATTTTACTTAAGATGGTGCATAATGCATGTTTAAAACCAAGACCAAATATTACATATAATGGAGAAAAGTTGGGAGAACCTTGTATTAAAATCAGGGCAAAACAAAGATATCTATTATTACCACTACTATTTAACATAGTGCTGGGAATGAAGCTATAACAATAAGAAAATGTAAAAATAGTAATAGTTGCCCTTCATGCTCAATGCCAACTAAGTTAATAGTGCCATGACTTGCATATTATATTTATTATAATGAGGGGTAAAGACAACCTTCTCCCTTGTCTTTTCTAAAGTCGTTTTACCCCATGACCTGATTTGATAGGAAATAAGATTCTGGTGAGGGTCTGGTCTCTTGGCATTTGGTCCTTGGCATTTGAATATGGTTTTCCCTCCCATATTAGTGAGGCACCCCAATTTGTGATATCTGACAACAAAATAGCAATGCACATCATGAGACAACACAGTCTTTCCTCTCAGACCTTCTACCCTACTCCCCTCCTGTCAAAAGACTTTGATTTCCTGGAAGATGCCCAGGAGGTCATGGGAATAATACCACCGGATCTTTAGTCAGCTTCGTTTATGGTTGGAACTCTGAAAATAACTGATCTTCAAACCTCTGATGGTTACCACATCTAGGAATAGTAAGAAAACAAAGAAATTGAGGGAGGGCAAAGAAAAAACAAAACTATCACTTTTTTGTAGATGATAGGAGGGTTTTAGTGAATCTTAGGTTTTTGCAAGGCAAATGGGGTTAAGTGGCTTGCCCAAGGCCACTCAGCTAGGTAATTATTAAGTGTCTGAGGCCGGATTTGAAGGCAGGTACTGCTGACTCCAGGGCCGGTGCTTTATCCACTGCACCACCTAGCAGCCCCTCAAAAATGAATTCTTTAAGATTCACTAAAACCAGGGGCGGCTAGGTGGCATAGTGGATAAAGCACCAGTCCCAAAAGCTCAGGAAGCACCCCAAAAACAGGCTCAGGCTGGGAAAATGAGCAAGCAGAGAAACAAGAGGAACATCATTGAGAAATATTTTGCATATGAACCCAAGAAGGATCAAAATACTCAGTCTGAAGATGAGGAAGCACAAGCTCCTGTATCTAAAGACTCCAAGAAAAACAGAAATTGGGCTCAGGCTATGACAGAGCTCAAAAAAGAAATGATGAACAAATTCAAGTTTCAAGATATGAAATAATACACATTATCGTTTTTAAAAGTAGGAGAAAGAGAAAAGTACAATGCCATTCAAAATGCCTACAGAATTATAAATTACTTGGGAATCTCTCTAGCAAGACACACATGAGGAGTTATATAAATTTAACTACAAAATACTCTGTGGAAATGAAGGTATACTGAAAAAGAAAAATGTCAAATACTCATCAGTAGGTTTTGCTGGTATAAGAAAAATGAGAATAGTCCCTATATTAGCTTGCTTATTCAATGCCGATACTAATCAAGATACCAGAGGATTATGTTATAGAGTGAGGAAAAATAATACTAATATTCATCTAAAGAAATAAAGAATCTAGCTGCTTTTGGATCTCCAGATTTTCCTTACTTCTCCCCAGGAGTCTTCTCAACCTGAAGATGCATTCATACTTGTAGGTCCTAAGTCTACTTTGGGGTTCCACCCCAGAAATTCCATTTGAGGACATGTTCAGGCCAACTTCCTTCCTGGTTCCATTGCTGACTCTTCAAACAGTTTCATACCAGCCCCAGTCAGCTCCCTTTTCGACCTAGAAAGGTCACAGCCCCTTCAGTCATATGCTCCCATTGCTTAGTTCTTGCCCAAAAGCAGCATTTGAGGAAGTGTCCAAGGCAATGATGTTCACTTCCCTTTCAGAAATTCCTCTCCTGCTTCTGCTCCTGACTTCCAGACTTTTCAACTTCCATTTTCATGCTGGAGATGCCTTCCCCCTTGTTTCCTCTCCTTATATTGTTTTTTTTTGGGGGGGGGTTGGTTTTTTTGTTTTTGTTTTTTAGGTTTTTGCAAAATGGGGTTAAGTGGCTTGCCC
This sequence comes from Macrotis lagotis, assembly GCF_037893015.1. NCBI lineage: Eukaryota > Metazoa > Chordata > Mammalia > Peramelemorphia > Peramelidae > Macrotis > Macrotis lagotis. Next base: position 29,773,098 of record NC_133666.1, read on the forward strand.
AAGGCCACACAGCTAGGTAATTATTAAGTGTGTGAGACCGGATTTCAACCCAGGTACTCCTGACTCCAAGGCTGGTGTTTTATCCACTATGCCACCTAGCCACCCCTCCTTATATTGTTTAACTCCTGCTTGGAAAACCCAATCAGAGTAGCACAAAGGCCCAAAACTCACACTATTCTCCATTTGATTTGACTGTCAGATTTTATCCTGACCCTTCAGACATTTTCACCTCTACCCTAGCAGTCTGTCAGACTCGAGGTGTCTTCACTCCGGCAGCTCCCTCTTTCCACTAGTGAGTTCTTCCCTGGAAAGTCTAACTGAGGAAAGGCCCCAGGCTACACTTTCTCTTCTTTCCAGTTGACATCATTCCCCACTCTGAAAACTCCAGAAGAGTTCCCTGTCTCCCCCAGCTACCTTCTCAGTCTACAGATATCTCTTCCCCTAGGACCCCCTCTTTCTATTGTTGAATTCAATTTCTGTCCTTCTATTTGAGGAAGATTAACCATGATCACATCTCTCCTGGATCCACTCCTAACTCTTAGACTTCTCCCAGTTGCTTTACTCATCAAGGAGAGGACTCTATCTCTGTGGCCCCATTACACAGCTTCTAGTTCATGCCCAGAACTTTCAAGAAACACTCAGGACACCTAAGCTTACTTCCCTCTTGGCTCTCCTCACTAACAAGATTTTTATGGTTTTGCCACAGTTGCCTTCTCACCTGGAGACCCCTCCAGACTTGCATCCTTCTAATCAAACCCTATAATTTGACATTGTGTCTAGGCCAACCATAAACACTTCTCTCAAACCCACTGGTAACTCTTCAGACTTTCTACATCTCCCCACAGCAGCATTCTCACTTTAGACATACTTTGACTCTTGAAGCCTCATCTTCTCATTTGTCAGGTCCTTTTCAGAACCTCCAATGGAAGATATGTCTAGACCAATCATGAGCACTTCTCTCTCAGATTTACTCTAAACTTATCAGATCTTTATACACACTCCCAGCTATTTTCTCATCCTGGAGGTGCTATATGCCATCAGGTATTCCCCTCCCATTTGTGAGTTCCTACCCACAAACTCCATTTAGGGAAGCATGCAAGTCAACCATACTCAGTTCTCAAGACAGCTGAGCCTGATCCTCCAGAATTTTCTAACCCAGTCTGATCTGCCTTTTCACCATGATGATGCTTCTTCCCAGGCAGGTAGATCCCTTCAACTTTTGGTAAGTTCACTGGACCCGGATGGCTCTGGAGGAGAAAATGAGGCTGGTGACTTAGCACAGCACCTCCTCCCTCAAATCCAGTTTACCTGCTTGTCATGGCATCACCTCCCTGATGTCATGGTCTTCTTTTTTTTCTTTTCCTTTTTTTTTAGGTTTTTGCAAGGCAAATGGGGTTAAATGGCTTGCCCAAGGCCACACAGCTAGGTAATTAAGTGTCTGAGACCAGATTTGAACCCAGGTACTCCTAACTCCAAGGCTGGTGCTTTATCCACTGTGCCACCTAGCCACCCCTGTCATGGTCTTCTTTGATAATGAAGGACAAACCCTGGAGTCAGGAGGACCTGAGTTCCAATCCAGACTCAGACATTTAATAATTACCTAGCTGTGTGACCTTGGGCAAATCACTTAACCCCATTGCCTTGTTAAAAAAAGGATACAAAAAGACCAAAAAAAATAACCAAATGGCCCTTGGCAGAAAAAAATTTCTTGACCTCTGTTTTAGATGTCATACATCTTTTAACTATAAACTTTCCAGAAATTTTCTCAATTCTATATTTTCCCTTTGGTTTACCCATCCATTAGATTTAACCAACTGTGAAAGATATTAAAGTCTTCCAGCCAATAAAGAAAAGCAAAGAGGAGATTACTTACTGATGGAGTGATGGTGTACTTAGAAAATTCTAGGGAATAATTATAGAAACTAATTGAGGCAATAGCTTCAACAAAGTTGCAGACTATAACATAAGTCCACAAAACAGCAGCATTTCTATGTAACAATAAAAATGAAGCAATAAAAAAGGGGAAATGCCATTCAAAATGACTACAAAAATAAACAAAATACATGGGCTTAATCTGCCAAAACATACTTCTCAAAAGTGTATAGATTCAGGGAAGTTGGGTGGCACAGTGGATAGAGTACCAGCCCTAGAGTCAGGAGGACCTGAGTTCAAATCTACCCTCAGACACTTAATAATTGCCTAGCTGTATGGCCTTAGACAAGCCACTTAACCCCATTGCCTTGCAAAAACCTAAAAAAAGTGTATGGATTCAAGTATGAAGCACTCCTCAAAAAAAAAAATCTTAAATATCTGGAAGAATATTCAATACTCAGGGCTAGATCTGATAGGCAATAGTTTCTTGATATAATTCTTACTCTGACACAATCCAATGTCATATGTGAAATTTAACAAGAAAGGGAAATCAAGGCAAACTTCTTTGAGCAATGTTATGGTTTATTACTAGGGGTGCTACCCACCAACAAAGCAGGTCTCTTGATCCCTCAAATAGCCAAAAGATCCCAAATGGACGTTACAATCTATTTTTATAAGTGTAGAACAAAGAATAGAACAAAAATCTTGTGACCAGCATTACAGAAATGAGAAATTATGATTGGTTACCTTAAAGAAAGCTGACTTATTCTCCTTGTGGAATGAAAACTACCTCTTTCTAACTCTAAGGAATGCTTTTGAGAATTTAAGGGTTGTAGCTGTATCTTGAGATTACTGATAAGGTCTCAGGCATATAGCCTCATTGGAGCCTAGGAAATTAGATAAGATCACCTTAATGGTTAAAGATGGGACAAGGTCAAGGAACAAGGAGTTCCAGCTTCTCAAGCAAGCCACACAAACTTTGCTGGAGATGGTGGGAAAATGTTTTAAGAGATTATTGAGAATAGAGTTTTTCTTTAACTAACAGTCTGAGGTTGGATTTGAACTTAGGTCCTCCTGACTCCAAGGCCAGTTCTCTGTCCATTGCATCATCTAGCTGCGCCCCCCCCCCAATTTGGCTATTTATATCATCATTTGCAGACTCCATTTGGTCAGATGGGGGAGACTGAACTTGGACACACAAACACTTCTTCATTCAGAGACAGAGAAGAGAAATGGTTGCAGAACAAAATCACTTATAGAATAAAATCAAATATAAAGTACATGATCAAGAATGAATTCTCTCACTAGACACAATTTCCTCTGGCCCCAGTTTCCCTAGCAGCTTCTCTGGTGAAGCTTTGTCCTTCCCTCCCAAAAATTGATTGAGCCCTACTTCGTTTCTCTGATGTAGATTCTTGGCCTAGGGACAATAAAGATTCCAAGCCATGTACGCTTTCTCAAACTTTATGGGCACTTGAGACCATGGGAGTCTCAATACCCTGACTGACCAAAAATATTTCCAAATGGAGACGAGGGGGGCTTTGACAAAACTATCAAAGTTAAATTATAATTTTAAAACTGTATCCAACTATTAAAGGATATTTTGCACAACTTGATGAAACAATAACAAAATTCATATAAAAGAATAAAAGAAGGAAATAATACAAAAGGTGAATGAAGGTAGAATAGTGCTTCCAGATCTATAGAAAGCCAGAATCATCAAAATCATTTGAAATTGATGAGAAAATACAGAGGTTTAAACAATAGAACATTCTTGAAAAGGAAGAATCAGAAGTCATGAAAATCAATAGTCCAATTTTCAATAAAACCACAAAACATAAATCACTTAGGAAAGACCTCCCCAATTGCTAAAAACTGATGGGGAAAACCAGTAAGAAGTCTGGCTCTGGAGGGAGAATGACGTAAGGGTTGGTAGGTAAAAGCCATCATGATCTGGATTGGATGATAAATTTGAATAGCTTAAATCCCAAATGAGGAGAGAAATATTTGAATGACTGTGGCATAAGGAGAGTCTAGAAGAGATACTAAGGATTAAAAGAAGAGGTAATAAGGACCAAATGAGTCAGAGTATGAGGGAAAGTGTAACCAATGATGGAAAGGGGAGCCAGGAAAGCATTATAATCAGAAATGAGTCAAATCTCAGTGAGTGCCAGAAGATGGCAGGAGTGAGAAAGGAAAAAGTTTTGAGAAAAATATATTTAGAAATAATAGCATGACAAAACCCTGCTCTTAAGTCCCTGATCTCAGTTGAATTAAAGGCCTCATTTGTGTCTAATAAGAGACTTAAAAAAACCTCTAAGAAGGGATCCTCTCTTCCTGAGGCCAGGATTAAGAGAGATCTTCTCGAGTATGGTGGCTAAACTAACAGGGCTAAGGTCTTCTTGTTCAATAAGAATAAAAACATTCCTTTATATAATTTTGATTAGATTGAAAGGGGAACACATAGGAGTAGTTAAAGAAAAAGTAACTAGTTTAGGGAAGATACTTTCTCTGTAGGTTCACTTTAATATTAAAAAAAACTAAACCACTTTGAGGGACGGAGGTCACTGTTCCAACAAATAGCTTAAGAGGTCAAACAGACACCTTCTCCATGATTCTGCCTCCTCTGTAACCAGGATGTCTAGGATTGGTGTTAAAGGAATATTAAAAGTGCGAGAGGAATTGATGGATGAATGACTAAAACACTTATAAAAGTATTTACATGCAAAGCTCTATGTTAAACACAGAGAATACAGACAAATGAGACAATTCCTGTTCTCAAGGGACCACTTTCTTTCTATTTAAGGTAATGGGGTTAAGTGACTTGCCCACAGTCATGTAATTATTAAGTGTCTGAGGCCAGATTTGAACTCATGTACTCCTAATTCCAGGTTCAGTGCTCTATCCACTGCACGACCTAGCTTCCCTGAAAGGGACCACATTCTAAAGGGGAAGGTTTCAGCAGTAAGTCTGATAGAAAAGTCCCATGGTCCTTTTGGCACAGAGACAAGGCAGATGCTGGTGCCTCTTCTTTAATGGCATTTCTACTAATGAAGTCAAATCAGTTTCTGATTTCAAATCATTTGATAGTACCAAGAATTTTAGTGGCAAACTTCTTTTCTGAGTCTTCAGGAGCTGTGGCTCTTGCCAGGCTTTATCTCCATAGGGGATGCTTCCAAGGAATGATTGATAACTGATGGTATTAGGATAAAACTTTTGCTATTCCTAAGACTCTTGGGTTTAGGGTCCTGGGGTATCTCTAATATGGTTTACAAAGAATCAACATCTCATCAAGTCACTCAGAGAATCAAATCCAAGATCACTGAAGGAGATATCCTTCATGGCAGCTTGGTACAGTGATCATCACTGGAGTTATCATCATCATAGGGACTGGACAAGTTCTCTCTTTGGACCTATTCCCTCTCACCCTTCCTGACCAGAGTCTTATATACCAGCTATCTTTTTTTGAACACAATATGTAGTATTTATTATATAGGCTTTCTTAAAATGAAAATTTATTGCTTTATATTATGAATCCTGGGGCGGCTAGGTGGCGCAGTGGATACAGCACTGGCCCTGGAGTCAGGAGTACCTGGGTTCAAATCTGGTCTCAGATAATAATTACCTAGCTGTGAGGCCTTGGGCAAGCCACTTAACCCCATTTGCCTTGCAAAAAAAACCCCTATATATATATATATATATATATATATATATATATATATATTATGAATCCCCTCTTTTGTTTTGCTGTGCATATGACACTTTTTTCTTATTTTTTATTTACATTTAAAATTTTTAAAAAAGAGGTGATCATCAAAGCTAGTTAAAAAGTTAAGTGAAGCTGAGTAGGTAGCAAGAATCAAAAGGAATTAAAAAGAGTGGTCCAGTGTTTGATAGATACAAGACCATAATTGATCCAAGGCAGGACACAAGAAATGAAATATTCAAGAAAATAGACTAAACTATTTATATGCTTTATCCCAATGATTTCACTACTGAGCATAATATTGCAAGAAGTTCAAAGTTAGAAGCAAAATTCCAATGCACCAAAATATTCATAGCAGAACTTGTATAGCCACAAAGAAATGGAAACTAAACAGGTATCCATTGATAGAGTGATGGCTAAGAAAAAAATGTGCCATTCAAATGCAATGGAATATTACTGTGCACTAATAAATTGTGAAAAATTCAGAGGAAAAAAACAAACAAGCTAAAACATTCACTGATCCTACCATTCCTTTTGTTGTTCTTCAGTCATGCCTCCACTGTTTTTTTTCTTTTAAAATCTTTTTTTTAAGAAAGATCTTATTTATTTTGAGTTATACAATTTCCCCATAATCTTGCTTCTCTCCCCCCACCCCCCATAGAAGGCAGTCTGTTAGTCTTTACATTGTTATCATGGTGTACATTGATCTAAGTTGGATGTGATGAGAGAGAAATCATATCCTTAAGGAAGAAAAATAAAGTATAAGAGATAGCCAAATCTGCATTTCTCTAATCAGCAATGATTTAGAGCAGTTTTGCATATGACTATGGATCACTTTGATTTCCTCAACTGTAGATTGCCTTTGACTATTTGTCAAATGGGGAATGGCTTTTTTTTTAAAATTTGACTCAGTTCTCTGTATATTTTAGATGTGAGTCCTTTGTGAGAAACACTAGTTGTAAAAATTGTTTCCCAATTTACTACATTTCTTTTGACCTTGGTTACAGTATACCAGGTATCTTGCCATAATAACCTCAAATATAAGCAGAGTCACTGACAATAGATTCAAGTGCCCTTATTTCCTAGAACTTGAAAGAAAATTGATTCTATTCTCTGTGGTTAAAGGTTTTTGAGGATGGAAGCCCCAGTCCAAAAGTATAGCATCCCTATGCTGTATCTATCAAACTCAACTCCTGCTTCCTGAATCCAAATGGCATAGAATCACAGATTGCCTAAAAGAAAACTACTCCTTCCCCTTCTACTGCTCATAAATTCCCTTATTTCCATCCACCTCAACCCTACTCCTTCCAAGTGTCAATCCAGCTAGCTAGCCTTCCACTATACTATTGGGAACAACCATTCTAGCATGTGCAAACTTAGCTTCATGTTGGACCTTTTCTTCTTAAGGTCTTTCTGTCTTTCTAGCACTCCCAAACACTTTCTTACCCTTGCAAAAAAAATACTGTATTCATGATTATCTTCTACTGGACTAGATGCAACTTCTCTCTTGCCCTCCCCATCTCTTTGATACCAGGAAAAGGGTTCATGATACCCTCCGTATGTCACTTCCACTTCCGAACTTGCCCTTTGAAATTTAGAAATTACTTCTCCTTTGAGATTCATTGCATTTAAACAAATCATTCTTTCTAGATCTTGGTAGTAGTTCTCTATCATTCCCCAGATCCTTGTCTCTCATTTCTCAAGGAGGTCAGTACCTAGCATATAGTCTTTCTCTTCAACCAATCTCTGCTCTTGTTTGGGAACTTCAATATGCATGGTGATGTTTCTTGAAAGGAATCTAGCCTTTCAGTCCATCAACCTCAACTCATACTTTTCAACTTCACTGGACTCCAAACACATTCAAGGATGATCAGATCCTCGATCTCATCATTACCCATGAACATTCCACAGCCAGGATCAAGAACTCATAAATTTCTCTTTCTGTATCTATAACATTCATCACAGCAGCTATTCCAAACATTCTTGTTTCTACTCAAACATTCTACATGACACCCATTTCTTCACCCTCTTAGCTGAAGACTTGGCTTTATACTTCATGGACGCAATGGAGACCATTCACAGAGAGTTCTTCCCCCCACCCAGTCTGGATTTTACATTACTCTTGATCTTTGCACTCTATCTTCCATGAAGAGGTGATCCTTTTTGCCAAGGTAAACTTCTCCAAAAGTACTCTTGATTCTGTGACCTCTCAACCCTGTCTACCACAGATTGAGCATCATCTCTCCCCCACTCTTGCTCTAATCTACAATCTGCTTTTCTGTGGTGGCTTCTCAGTTTATAGAAAGACCTCCATGTCTTCCCTATGCTAATAAAACCCCCTTCATTTGATCCCATCCTCCCTTCTAGCTATCTTCTATATGTCTCCTCTCTTAAAGTCTTTGAGAAAGCCAGTCACACTAGATGCCTACACTTCCTCTTCTCTCACTTCTAAATTGTCTGCAAATTGGCTTTTAAACCTCATCACTCAACTCTGCTCTCTCCAAAGTTAACAATGATTTCTTTAATGCCAAATCAAATTGTCTTTTCTCATTTCCCATTATTCTTGACTTCTATGCAGCATTTGACACTTTTTGTTACCTCCTTCTAGGTTTTTGTGACACTGCTTTCTCTTGGTTCTCCTCCTACCTGTCTGACTGTTCCTTCTAGATCTCCTTTATTGAATCTTCATACAGACCCTGTTCACTAAATGTAAGGTTCAAATTTCTATTCTGGCTTTCTCTTCTAACTCTATTATACTATTGCACTTGTTATTCTCATTATCTCCCATGGATCCAATTATCTCTTTGTTGATGATTCCCAGTTCCATATAACCAAGCTTAATTTTTCTTCTGAATTTCAGGCCTGGATTACCAATCACGTGTCCAAATCCTAAGAGACCTGTTATAGAAAATGTCATCAATATCCAAGGAAAAAAACTAAGGAGTCTCAATGTAGAGCAAAGCATGCTATGTTAACTTTTCAAAATTTCTTTTATGTTCTTCCTTTCTTTCTCATGGTTTTTCCCCTTAATTCTAATTCCTCTTTCACAACATGACTAATATGGAAATATGTTAAATACAATGGTACCTGTACAACCTATATCACATTGTTTGCCATAGGGCAGAGGGAAGAAAGGGTGGTAGAAAAGTGTGGAACTCAAAAACTTGCAAAAGGATGAGTGTTGAAAATTACCTTTGCAGGTAATTGGGGGAAAACAAAATACATAAACAAATAAATAAATAAATACAATTTTAAAAATCACATTTCTAAAACAGACATTGTTTTTATTAGAAAATACCAAGACAAAGAAGTTATTTCTTACCAAAATGACCACATGCTCACTGGTGAAGTCAGGAAGAAGGTTTTATTGGTATGGTCTTGCAAAAGGGGGTATCTATCCTTGGATAGATACACCTTGGGGCCCACAGGCCCATCCTTTTATCCCTATCCTGAGAGCAAATCCCTCCCTTGTTTTCCCATTGGTTAGGTAATCCAGATATTACAACTCTATCCAGAATGCCTAGTATATTTTTCCCCATTAATTCTACACGAATCTGGGCGGCTAGGTGGCACAATGAATAAAGCACCGGCTCTGGAGTCAGGAGTACCTGGGTTCAAATCCGGTCTCAGACACTTAATAATGACCTAGCTGTGTGGCCTTGGGCAGGCCACTTAACCCCATTACCTAGCAAAAACCTAAAAAAAAATTTCTACACGAATCACATTCTTCCTAAATGAGTTAATTTCATTTCCCCCGGTGTAATTCTTAGAGTTATTGTAAAGAACTTTGATTTTTAGGGGGTTTTTTTGCAAGGCAATGGGGTTAAGTAGCTTGCCCAAGGCCACACAGCTAGGTCATTATTATGTGTCTGAGACCAGATTTGAACTCAGGTACTCCTGACTCCAGGGCTGGTACTCTATCCACCTAGCCACCCCCAAGAACTTTAATTTAATATTTATATTTAACATTTTGAATTCCCTTTAATTTATTGGCTTACATCACGTTTTATCTATTAGAATAAGATAAGGTTTCCTTTTGTTCACAGTAAATCAGTGTGACAGCCAATCAATCTGGGTTTCTCACAGTCAGATGCAAATTGCTGGCTTCCCTTCTTGTAGACCCAAATTCTTTTCAGTCAGTTGTATATTGCTGGCTTTCCATCTGGTAGACCCAAATTCCTTTCCATCTACTGTAGATGTCTGACTTCCTTTACTCACACTCTAATTCACATCTTTCTCTCATCTTCCCATAGCTATTTATCAATAAAACATAAACTTCTTTCTTTCAATATATTTCTCAATAACCCATGGAGAAATGAAACCTTAATCATTTATTAGTTTTCTGAAACCACTCTCCCTCTGCATACCTCAAATGTCCTATGATGGTCTAGAGCATCATAATATTCTCAGTCACACAGGCTCACAATCTCAAGGTCATCAGGGACTCATTATTCTCACTCACTCCACATATCCAGTCTGTTACCAAATCTTATTTCTACCTTGAAAACATCTGTGTCCAGACTTCTGGTCAAAATGTTAGGGAGAAACCAGGACTTCTGTAAGCATTCCTGAGTTTCCCTCAGAGCTGACAGAAATCAAATCTCTTAACAGATTTGGGAGTGGCAGAACACACTGGAGATCAGAGGGAAAGATCTTATAGGTCTGTTGTGGGGGGTGTCTGGGGGAGTCTAGGGCAGAGAGTAGAGAGCCAGCTCAAGGCTAAGGAGTGGATGGTTCCAACTCCAAGAAATCTACACATGCAAACCTCCCCAAAATGGAGTAGACTATGATTTCCATGCTGATATAGCCCAGTGACCTAGCCCAATGGCTGGGCAGCCTATGGACAAGTCTGAGATAGCCCCAGGTATTTCCACTGTGGGGAATGGGTAGCAGACACCCCCAGCACAGAGGGCCCAAAGAGAGAAAGCCTCAGGCTTCCCTTACAAATCAGTCTACTGAGCAACTCCTAGAAGTTCCTAACTTCAACAGCTCAGGACAGTTAGCAAGTTGAACCTTGAGATAGGTAACAAGACTCAAATGAAGAAAGGTCAGAAAAAAACAGGATTCTTTGAAAGCTACCTTGGAGATAAGGATGGGCAAAACACAAGCCCAGAAAAGGAGAGATGAAGGGGTGCCACACAGGAAGTTATGAAGGAGACTATGAATTGGTCTCCAGTCCAGAAAGACTTCTTAGAAGAGTTCAGAAAGGATTTTAAAAATCAAATGGAAAAATTAGGAAAAGAAATGCAAGAGGAAAATTAACATCTTGCAACAAAAAGTGACAGAAGAGAATAAATTCTTTAAAAATACAATTGAGCAACTGGAAAAAGATAACAGCTCTTTTAAATTGGCTAAATAGAAATGGAGATGCAAAAGCTAAAAGAAGAAAATACCCATTGAGAAATAGGAGTAATAAAAGCTATTGATTTCATGAAAAACCAAGAATCTGTTAAACAAATCAAAAAAGGGGGCAGTTTGGTGGCTGGGGTCAGACACTTAATAATTGCCAAGCTATGTGATCTTGGGTAAGTTACTTAATCCCCCATTGCCTTGCAAAAACAAAACAAAAAAATAAACAACAGCAACATCAGCAACAAAATTTAGAAAGAAGAAAAAGTATGAGAAAATGTAAAATACCTCATTGGTAAAACAAGAGACCTGGAAAAATAGATACAAGAGAGATAATTTAAGAATAATTGGACTACCTGAAAGCCATGATTAAAAAAAGAGCCTGGAAATTGTCCAAAAGAACTACCCTGACATCCTGGAACGAGAGGGCAAAATAGTCATCGAAAGACTCCACCAATCACCTCCTGAAAGGACTCAAAATGAAAATGCCAAGAAATATTATAGTCAAACTTCAGAATTATCAGATCAAAATGAAAATCCTGTAGGTGGCCAGAAAGAAGCAATTAAAATACCAAGGAGCCATAGTCAGGATTACACAGGACCTGGCAGTATCAATATTAAATGATCAAAGGGCCTGAAATATGATATTCTGGAGGTCAAGGAAGATTGAATTAAAATCAAGAATCCTATAAGAGAAATGCAAATTAAAGCATCTCTGTGGTATCACCTCATACCTCTCAGACTGGTCAATATGACCAGAAAGGACAATGATCAATGTTGGAAGGGATGTGGGAAATCTGGGAAAATAATACATTGTTGATGGAGCTGTGAACTCATCCAACCTTTCTGGAGAGCAGGCTGGAACTATGCCCAAAAGGCAACAAAAATGTGTATACCCTTTGATCCAGCAATACCACTACTGGGTCTGTACCCTGAAGAGATGATGAAAAAGGATAAAAACATCACTTGTACAAAAATATTTATAGCAGCCCTGTTTGTGGTGGCAAAGAATTGGAAATTAAATAAATGTCCTTCAGTTGGGGAATGGCTTAATAAACTGTGGTATATGTATGTCATGGAACACTATTGTTCTACTAGAAACCAGAAAGGATGGGAATTCAGGGAAGCCTGGAGGGATTTGCATGAACTGATGCTGAGTGAGATGAGCAGAACCAGAAAAACACTGTACACCCTAACAACAACATGGGGGGGGGGGGGCGTGATGGTCAACCTTAATGGACTTGCTTATTTCTTCAGAGCAACAATCAGGCACAATTTGGGGGTATCTGCAATGGAGAATACCATCTGTATTCAGAAAAAGAATTGTGGAGTTTGAACAAAGACCAAGGACTATTACCTTTACTTTTACAAAAACTGATATCTTATTGTCTGATCTTGTATCTCTTATACTTTATGTTTCTTCCTTAAGGATATATTTTCTCTCTCATCACATTCAACTTAGATCAATGTGTACCATGGAAATAATGTAAAGACTAACAGAATGCCTTCTGTGGGGAGTAGGGGGGAGAGAAGCAAGATTAGGGGAAAAATTGTAAAATTCAAAATAAATAAAATCTTTCTTTAAAAAAAAGAGTCAATTACCTAGCAAAATTGAACATATTCTTTCACAAAAAAAAGGACATTTAATAAAATAGGTGACTTTTGGCTTTTCCTGATGAAAAGACCAGAGCTGATCAGAAAATTTGATTTTCAGGGGTGGCTAGGTGGCGCAGTGGATAAAGCACGGCCTGGAGTCAGGAGTACCTGGGTTCAAATCCAGTTTCAGACACTTAATAATTACCTAAACTGTGTGACCTTGGGCAAACCACTTAACCCCATTTGCCTTGCAAAAACCTGAAAAAAAAATTTGATTTTCAAAGGAGACTCAAGAAATACATGAAAAGATAAACAAGGAAAAAGACTGCTATTCAATAAGATTAACATGGAAGGAGTATACTTAAGGCTGAAAGTAGGGACATAAGTTGATTTGATGGAATGATTTAAAAAAATTAAGACATCAACAAGGGGGGGTTGTAATAAGATTGAAGGAAGAGGGAGGCAGAATGAGGTAAATTAGATCACATGAAGAGGTGCAAAGAACCTATTGCAGCAGAAGAAGGAAGAGGGTAAGAACTGCTTGTCTCTTGGATTTGACTTAAAGAGGGAACGACACATACACTCAATTGGGTTTAGAAATTTATCTTACACTTCAAGTATTAGTAGTGGAAAGGGGGGAAGGAAATGAAAGACTAATATAAGGGATGGAAGGAAGAAAGGGAAAAGGGAAAGAGGGAAGAAGAGGGAGGAGGCTGATAGAAGTGGGGACAGATTGAAGGAGTGGTTACTGGTGAGGAGGAATGGGATAAAGGGAGTGGAAAAGTGCAAATGGAGGGGAGATAACATGCAGGGTAATAAAGATTCAGTAATTATAACTATGATTGGGAAGCAGATAAGCAGAGTAGCTTAAAACCCAGAATCCTATAATATACTGCTCTCAAGAAACTCATTTGAAGTAGAGAGATACAACACAGAGTAAAGGTAAAAGACTGGAGCAGAATATATTATGCTTCACTAAAGTGAAAAAAGCAGGGGTAGCAATCCTTAACTCAGACAAAGTAATAGCAAAAATTGATCCCATTCAAAGGGATAAGGAAGGAAACTGCATCCTCCTAAAAGGTACCATAGACAATGAAGTCATTTCAAGACTAAATGTGTATGCACCAAGCAGTATAGTATCTAAATTCTGAGAAGAGAAGCTAAATGAGTTATAGGAAAACATAGACAGCAAAACTATTCTGATGAGTGATCTCAACTTCCCTCTCTCAGAATTAGATAAATTTAACCATAAAATCAACCAGAAGGAAGTTAAGGAGGTAAATAGAATATTAGAAAAGTTAGGCATGATAGACCTCTGGAGAAAATCAGATGGGGATAGAAAGAAATATAACTTTTTTTTCTGAAGTACATGGCACCTACTCAAAAACTGACCATGTATTAAAGCATAAAAACCTCATAATCAAATGCAGAAAGACAGAAATATTGAACACACTCTTTTCAGATCATGATGCAAGAAAAATCAACTGCAATAAAGGGCAAAGGAAAGGTAGACCTAAAATTAATTGGAACCTAAACAACTTAATTTTAAAGAATGAATAAGGGGCAGCTAGGTGGCACAGTAAATAGAACTCTGGCATCAGGAGGATGTGAGTTCAAATCTGTCCTTAGACTCTTAACCCCATTGCCTTTCAAAAATAAAAAAAAATGAATGGTTCAAACAATAAATCATAGAAATAACTACCATACAAAAACTTGTGGGGATAGGCGGGGCCAAGATGGCGCAGAGAAGACAGGCACAGTTCTAAAGTCTCCTGATCTCTTCCCCATCTATCACATGAAACAAACCTCTTAAAAGAAATCCGAACCAGGAAACCCAGAAAGAAAAGCCAGGGGAGGAAAATCTACCTCAGGATTCATCTCCTGCAGCAGCCTTGGCTGAATACCAGCAGGGGCAGGTGAGTCCGAGCTCCCACAGAAGATCAGCCAGACCAACAGCTGAATCGGAACTGGGAGTCTGAGGGGCCAAGAGCCGGACCTGCTGGATCAGCGGTGGGGCTGGACAAAGGGGGCTTGGGTCCGCAGGGAAGCAGAGGCGCTGGTGTTGGGGCTGTCCCCCTGGAGCTTGGGGAAGGGGCTGCGGGGAGAGTTCTGGTGCAGGAGACCTGTGGACGCCATCCCTGGGCTCCTCAGGTCTGAGAAACTCTGAGCACACACCTCCTTTGCACCGAGGCCTCTTCTCAAACAAATGCAAATTATTTCTGCCTCAGGCCCAGGTGTGTGAGCAAAAGAACCAGCCCATGAATCACCTCAGGCCAGGGTAAAGCCCACCATTGATTGAAGGCAAAAGAATTCAATAGCTCCAATTCCCTCCCTCAAGCAAAGGGAGAAGGCCTAGCAACCAAGGTCACAGACACCCCAGAGAGGGCAACCAGCTCCTCCTACTGGCCAGCCAGGGAAACTGCACTCAGCAAAGCCTTTAGAGATCCCAAGCCCAGGTGAACCAGCCCCACCCAACTCAAGGTCTTAGCATAATGAAGAAGGGTCATCAGAAAGGTGGATCCATAGAAAAATTCCTGGAAGGGAAAGACCCCAACCCAGAGAGACCTGGAACCTCTGAGCAGAATACAATCTGGTCTCCAGCACAGAAAGACTTCCTTGAAGAAATAAGGAAGGAGTTTAAAAATCAACTGGAAAATTTGGGGGAGACAATTAATACCTTGCAAAATGAGAATAATTCTCTCAGATCCTCAAATGAGCAAATGCAAAAAGAAATTAATTCTCTCAAAACCTCAATTGGTCAAATGGAAAGCTCTTTCAAAAGTAGAATCGACCAATTAGAAAAGGTTAATGAAGAAAACCCCTCCCCCCAAAAAATAATGGAGTCTACAGAAACTAATGACTCCACGAGACAGCAAGAGTCAGTTAAACAAAATCAAAAAATAGAAAAAATAGAAGCAAATGTGTAATGCCTCATCAACAAAACCACTGACCTCAAGAATAGATCGGGGAGGGGAAACCTGAAAATTATAGGACTTCCTGAAAACATTGAAGAGAAAAAAAAGCCTGGAATTAATATTACAGGATCTAGTGATGGAAAACTGCCCTGACATCATGGAATTGGAGGGCAAAGTAGTTATTGAAAGAGTACATCGATCCCCACCAGAAAAAGATCCTAAAAGGAAAACACCAAGGAATGTTGTGGCCAAACTCCAGAACTATCAGATAAAAGAGAAAATCCTGCAAGCATCCAGAAAGAAACAATTTAAATATCAAGGAGCCACAGTAAGGATCATGCAGGACCTGGCTGCATCAACTTTAAGGGATCGAAGGGCCTGGAACGAGATATTTCGAAGAGCACAGTAGCTTGGAATGCAGCCAAGAATCTACTTCCCTGCAAAGCTGAGCCTTCTCTTCCAGGGAAAAAGATGGACATTTAACGAAATGGAAGAATTCCAAAAATTTCTGATGAAAAGACCAGAGCTAAACAGAAAATTTGGATATCAAACAGGAGGTTCAAGAGACACATGAAAAGGTAAAAAAAAGGGGGGGTGGTAAAAGGAAAAAAATGCAATCCAGCAAGTTGAAACTGGCTATATCCCAGCATGGGGGGGTGGGGTAGAGACTCTCATAAATCCTGAGAATCCTGAGAAATGTAACTCTTAACAGAGAGAATATACCTAGCCAGAAATGCTGGACATCCATGACCTATCCAGGAGACTGATATATAATGGGATGTAACTGGCTTTAACTCCACTGGGGAGAAAGACTCTAATAACTCTCAGGAATTTGGACTCTATTCAACAGAATATACTGAGCTAGAAGGGTCAGACACTCAGAATTTTCTATGACTTAGATAGAATGATCTAAAAAAAATACACTACCTCCCTAAAAAGGGGGACAGGAAAGAGACGGGAGGAGGGAGGGGATTGAATGAGACAAATCTCATTACACTAAGAGGTACAGAAAACCTATGGTAATAGAGGGGAAGAAGGGAATAGAGGAGAAACACCTGAATCTTCTTCTCATCAGACTTGGCTTAAGTCGACCTACACATCCTCAGTTAACTTATAAAACATCTAACCTTTCAAGAATTAAAAGGGGAAAAGGGGAGGGGGGACAGAGAAAGGGAAGGGGAGTGTAGGAAATAAGGAGAAATAACAAAAGGAAGGGAAGGGAACAGGGAAAGGGGAAAGAAAGGGGAGGGAGTGATATAGGAGGGCAAACACACTGAAGGGGGTGGTATTCAAAAACAAAATACTGGGGAATATGGATAAAAGGGGGGTAAAGGGGGAAAAATACAAACAGAGGGAAGATAGCACAGAGGGCAATAAAGAATTAGTAATCATAACCTTAAATGTGAATGGGATGAACTCTCCCTTAAAACCTAAGCAAATAGCAGTGGATTAAAAACCAGAATCCTACAATATGCTGCTTACAAGAAACTCATTTGAAGCAGAGAGATACATATAGAGTAAAGGTAAAAGGTTGGAGCAAAATATATTTTGCTTCAGCTGAAGTAAAAACAGCAGGGGTAGCAATCCTTATCTCAGACAAAGCAGCAGCAAAAATAGATAACGTTAAAAGAGATAAGGAAGGAAACTTTATCCTCCTAAAAGGTACCACAGACAATAAAGTCATTTCAATATTGAATATATATGCACCCAGTGGGACAGCACCCAAATTCTTAGAGGAGAAGCTGAAAGAATTACAGGAAGACATAGACAGCAAAACTCTACTAGTAGGAGACCTCAACCTCCCGCTATCAGATCTAGATAAATCAAATCATAAAACAAACAAGAAAGAAATTAGGGAGGTAAATAGATTGTTAGAAAAATTAGATATGGTAGACTTATGGAGGAAACTGAATGGGGATAGGAAGGAATATACCTTTTTCTCTGCAGTACGTGGAACTTATACAAAAATTGACCATGTACTAGGACATAAAAACCTAATGATCAACTGCACAAAGGCAGAAATAGTGAATACATCTTTCTCAGATCACAATGCAATAAAAGTCATATGCAATACTGGGCCAAGGAGATATAGACCCAGAGCAAATTGGAAACTGAATAACCTCATCTTAAAAAATGAGTGGACCAAAAAACAAATTATAGAAAGAATTAACCATTTTATCCTAGATAATGATAATAATGAAACAACATACCAAAACCTATGTGATTCATTCAAAGCAACTCCCAGGGGATATATTATAGCTCTAAATGCTTATATGAATAAATTGGAGAAAGAAGAAATCAATGAACTAAACATGCAACTAAAAAAATTAGAGAAAGAACAAATCAAAAATCCCCAATCAAATACCAAATTAGAAATTTTAAAAATCAAAGGAAAAATTAATAAAATTGAAAGCAAAAAAATTATTGAATTAATAAATAAAACCAAAAGTTGGTATTATGAAAAAACCAATAAAATTGATAAACCTCTGGTCAATTTGATTTAAAAAAAGAAAGAAGAAAACCAAATTGCTAGTATTATAAATGAAAAAGGTGAACTCACCACCAATGAGGAGGAAATTAAAGTAATAATTCGAAATTATTTTGCCCAACTTTATGCCAATAAATTTGATAATCTAAGTGAAATGGATGAATATTTGCAAAAATATAAGTTGCCCAGGTTAAATGAAGAAGAGATTAAATACCTGAACAACCCTATCTCAGAAAAAGAAATTCAACAAGCCATTAGTGAACTCCCTAAAAAAAAATCTCCAGGGCCTGATGGATTCACAAGTGAATTCTACCAAACATTTAAGGAACAATTGGTTCCAATCCTATATAAACTCTTGGAAAAATAGGGAAAGATGGAACTCTGCCTAACTCTTTCTATGAAACCAATATGGTACTGCTACCTAAACCAGGAAGAGTTAAAACAGAGAAAGAAAATTATAGACCTATTTCCCTCATGAATATAGATACAAAAATTCTAAATAAAATCTTAGCAAAACGACTACAACAAGTCATCACTAGGATAATACATTATGATCAAGTAGGATTTATTCCAGGAATGCAGAGTTGGTTCAATATTAGGAAAACTGTTAGTATACTCAATTATATCAATAACAAACTTATCAGAAACCATATGATCATATCAATAGATGCTGAAAAAGCTTTTGACAAAATACAGCATCCATTCCTATTAAAAACACTAGAGAGTGTAGCAATAAATGGACTGTTCCTTAAAATAATGAGCAGTATCTATCTGAAACCATCAACAAGCATTATACTCAATGGGGAGAGGCTAGAGGCATTCCCAGTAAGATCAGGGGTTAAACAAGGGTGCCCATTATCACCACTACTATTCAATATTGTATTAGAAATGTTAGCATCAGCAATTAGAGAAGAAAAAGAAATTAAAGGAATTAGAATTGGGAAGGAAGAGACAAAACTCTCACTATTCGCAGATGACATGATGGTCTACCTAGAGAATCCCAAGAAATCATCTAAAAAACTACTGGAAACAATTAGCAATTTTAGCAAAGTTGCAGGTTATAAAATAAACCCCCATAAATCCTCAACTTTCCTATATATGACTATCAAGAAACAGCAGGAAGAGCTAGAAAGAGAAATTCCATTCAAAGTAACCTCAGACAGTGTAAAATACTTGGGAGTCTATTTGCCAAGACAGACTCAGAATCTTTTTGAAAACAATTATAAAACACTTCTCACACAAATTAAATCAGATTTAAATAACTGGGCAAATATCAGCTGCTCATGGATAGGTAGAGCTAATATAATAAAAATGACAATTCTACCAAAACTAAACTATCTGTTTAATGCCCTACCAATCAAAATTCCAAAAAATTACTTTAATGAGCTAGAAAAAATTGTAAGTAAATTCATATGGAGAAATAAAAAGGCAAGAATTGCCAGGAGCTTAATGAAAAAAAAATGCAAATGAAGGTGACTTAGCACTACCAGATCTAAAATTATATTATAAAGCATCAGTCATCAAAACTGTTTGGTATTGGCTAAGAAATAGAGTGGTGGACCAGTGGAATAGACTAGGTGTAAAAGCAGGAGAGGATCATAGTAAGCTGCTGTTTGATAAACCCAAAGAGTCAGGCCACCGGGATAAAAACTCCCTCTTTGATAAAAATTGCTGGGATAATTGGAAGTTAGTATGGAAGAAACTTAGATTAGACCAACACCTCACACCCTTTACCAAGATAAGATCCAAATGGTTACAGGACACAGACATAAAAAACAATGCTATAAGCAAATTAGAAGATCAAGGACTAGTCTACCTGTCATATCTATGGAAAGGGGAACAGTTTATGACTAAGGAAGAGTTGGAGAACATCACTAAAAACCAATTGGATGATTTCAATTACATTAAATTAAAAAGTTTTTGCACAGATAAAACCAATGTAATCAAAATCAAAAGAAAAGTAGTAAATTGGGAAACAATCTTTACAACTAATGATTCTGACAAAGGACTCATTTCTAAAATATACAGAGAACTGAGTCATATTTTTAAAACAAAAAGCCATTCCCCAATTGACAAATGGTCAAAGGATATGCAAAGGCAATTTACAGATGAGGAGATCAAAGCAATCCATAGCCATATGAAAAATGCTCTAAATCATTAATTACTAGAGAAATGCAAATTAAAGCTTCGTTGAGGTACCACCTCACACCTCTCAGATTGGCCAGTATGACCAGGAAGGATAATGATCATTGTTGGAAGGGATATAGGAAATCTGGGACACTATTACACTGTTGGTGGAGCTGTGAACTCATCCAACCGTTCTGGAGAGCTATTTGGAACTATGCTCAAAGGGCAACAAAAATGTGCATACCATTTGACCCAGCAATACCACTACTGGGTCTATACCCTGAAGAGATGAGGAAAAAGGGTAAAAACATTACTTGTACAAAAATATTTATAGCAGCCCTGTTTGTGGTGGCAAAGAATTGGAAATCCAGTAAATGTCCTTCAATTGGGGAATGGTTTAGCAAACTGTGGTATATGTATGTCATGGAATACTATTGTTCTATTAGAAATCAGGAGGGACGGGATTTCAGGGAAACCTGGAGGGATTTGCATGAACTGATGCTGAGTGAGATGAGCAGAACCAGAAAAACACTGTACACCCTAATAGCAACATGGGAGTGATGTTCAAACTTGAAGGTCTTGCTCATTCCATCAGTGCAACAATTGGGAACAATTTTGGCTGTCTGCAAAGGAGAGTACTATCTGTATGCAGATAAGGAGCTGTGGAGTTTGAACAAAGTACAAGGACTATTCCGTTTAATTCGGTGGAAAAAAACCCAGATGTCTTATGGTTTGATCTGGTTACCTCTGAGAATTCTGTTCTCTTTAAGGATATGATTTCTCTCTCATCACACCCAATTTGGATCGAGGTACAACATGGAAACAAAGTAAAGACTGACGGAGTGCTATCTGTGGGATGGGGGTGGGGGGAGGGAAGCAAGATTGGGGTAAAACTGTAAAACTCAAATAATATCTTTAATAAACATTCTATTGCTTTAAAAAAAATAAACTAAAAGGATAGAATCTCCTATAAGAAAGCAAAAAAAAAAACTTGTGGGAAGGGGGCAGCTAGGTGGCACAGTGAATAGAGCACTGGCCCTGGAGTCAGGAGTACCTGAGTTCAAATCTGGCCTCAGACACTTAATAATTACCTAGCTGTGTGGCCTTGGGCAAACCACTTAACCCCATTGCCTTGCAAAAACCTAAAAAAAACCCAACAAAGCAAACAAAAACTTGTGGGATACAGCCAAAGCAGTTATTAGGGGAAATATTAAATCTCTAAATGCATACATGAATAAAATAGAGAAAGAGGAGCTCAATGAATTGGGTATGCAACTAAAAAAGCTAGAGAAAGACTAAATCAAAAATCCCAATTAAATATCAAATTAGGAATTCTGAAAATCAAAGGAGAAATTAACAAAATCAGAAGTAAGAAAATTATTGAATTAAATAAAATTTAAAGTTGGTTTTATGAAAAAAATAAAACAGAAAAACCTTTGGTTAATTTGATTTGAAAAAGAAAGAAGAATTAACAAAATTACTGGTATCAAAAATTAAAAAGGTGAATTCACCACCAATGAGGAGGAAATTAAAGTAATAATTAGGAGCTATTTTGCCCAGCTGCATGACAATAAATTTGACAATCTAAGTGAAATGGATGAATA
This sequence comes from Macrotis lagotis, assembly GCF_037893015.1. Classification (NCBI taxonomy): domain Eukaryota; kingdom Metazoa; phylum Chordata; class Mammalia; order Peramelemorphia; family Peramelidae; genus Macrotis; species Macrotis lagotis. The sequence continues at coordinate 29,794,755 of NC_133666.1, forward strand.
TTTAGAAAAATATACATTGCCCAGGTTAAAAGAAAAGAAAATTAAATACTTACATAATTGAATACTTAAAATAGCCACATCTCAGAGAAAGAAATTGAATAAGTCATTAATTAACTCCCTAAGAAAAAATCTCCAGGACCAGATGGATTTACAAGTGAATTCTATAAAACATTCAAAGAACAATTAGTTCCAATTCTATATAAAATATTTGAAAAACTAGGTGAAGAAGGAGTTCTGCCAAATTTCTTTTATGACACCAATATGCTGCTGATACCTAAACTAGTAAGAGTCAAAACAGAGAAAGGAAATTATAGACCAATTTCCCTAATGAATATGGATGCAAAAATTTTAAATAAAATTTTAGCAAAGTAATTACAGCAAGTTATCACTAGGATAATATACTATGATCAAGATTTCTATGAGGAATGCAGAGTTGGTTCAATAATAGGGAAACTATCAGCATAAATGACCGTATCAAAAAAGAAACCTAGCAGAAATCATATAATTATTTCAATAAATGCTGAAAAAGTTTTTGATAAAATATAGCACTACACCTGGAGTCAGGAGAACCTATTAAAAACTCTAGAGAACATAGAAATAAAAGAAGTATTCCTTAAATCAATATCTATCTAAAACCATCAACAAGCAGAAGCTAGAAGCATTCCCAATTAGATCAGGGTAAAACAAGGTATTCTAAAAGTCATAGTATTGCCTTCAGCTATTAAGCCCTGTGCCACCAGCTGAAATCATTAGGGTTTATTGAGTAAGTGGAAGGTGCCATGATGAGACCTATGTTTTAGGAAAATCACTTAAATACCTGGGTAGAAAATAGATTTGATTTGGGAAAGACATGGTGGAGCTGTGAACTCATCCAACCCTTCTGGAGAGCTATTTGGAACTACGCCCAAAGGGCAACAAAAATGTGCATACCCTTTGACCCAGCAATACCACTACTGGGTCTGTACCCTGAAGAGATGAGGAAAAAGGGAAAAAACATCACTTGTACAAAAATATTCATAGCAGCCCTGTTTGTGGTGGCAAAGAACTGGAAATCCAGTAAATGTCCTTCAATTGGGGAATGGCTTAGCAAACTGTGGTCTATGTATGTCATGGAACACTACTGTTCTATTAGAAACCAGGAGGGATGGGAATTCAGGGAACAATAGAGTGTCTCAAAAACCTTAGTATAGCTTTAAGATATTAAAACTTTATTATTAAATCAAATTTAAATTTTAATAGTTTAAAGCAATACTATGACTTTTAGAATATTCTGTATCTTATAGGCATCTAGTTATTTACATATCACCTCCCTCATTAAATTGTAAGCTTCTTGAGGGCAAGGGCTATTTTTACCTTTCTTTATATTCCCAGTGTTTAGCTTAGTGTCTGGCATATGATAGGAACTAAATATTTGTTGAATTCATATTCACATATACACGCATACTATACGACACACCACTCCCCCAAAAGAATGCAAGTTCCCTGAAGGCAGAAACTAATTCATCTCAGCCTTTATATCCACAATCCCTAGCACAGTGTCCGGCACACAGTAGGTGCTTGATGAATAAATGATTGCAACATGTCATTGATAATAACAATTATAGACAGCAATTCACACTTTTTAAACCTCAGATCCATGAAAATTGGGTCCGTGGATCTGGTTTCCAGGACACTCAAGTGAAATGTAGTACTCCATAAAGTACCAGGACACTTCTGGCAGCTGAGCCCACATTCTGGCCAGATGCTGTGAGTTATTATCTTAGCAAGTGATAAAATTGATTCTGATTATCTAAAGTGAGACTGATAATATGAAACAGTGGCAATTAGATATTCAGCTGTGGCTGATCCACCTGTACCTGGCAATACATCAGTGGCCAGAAGCCTCACTCTCATCTATACATCTCATTTATACTAGCAGTATAAAGAAATGCCATGAACAGGCATAAAAGTATAGATCTCCCTTTATGGAAGAGGAGGAGAAAATATTCTGATTAAGTAATAGACCCCCCAAAAGGAACAATAGAGACATACATTGAAAGGGAGATTACAATTTATACCTCTAGGGCTAGTTAAACTGTCCCTAACCCCTACATATTGCCATAGTTTGCTTATTTCTTTCTTTGCTCATTTTTGTGTCTCTTTTTTTTTAATCCTGCTACTACTAGAAATAGCATCATTGGAGTAAATGCAAAGTTTAACATTTTTGAAGATTTTGTTGTTGCTGCATATATGCTAGATGGCACAATGGATAAAGCATTGGCCTTGGAGTCAGAAAGACAGGAGTTTGAATCCAACCACTGATACTAGCTGTGTGACCTTGGGCAAGTTATTTAACCTGCTTGCCTCACATCCAGGGCCATCTCCAATTGTCCTGAATCATATCTGGCCACTGGAACCAGATGGCTCTAGAGGAGAAAGTGAGGCTGGTGACTTAGCACAGCCCCCTGCCTCACTCAAATCCAATTTATGTGCTTGTCATGGCATCACCTCCCTGATGTCGTGAAGGACAAACATTATTATTATTATGCTAATACTGGCAGAGATGGAGAATAGATGCCTCCCGACAAACCCAAGCCCTATTATTTAGCAGATACTGACATGGTTTCTGAAGTCTGAGGACCAGCTTAGAAGGCCCAGAGCAGTAACTAGGAAATTTTGCTCCAGGGGTAAATATTATATATTACATCCAAGATAAGTGGCACAGAATTTCCTTCAGTTGTTTGGAGGAAGAAGGTAGGATGTCAGAGATGCTCAAACACTGGCCCAAACCTGTTATTCTTAAGGTTGCCATGGGGTGAGGAAGGGAAGGAAGCAGTAGGAAAGAAGAGGAACTGCTCATTTTAAATAATTGTTCTTCTAGCTAGATGGTAGATAGACAGATAATGTTTTTGTCCTTCATTTTCGAAGATGATCATGACATCATGGAGGTGATGCCATGATAAGCACATGAAAAGGATTTGGGGGGGGGCTGTGCTAAGTCACCAGCCTTACTTTCTCCTCCAGAGTCATCTGGGTCTAGTGGCCAGAAATGAATCAGGAGGACTGGAGATGGTCCTGGATGTGAGGCAATCTGGGTTAAGTGACTTGACCAAGGTCACACAGTTACTTAGAGTCAAGTGTCTGAGGCCAGATTTGTACTCCTGTCTTCCTGAATCCAAGGTTAGTGCTCTATCCACTGCAGCACCTAACTGCCCCATAGATAGACAGATTAGATAGATAGATAGACAAATAGATAGATAGAGAACCTTGTCTCATATTTTACAGAAAACATTTGAAGACAGTGATGTCTCCTTTCTTCCCTCTTTCTCATTTCCTATCACCCATATCTCTTTTGCTTCTACCTCCTACTTCACCCCTTTCTCATGTGAAGAGGTTGTCTTGCTCCTTTTCAAAGCCAAACCCTCTTCTTCAACTGAACCCATTTCATGCTGTCTCCTCCAAAAGACTACCCCCTCTGTCACCCTCACTCTGTCACTTATTTTTCAATCTCTCATCTATTGCTTTTGTTTCTACTGCCTACAAACATGCCCATGTGTCTCCCAATCTCATAAAACCCTCATTTGATCCTTCTACTCTTAGTATCACCCTATATCACACTATCATTTGTGGCTAAACTTGAAAAGACCATCTCCTATACATATCTCCATTTTCTCTCCTCTCACTCTCCCTAACTCCTTATAATTCAGGTTCATTATTCCACTGAAGCTGTTCCCTCCAATGTTACCACTGATCTCTTAATTTCCAAATCCAAAGGCTTCTTCCCAACCCACATTCTCCTTATCTTTCTGCAGCCTTTGACATAGTTGATTACTCTCTCCTTGATCTTCTCTTCTCTCTAGTTTTTTGGGGGTTTTTTTATTTGTCAAATGTTTATTAGTTAAATGGGGAAGGCAGGCAGGGACCAGGTTTAATCCTTCTTGGCAGCAGCCTTCCTCATGGCAGCTAGGACATTGCTGAGCTCCTCTCTCTTCCTCTTGGCACGGATGTGAGTTCCCATCCTTTTTTTGATAAACTTAAGGGCTCACTTATCCTTGGAGACCTTAAACAATTCCATGGCCCGCCTCTCATAAGGGGCAAACCCACACACCTCCCGAATCATGTCTCTCATGAATTTGGTGTGTTTGGTCAAATGCCCACGGCGGCAGCAGTGTCGCAGCTTCGCCACGTTTTTGGTAACTTTGTGGCCTTTGTTGAGGCCCACGGCCATGGGGTATCGGATGGCCATGGCTGTGGCGCGAGCGTAGCCCCAGCAGCAGCCACAGGAGAACTTCTCTCTAGTTTTAAGGACACTATTATCTCCTGGTTCTCTTCCCATCTATCAGACCATTTCTTTCTCCTTTATTGAATGCTCATCCAGAGTTAACTTTAACTGTAATTGTCCTATAGTGTTCTATCTGGGCCTTTTCTCACTGGGTGATATCAGTTCCTATTGATTTATTTACCGTCCCTAGGCTGATGATTCTCAAATCTACCAATCCTGCCCTAATTTCTCCACTGACCTCCAATCTCACATCTCCAACTGCTTTTCAGACATCTTGAACTGGATAGTCAGTAGACATCTTAAACTTAAGATGTCTACAATAGAATTCATTAACTTTCCCCTTAAGTTCTCCCTCCCTCCTACCTTTCCTTTTACTGTAGAGGAGAATACCATCCTCCTACTATCTCAGGGTCCACAACCTAGGAAAACTGGATTCTTCACAATCTCTTACATACTCCCAATATCTAAGCTATTTCCAAGACTTGTCAATTTTACATTTGTAGCATCTCTCAAATATGCCCCCTTTTCTTCTCTAACCCTGCTACCACCCTAGTACAGACCCTCATCATTTCACAGTGATAGCTGCTTGTGAATCTCCCTGCCTCAAGTCTCATCCTACTTCAGTCCATCTTCCATTCAACCACTACAGTGATTTTTTCCAAAAGTATAGGTCTGATCATGTCACCCCCATACTCAGGAAACTCTAGTAGCACCCTCTTAATTCTAGTATCAAGTGCAAAACTGTTTTGCCTTTCATCACCCAGTCTCCTCCTACCTTTCCAGTCTTCTTACATCTTACTCCCAACATATATTCTACAATTTAGTGACACCGGCTTCCTGGCAGTTCCCCAAACAAGACATTCCATCTCTCAGCTCCAGGCATTTTCTCTGGCTGTCTCCCATTCCTGGAATGCTTTCCCTCCTCAGCTTCAACAACTAACCTTCCTGGGTTCCTTTAAGTTCTAATTAAAATTCTATCTTTCACTCCCCTCTTCCCCAGCTCCTCTTAATTCTAGTGCCTTCCTCTGTTAATTATTTCCTATTTATCCTATTCATATTTTATATATTTTTTGTATATTGCCTCCCTCCATAAGATTATAAGTTCCTTGAGAGTTGGAAGTATCTTCTGACTCTTTGTATCCCTAGCATTTACCAAAGAGCCTAGCAAATTATAGGTAATTAAAACATGTTTACTGACTAAATAGAAGATTAGGAAGATAGTTTAGGAAGGACGGCTATATACTGGAGAGTATCTGGAGGAGGTCCACCAAGATGGGGAAGGGTCTTGAATCAATGCCATAGAAAAGACAGTTGAAGTAACTGGAACGTTCAGTCAGGAGAAGAGAAGAAGCAGGAATGACAGTATTGTTGTCTTCAACTCCTTGAAAAATGTCTTGTAGAAGACAGATTATTTGTTTTGTTTGGCTTCAGAGAGTAGAGCCAGGAGCTATGGGTGGAAGCTGCAAAGAGGCAAATGTAGACTTAATGTCAAGAAAAGCTTTCTAACAATTAGAATTGCCCCAAAGGGAGAAGAACTGTCTTGAAATTAGTAGGCTCCCCCTCAATGGAAGTCTTTATTCAGAGACAAAATGGTTGCTTATCAAATGTGTTGTAGTTGGTATTCTCAGGTCTAAGTGGTAATTGATAGGTGTTAAGGTCACTACCAACTCTACGATTCTGTGATTTGGTGGGGCGGAACTTCATAAATTACCAACTTAGTGTTCAAAATCAATGATGATTAGATAAGTACAAGTTAAAACTACTCTGAGGTTCATCCTGCATCCACCAATTTGACAAAGATGGTAATAGAAAGATGGGGAAAAAATCAGTGTTGGATATTATAAAAGGAAATAATTACACCAGTAAGTCACGGTGGTAAGATCCATGAATTGGTCTGTTTTGGTGCACAATATGGAATTATGCAAGAAAGATTATAGAATTTGTATATCACTTGAATCATATTGGATTTCTGTCTGAATGAGATAGATAACAAAACTCAAAGATTCTTCTGAGTCTTCCCCACTCTGGCATCAGATTTAAGCAAGATCAACCAACACAGCAGCCAGCCACATCTTTCAATATATACCTCATTCCCCATTCATCATTTCCACCTCTCTACTTATCAAAGGAAGAAAATCTGTTTCCTAATCTGTCCCTCAGGACTAATATTGCTGGTTATGATTCTTTTTCGTGTTGCTGTCCTTTACATCGTGGCAATCATTTAGTATGGTACTCTGCTGGTTTTGTTTTTCTCTCTCTGAATCATTTCATGTAAGTTTCCTCATTCTCCTCTGAATTTCTCATGTTCCTCATTTCTTTTGATAATGCAGCAGTTCATTACATGAACACATCACAGTTTATACAGTCTTTCCATAATCAATGACTTATCCAGTTGGTTTCCAGTTGTTTTTTGCTACCACAAAGAGTGCTGCTGCCATAGCATCCAATCCTCCTTGTCTGCAATATCCTCCCACTGCCCTCACTCTAGTGGAGTGGGTTTATAGAATTTAGGTTCACAAAAGAAAAAAGAAAGATTCTTTGAATACATAGGGATTAATGATAGACAATTCCTTCCCTCCCTAGGGCCCTTCCACATAAGGGCAGGTGCCTCAGTGCTTGAAGTATTTTTATTTATCTTCTTTCCAATTCAAGTCTGGAGCTCTTTATTAGATTTTTTACTTATACAGCTTGTTGATTTCATTCTTAAAACCTCCATGTTAAGCACCGGGAGCAATTGGCTTTTAGTTCTCCTGACCTACGCATTCTCGCCCGTTGCCTAGAGATCCAAGCTCTGAATCTTCTCTATTCTTTCTTCTCTCCTTGTCACAGAGAGTCACAATTGTGTGGAATGAATGGAAGGCAGACTCAAGGGGTCACAAATTTACCACCAAACCTTAAAGCCCCACTTCCACATTTTTAATTAAATGTTGTTCTTTATTAAACCAGGTAAACTAGACTTCAAAACCAAAGCATTTATTTTGGGATGAATTCAATATCTTTAGGTTATTTTACATTCATTAGATGTAAATTATAACTCAGAATGGTACAGTGAAGAGGGATTATGATCTGCTTCAAGGGAGGGATTACCTATACCAAAGAAATTGAAAATCTAAATAGAGTATGGGATACAAACTGGAAAGAAAGATTTTTGTGAGACCAAATGGTGTTTTCCTCCATTTTTTACCTACAATAGTAGTTGTATAACTATGGGCAAATTGTTCAACACTACCTTGGGTGATGATTGATTTGGTTTCTGGATCCTGCCCGAATTTAGGGAGCACCATGTTGAAACAATAGCTTGTTTCCCTAGAGCCTGAGAAGAACAAACAGTAGGAACTATAGACTAGGGGAAAGAGACTGAACAAGGAGGCAGAGGGTCTGGGTTCAACAGTTGATGATACACTTTCCTCCTCTCTCTTCAGAGCTGCATACACTGTCAGACACAGTTACTTTATTGCAAGTCTTTGCTTGACCATTTTTCTTTTTTCCTATGGAGAGTTCAGTGTTTAGTAGTTTACTAGGAAATGACTATATCGTAAAAAAGAATAATCATCCAGAAAACAATCAAAAACCAGAAAAGACACTGGGCTATTTTTTAATCTGAACTTTACTACTTACTGACCATAGGACTTTGGACAAGTCACTCAACCTCCCTGAGCCTCAGTTTCCTCATCACTAAAATAAGGATAATAATTCTTGCCCTATTTACTTTATAAAAGTATGAAAATCAAAGGAGATAATGCACAAATGACATAACAAACCACCAAAATGTGGGGTAGAGGGTAGATAAACAAGTCAACAAACAATTATTAAGTATGTATTATGTGCCAGGCACAGTGCAAAGGACTAAGAAAGTTTTTGCTCTCAGGAAGTCCACAACCTAGTAAGAGAGACAATATGTAAACAATTATGTACAAAGAAATTTATACAAAAGATCATCTCATTCACAGCAGCCCTGTTTGTGGTGGCAAAGAATTGGAAATCAAGTAAATGTCCTTCAATTGGGGAATGGCTTAGCAAACTGTGGCACATGTATGTCATGGAACACTACTGTTCTATTAGAAACCAGGAGGGATGGGATTTCAGGGGAGCCTGGAGGGATTTGCATGAACTGATGCTGAGCAAGATGAGCAGAACCAGAAAGACACTGTACACCCTAACAGCAACATGGGGGCAATGATCAACCTTGATGGACTTGTTCATCCCATCAGTGCAACAATCAGGGACAATTTGGGACTGTTTGCATGGAGAATACCATCTGGATCCAGATAAAGAACTGTGGAGTCTGAACAAAGACCAAAACCAATTACCTTTAATTTAGAAAAAACTGATATCTTATTGTCTGATCCTGTTATCTCTTATACTTTATGTTTCTTCCTTAAGGATATGATTTCTCTCTCATCACATTCAATTTGGATCAATGTACACCATGAAGACAATGTAAAGATTGGCAAATTGCCTTCTTGGGGGGGGGTGGAGGGAGTGAAGTAAGTTTAGGGGAAAAACTGGGGCAGCTAGGTGTCGCAGTGCATAGAGCACTGGCCCTGCAGTCAGGAGTACTTGAGTTCAAATCCAGCTTCAGACATTTAATAATTACCTAGCTATGTGACTTTGGGCAAGTCACTTAACATCATTGCTTTTCAAAAAAACTAAAAAAACTTAAAAAAAAGGTTGGGGAAAAATGATAAAATTCAAAATAAATAAAATTTTTAATTAAAAAAGATCATCTCAAAAGTAGAATATTTAGTTTAAGGAGGCCAGGAAAAGGTTTCTTGTACAAGTTGGAATTTTAACTGAGACCAAAGGAAGTCAAAGAAGCCAGAAGGCAGAGATGAGGAAAGAGGGAGTTTCAAGCATGAGTGCTACCCAGTTAAAATGCTTGAAGTCAAGAGATAGTTATATGGAAGTTATGAAGTGGGGAGGGTTTGACTTAGTGTGGAAAGAATACTCAATGACTTTATAATCAGAGAATCTGAGTTCAAATCCTTCCCTATAATTTAATACCTGTATGATCATAGACAAATCCTTTAAATACTTTGTGCCTTTATTTACTTATATGTAAAATGAGGAGATTGGAGTAAACTGTTTCCTTTCATCTTTAAACATTTTTTATTCATGTTAAAGCACTCTACAACATCATTTTAAATTTATTTTAAAATTTTATTTCTATTTTTTTTAATTCCATTTTATTTCAGGACTAAATTCCTTCCTACTGCCATGTCCTCCTCGCTTCCCATCCACTGAAAAAGCAAGAACAACAAACCCATTGTAAATATGTATAGCCAAGAAAAAAAAACAAATGTCCATGTGTCCATGTCCAACAAAACAAAACAAAATATAAGCCTCAATCTGTATTCTCAGTCTATTGCCTCTCTTTATGGAGTTGGGTACTGTGTTTCATCATGAGTCCTCTAGAATTGTGGTTGGTCATTGGATTGCTCAGTTTCCTAAGCCTTTCAAAGTTGTCTTTACAATATTGTTATCATTGTAAATTTTTCTTCTGGTTCTGCGCACTTCATTTTGCATCAGTTCATACAAGTCTTCCCAGGTTTCTCTAAAAAAATCACTTCTTATAGTAGTATAGTATTCATCTCATTTACATGCCATAACTCGTTCAGCCATTGTCTAACTGATGGGCAGCCTCTCAGTTTCCAATTGTTTCCCAGAACAAAAAAAAAGCTGCTATAAATATTTTTATACATTTAGGTAATTTCCCTTTTTCTTTGGAATATAGATCTCATAGTGTTATGACTAAAAGTTATATGCTGTTTGATGGCTTTCTAGAATGCCAGGACCAGTTCATAGTTCCATCAACAGTGAATTAATATATCTTTGTCCCCTCAGCCCTTTCAGTATTTATCATTTTCTTTTTTGTCATCTTTGTCAATCTGATAGGTAATATTAGGTAGCACTTCAGAATTGTTTTAATCTGCATTTCTCTAATTACAAGCAATCTAGACAATTTTTTCATATCTCTATTGAAAGTTTTTATTTTTTCTCTGAAAACTATTTCTTCATATTTCATAACCATTTATCAATTGAAAAGGACTTATTCTTATAAATATGAATCTGCTCTCTATATATCTTAGAAATGAGATCTTGGGGGAGGTGCAGGGGATAGAGCACTAGCCCTGGAGTCAGGAGTACCTGAGTTCTAATCTGGCCTCAGACACTTAATAATTACCTAGCTGTGTGGCCTTGGGCAAGCCACTTAATCCTATTTGCCTTGCAAAAAAAAAAAGAAATGAGATCTTTATCAGAAAAACTTGATACAAAAAAATTCCAGTTTATTGTTTCTCTTTTAAATTTAGCTGAATTAGTTTTCCTTGTACAAAAAAACTTACTTTTTTTAATTACAAGAGTCCATTTTGCTTTTTGTAATCTTCTCTAATTTTTGTTTATTTATGAATTTTTCTCTGATCCATATTATCTTTCAAATAATTTCTTCCATGCTCTTCTCTTTTTTTGTTTTTTTGTAAGGCAGTAGGGTTAAAGTGGCTTGCCCAAGGTCACACAGCTAGATAATTATTAAGTGTCTGAGGTCATATTTGAACTCAGGTCCTCCTGACTCCAGGGCCAGCCACCTAGCTGCTCTCTTTTGTACTCTTCTAATTTGTTTATGATGCTACCCTTTATGTCTAAATCATGAACCCATTTGGAACTTGTCTTAGTACAGAGTATAAAATGTTGGTCTATTCCTAATTCCTCTCATACTGATTTACAGTTTTTCCAACATTTTTGCCAAGTAGTAAATGGGTTTATCAAACACCTAGGTTCCTGTGTTCATTTTTTAAATGAACATTATATATCTAATCTTTCCACTGAACTATCTCTTTCTTCATAAGTAGTACAAAATTGTTTACAATTTTATAACTTTGTAATATAGTCTGAGATTTGCTACTGCTAGATTCCCTTCCTTCTGTTTTTAAAAAATTTTAACATTTTTACTTAAAGTTTTGCATTTCAAATTCCCTCTTCCCTGCTCCTGCCTTAAATAGTAAACAATCATATACAGGTTATACATATGCAGTTATCTAAAGTATTTCCATGTTAGTCATTTTGTACATGAAGATTTGAATAATTCCCCAATTGATAAATGGTCAAAGGATATGAAAAAATTAAAGCTATCTATAGTAATATAAAAATGCTGTAAAGCATTATTTTTGTTGGTTTTTGCAAGGCAGTGGGGTTAACTGACTTGTTCTAGGTCACACAGCTAGGTAATTATTAAGTGTATGATGTCAGATTTGAACTCAGGTCTTCCTGACTCCAGGGTCAATGCTCTTTCCACTGCACCACCTAGCTGCCCTGTAAATCATTATTGATTAGAGAAATACAAGTTAAAACAACTTTGAGGTACCAGTTCACAACTATCATATTGGCCAATATAACTTAAAAGGAAAATGATCACTGTTGGAGGGGATGTGGGAAAATTGAGACACTAATGCATTGTTGATGGAGTTATGAACTGATCTAACCTTTCTGAAGACCAATTTGGAATCATGCCCAAAGGGCAATAAAACTGTGCAAACTCTTTGATCTAGTAAAACCACTACTAGGTCTGGGTCCTAAAGAGATCACAAAAATGGGGTAAAAACCCCACATGTACAAAAATATTCATAGCAGCTCTTTTTGAAGTGATAAATAATTGGAAATTGAGGGGATGCCCATCAGTTGGGGAATGGGTGAACAAATTTTGTCATATGAATATGGTGGAACACTATTGCTCTATTAAAAAACCATGAGGGACGAGACTTCAGAATAGCTTGGAAAGACTTGCATGAATTCATGCAGAGTGAGGTGAGCAGAACCAGCAGAGCAACATTGGGTGATGATCACCTATGAAGGACTTGCACATTTCAGTAGTATAATAATCAAAGACAAGTCTGAAAGACTTGTAGAAAATACCAACCATATCCAGTTTAAATGTAGACCAAAGCTTACTATCTTCAATTTTTTAAAGTTATAATATATTATGTTTTTTCTCTCTAATATTTTTTTCTTTTGGATTTGATTCTTCTTTCACAGCGTGATTAATATGGATCTATGTTTAGCATGGTTATCCATGTATAGCTTATATTAGATTGCTTTCTCTTGGGAGGGAGGGAAAGGAGGGAAGGAGGGAGAAAATGCAAAACTCAAAATCTTGCAAAAAAAATGATTGTTGAAAACCACCATTGCATGTAGTTGGAAAAATAAATAAATAAAATAGTTAATTAAAAAAAATAAAAAAGACTTGAATAAAAGGAAAAATGAAAGTGAAAATTAGTATACTTCAGTCTATATTCAGTCAATCAGTTCTTTCTCTCCTTCTTACTTTTTGCATCAATACCCACTGGGCTATAAAGCAGCCTACCATACACTTGGGGAGGTCTGGGAGGCATATATTTTGTCAGTGGTGTTAGTAGGAATTATTGTTCTGGACTTTAATTCAAGAGTTAACCAGTGTACTGTTTCTATTTCACTTTGTCCTCTGGTTCTCAGAGAATTAGGTAGTTCTTGTTTGTTATTTCTTTAAATATAGCATCCAAACATTTACTTTGGATTATGATTTTCACGGTCAGATGAATCTCAGATTGTTTTTCCTTTACTTGTTTTCCAAGACACTTTTTATAGCATAAAATTTACAGCTTTCTATTTTTTTTTTTAGGTTTTTGCAAGGAAAATGGGGTTAAGTGGCTCGCCCAAGGCCACACAGCTAGGTAATTATTTTTTAGGGGTTTTTTTTGCAAGGCAAATGGGGTTAAATGGCTTGCCCATGGCCACACAGCTAGGCAATTATTAAGTGTCTGAGACCGGATTTGAACTCAGGTACTCCTGCCTCCAGGGCTGGTACTCTATCCACTTCGCCACCTAACCACTCCAGTTTTCTATTTTTCAATCTCTTTATTTTGTTTTAATATTTCTTATTTTCATTTAAGTCATTATTTGGTTCATTCTAATTTCCAAGGAATTCAATTCTTGGGCAATTTTTGATTCTAAGCTATTCTTTCCTCTACAACTATTCTATTTTTTAATCTTTTGTTTTATTTCTTCCAGATCCACTTGTAGAACTTGTGATCAACTCATTCTTTTCTCTGAAATTCTACTGGAACTTGTTTTGTGTCTACTTTCTTTTGGGTTGTTATAAATGAATGAAAGAAAAACCTGCTTGAGAGAAAATTGTAGATTGTATTCACAAACCTTGCAAGATATGGGTACATCAGGTAGTTTTCAGAAACTCTTTCCCCTCTCTCTTGGATTTTCATAGGCTCTCAGAATTTGAGTTACAATCTAAGAGGTCCACTCATTCCATGACAAGCCCCTGATATGATCCTCCCCACATCATATGATGCATGATATGCTGATGAGCCCCAATCATCACAAGGGGTGTGTGGGTTAATATTCAATGACCTAATTGCACAAACTCAGTTGCATTAGGTCAAGCTCTCTAGGTCACTCTTGACTGGTTTTGAGTTTGCCATCTCTGGAATGGGATCAGGAAAACTCTCCCAGTTTTGTGATTGGCTGGATCATTTCCCCCTTTGTAATGGATTCCCTAAGGGCTCCCCTCCACCCTATGAAGACCAACACCCTACATTCCTCACATGGGTTTACCCCCTCAAACATTTCTCAGTACAAATTATCTCTGGCCTCAGTTTACAGCTTGAAGGTTTGTGCTTCTGTCAAACTCCTCTTTCATACTCCTGGATGGTTTGGGTATGCTCTGATATAGCCTAAGGTCAATGACTACAAGCAAGCCCCACCTTTTACAAGACTTATCTGACCTTGCCTCCTACTGTGATACAAGCTCTGGATGGTTCTTTGTTTTCTTTTGTTGGGTATTGCTCTAGCCTTGTCTCTTGCTATGGATAAGGTCCTTATACATTCCCATACTGGGCCTTCTCTAACTCTGTCTCCTGTTGTGGTTACTAACATATTTTGAACTTTTTCTTTTCTCTGAAGTGCCACAGGATTCTGGCAATCCTTTATTTTTTTTTTGCAAGGCAGTGGGGTTAAGTGGCTTGCTCAAGGCCACACAGCTAGGTAATTATTAAGTGTCTGAGGCCAGATTTGAACTCAGGTACTCCTGACTCCAGGGCCGGTACTCTATCCACTGCACCACCTAGCTGCCCCAATCCTTTATTTTTTACAATCCTATATTGGTCTGAGGCGTTAGTAGCTGATTTTCCTGGTGTTCTTTACTATTATTCATTCAGTTGAATTTTTAGAGAATTATTAGGTATGTTGAGTAATAGGAGAAGGAATCTGGGATCCTCTAGGTTCTAATATACTGCTATATTCTCACAATTCTTTGAATACTCTATTTTAAACTATCACGATTAAAGGCTTCCTCTGATCCTCACTGTGCCATAGAAATGACCTTGGGATCTCAAAGACTTTGACAGTTGAAAGTAAGTTCTGTCTAGTCCTACCATGCTCACAAGATTTAGAACATGGGCCAGTGGTTCAATATCCATCATCTAAGGATCAGACTATTTGCATTTGGAAAGGTTAATTATCAGATTGGTTGAACAATAATGAATTTGGGGAGGGGTACAACAACCCACCTCATGGATATCATCTACTCAAATAATTATCAGATCACAGAGGGCATGTGACTAATTGAGAATAAAACTACATTAGATTTGTAACTACCATATCAAACATTAGTCTTCTATTGACAATACTTGAAGAAGCTGTGATTGCAGATCTTTTCTCCATTAATGCTAGCTTGACATATGAGCAGACAATATTTGAAAATTTTTCTAGTTGTCACATGACATTGCTGATTCTTTTTGAGTTTGCAATGCACCAAAACTTCCAGATATTTTTGAGACAACTGCTCTCACCATGCCTCATATTTGTGAAGTTCGTGTTTTAAACTTAAGTTTGGGAGCAGCTAGGTGGCGCAGTGGATAGAGTTGGAAGGCCCTGGAGTTGGAAGGACCTAAATTCAAATCTAGCCTCAGACACTTAATAATTACTTAGCTGTGTGACCTTGGGCAAGTCACTTAATCCCATTGTCTTGCAAAAAACTCCATAAGTTTGATTTTACATTCATCCCTATTAAATTTCATCTTGTTGGATACATCCCAACATTCTAGTTCAAGAACCATTTGTTCCTATCTTGTGACAACTAATCTATTGTAGAATGAATTTGAATTTCATAGATTTTTGTCAATTCCCTAGAGATACTTAATGTAATACTTTTTTCTATCCCTTCTGGGTGAAAGTAGTCAGAAGCAGTTTACTTTCACATGGGAAGTAGTCTAATATACCTGCATTGACCTTCCCCAGGGCTACCCAAGCTCTTTCTCTTACTGGTACACTTTGGTGGGCAGAGAGACATGAAAGAGATATCTCTACCTGAGGACATTGATACATGCAACTACATTGATGACATAATGTTGACTAAGTCATGGTGGTCTATATAAGGAACAAAGGGTGAAAATCTACCTTAAGAAGAATTCAGGGTCTACCCTGCAAAGTCAAGTTTTGGAGAATACAGTGGGTGGGGAAAATCTAGAGAATTCTGGGCATAGTCTAGAATAAGTTAATGACACTTGTTTCCCCACAATCTAAGAAAGATACCCAAAGATTTATTGGATTCTTCACATTTTAGAGAATATACATTTTCCACACGGATATCCTGATGGCCCCCATTATCCTGTAGTTATTCATCAGTCTGCCTCTTTCAAGTGATTCCCAGAACAGATTTTATCCCTGGAAGCTATAAAGCAAGCTGTCTAGTAGTCTCTTCCCTTGGACCTTATGGGCTTTCCAGGTCCATGTTTCTACTCCATAAAGACTAGACTGAGTAGAGTCTTTGAGAGCCACTAAGAGGTGGCCAGAATAAGCAACTATTGGGCTTCTAAAGCTCCACTTTCTCCAGAATAGCCACTTACTATTCCACCTTAAACATCAGTTCCATGTTAGTTGTTGGGCTCTATTCCAAGGTCATATAGTCACTTCAGAGTTGCCCATTATGGGTTGGTTGATGCAATAAGGATCCTCTAATAAGATGGAAAAGAGGAAGGAGAAGATAGTGGGGAATGTGTGATATACCTTAAGTCAATAGTTAACAATGAAGGGAACTTCTGAAGGAAGAAATTGAAATATGGGAAATGGGAAAGGAACATCTCATTTTAGGGGTGGAAGGAGATCTTCCAAAGAATGCTTTAGAATAATATTCAATAATTAGAGATGGGGATCTGACTCCAAATTAAGCATATGGATCAATTTGGATAGTATCATCATTGTAACAAAATTGTTATGAACTAACCATGAACATTAAATCTCTCCATTTGTCTACTTCTTTTATTTCTGTGATAATTGTCTTGTCTCCTTGAGGGCAGACTATTTTGTTTTTATTTTTATATCCTCAAAGTCTAGAATGATATCTTATACATTGTAAGAGCTTTAAAAATGTCTGTTTAATTATTTAAAAAGAGAAAAAAATTTTTTCAGTGATATAAATATAAGTTGTGTCTTGATAGGTTTTTATGATTTTTAAGCATGCTGTTGAAATTTTAAATGGTATTTCTCTTTATAGATCTTCCAGGTTTTTGTTAGTCATATACAAAAATGTTAATGCTTTTTGTGGATTTATTTTGTGTCTAATTCTATTTCTCCCAAGTTATTAACTTATTCAGTTAATTTTGTGGACACTTTAGGGTCCTGTAAGTGAGCAAATAGAGATGAGTATCTTCATATAGAGATAATTTTTCATCCTTCTTTCCTACTTATTCCTTTAATTTCTCTTCCAATAGAAAAACAAAAGCTCCTTCTAGGCAGGGACTATTTAATGTTTGTTTTAGTATCCACAATACTAAATACAGGGGATAGCTAGGTGGCAGCTAGGTGGCACAGTGGATAGAGCACCAGCCCTGGAGTCAGGAGGATCTGAGTTCAAATGTGACCTCAAACACTTAATATAATTACTTAGCTGTGTGGCCTTGGGCAAGCCACTTAACCCCATTGCTTTATAAAAACCTAAAACAAAAAAAAATACTAAATACAGTTCCTGAAATACAGCAATCACTCAGTAAAAACTTGTTGAATTAAAATTAATTTATATTCTTAACTTTTCATTATAACTCAAAATTATAAGACCATGTCAAATTATAAAGGTGACATTAGGCATCTTTGGGTCACTCCTAATTTTACTAAGCTATCCTCTAGTATTTCTCCATTATAAGTAACTTGATCTCTCAATTTTAGATAAATGATGACAAGCTATCGATGCCAAAAATGAAAAATGGAGGAAAGACTAGAGATCAAAATAGATTAGTATTTCCTCCAAAAATATAACTGAAGAAAATCAGTGTCAAAAGCAAGTAGACCAAAAGAACCTAGAAACTGCCTCAGTTAGGAAACGTTTTATTTTCTTGTCCAGTAAAAAGATATGACAACATTCGCTTATAGCATGCAAACTAATTTATAAGATCTTTCACAAGAGGCTGGAGGAAGATCCCAAATTACATAACAGTATAAAAATCAAGACTTAATAGAGGGAAAATAAGTTTTCAAAAACCTTGGTGAGAGATTTAACTGAACTAAGTCTTCCTGGAGTTATTTAAGAATAAAACTAGAAGGCACATATTAAACAGATTAAATATAAAAGATATGCACTGATATTTATAACAAATGTTTTTCCATCAATTAGAGAAGAACCACCACACTTGTATTCTAACATCTCAACTCACTGTGTGCTACATGGAAAAAATTAAATGACACTAAAGAAAAGAATAAATGGGAATGGAGACCTACCAAGATCACAGAATAGGAGAAAGCAGTACAATTCATTTCTTCTCTTCAACTACTCAGATAAAGACATAGAAATATCATGAAAGTCCTGATGGAGAAATATGTTTTGATAATCTTTTTTGAAAAAAAGAAAAGAATGTGAAAAGGAATATATTATGAAAAATGGGGAGGAAGGATGAGGGAAATTATCTAATGTAATTGTGGTATGCAAGAAAATTAAGCAAACGAGGAAGGAGTGAGAGAAATAGAGAATACATAAACATTACTTTCATCTTAAGTGAACTAAAGAAGAAAGAATACACATGTGCCCACTTATACACTCACATACATGCACACACACACACACACACACACACACACACACACACACACACTGAGTTGGGTATAGATATACATTGCATTCACCAGGAAAACGAAAAGGATGAGGTAAAGTGAGAATAATAGGAAGGGTATTTTCAGGGAGGGATTAGTCATAAATAAAACAAATTCCAATTACATAGCATGACCTGTAAAGAGAATTTTAAAGAGAAAGAAAGAGTGAAAATGCACTCTTGGGCTATAAGTGAGGGAAATAGAAAAGAGGAACAGGCGCAGAACCAGACTGATGCAAGAGCACTGGCACCAAGCACTCTTCTCACCACCGTCTTCTTTGTCAAGAAGGGGTCAGGAAGCAAAGAGAAGAAAAAAAGTATAAGGGAATAGGATGGAGGGGAACACAAAACTAATAATAACTATGAATGTGAATAGGATTAATACAACCACAAAACTGAAGAACAGAATCAAATGGATTAATAACTGAATACGAAATAAACATTTTTGAGGGAATTGTGGAAAGATGGCTAAATAGGGTAGGAAATTAGCTAGCAAATAACTTAAAATAATGCCTCAAAGTAAATTTTAGAGCAGCAAAAATTATTAAAAGTTGAGGTAAAGTAGTCATCTAGCCTAATACAATTCCTTTTTAGATTTTTGCAAGGCAATGGGGTTAAGTGGCTTGCCCAAGGCCACACAGCTAGGTCTGAGGCCAAATTTGAACTCGGGTACTCCTAACTCCAGGGCTAGTGCTCTATCTACTGCACCACCTAGCCACTCTGATTTGTTCTTTTTTTAAGATTTTATTTATTTTGAGTTTTACAGTTCCTCCCCATTCTTGCTTCCCTCCCCCATCCCCCACAGAAGGCATTCTGTTAGTCTTCACATTGTTTCCATGGTATACATTGATCTAAGTTGAATGTGATAAGAGAGAGATCATATCCTTAAGGAAGAAAAATAAAGTATAAGAGATAGCAAAATTACATAATAAGATAATAGATTTTTTTTTAATTGAAAGTAATAGTCTTTGGTTTTTGCTCAAACTCCATAGTTTTTTCTCTGGATACAGATGGCATTCTCCATCGCAGATATCCCAAAATTGTCCCTGATTGTTGCACTGATGGAATGAGCGAGTCCATCAAGGTTGATCATCACCCCCATGTTGCTGTTAGGGTATACAGTGTTTTTCTGGTTCTGCTCATCTCACTCAGCATCAGTTCATTCAAATCCCTCCAGGCTTCCCTGAATTCCCATCCCTCCTGGTTTCTAAAAGAACAATAGTGTTCTATGACATACACATACCAAAGTTTATTAAACCATTCCCCAATTGAAGGACATTCACTTAATTTCCAATTCTTTGCCACCACAAATAGGGCTGCTATGAATATTTTTGCACAAGTGATGTTTTTACCCTTTTTCATCATCTCTTCAGGGTATAGACCCAAGAGTGAAGTTGTTGGATCAAAAAGTATGGGCATTTTTGTTACCCTTTTGGTGTAATTCCAAATTGCTCTCCAGAAAGGTCGGATGAGTTCACAGCTCCACCCACAATGTATTAGTGTCCCAGATTTCCCATATCTCTTCCAACACTAATTATTGTTCTTTATGGTCATATTGGCCAGTCTGAGAGGTGTAGGTGGTACCTCAGAGAAGCTTTAATTTGCATTTCTCTAATAAGTAATGATTTAGAACAATTTTTCATATGACTATGGATTGCTTTGATTTCCTCATCTGTAAATTGTCTTTGCATGTCCTTTGAGCATTTGTCAATTGGGGAATTAGCCTAAATCAATTTGGAAGGACTTTAGGAACAATCAGACCTCCCCAATGGACCTGAATGAAGTGCAAATACCTCCAGGCATATTCCACTGTTTCTGGTTGGGAGCAGTTATGTGGGTGGTAGCCTCAATTTTGGGACTATCTGCCTCCAGAATAGTGTGGAAAGATTATAGGGTGGATATTAGGTGCTGGACTTTGGGCTCTAGTTTGCTAACCAGATAGGGTCTGAAGCTTTGGATGCAGGTAAGGAGGAGCAGCAAGTATGTGACATGCAGTAGTAAAAAAACAGGGCCCTGCTGGCTGTGGGCACTTGCAGGAGAGACTGGAGTCCCTGATTTCAGTTCCAGGGCAGAGGAGCAACCTTATGCTTTCATTTGTCAGAGGGACCATAGAGAACAAGAGTGTCTGAGGTGGCAGCGATGCTGGGGGCTCTGGTCAAGATTTATGAGTGGAAAGGAGTACCTGAGGTCACTTTAAAAAAAAAAATTTTTCAGATTTTATTTTGAGTTTTACAATTTTTCCCCTAATCTTACTTACAATTTTTTTTCTCTCACTTTATTTTTTGTGAGGTCTATTTTTGTTGGGGGGAGGGGATTATGTTTACTCTTACAAGACTAATTTAGTAAAATGTAAATAAATAAATAAATAAAATTTAAAAGATTGATAAAAACTGCATGTAGTTGGAAAAACAAATAAAATATTTAAATTTAAAGAAATAAAATAAAATTGACATAAAAAAAGAATATTCAGTGTTCATGGCTATGCCATACCAATATTGTACAAATTATAATTTAATGTTGTTCTACATACTATAAAAGAAATATTTAATAAAACTTGATGAAATAAAACAGAATTCACTTAAAGGAACAAAAGATCTAGAGTATCAAGGGAAATTATGAAAGAAGGCAAGGGTGAATAAAGAATGATACTTCTAGGACTCAGCTATATTATAAACCAGTCATCATTAAAACTATTCGATACTGATAAAAAATTAGATAAGTAGATCAATGGAACAGAGCAGACAAGGAAGAATCAGAAATAATAGGATTCAATATTGTTCAATGCTCAACATACTTGAAAATATAAATTATTTAAGAAAGAACTATCTATATGATAGTAGCTTTGGGGGAAACTGAAAATTTCAGCAATTTGGCAGAAATTAGAATTGGAAAAACATCTTAAAGCATATTCCCAATAAATTCAAAATTGATATATGATCTGAATTTTAAAGATTATGACACAAAAATAAAGAAGTAAATCATATCCCTTTTATAGTTATGAGTAGGCAGTATATTCATAACTAACAAGAGATAGAGTCAAGTACACAAATAGATAGTTTTATTAGATGACACAGAAAAGTTTCTGTACAAACAAAATGTATTCATCTAGGATAATAAAAGGGGAAGCAATTTTATGATAAAAAATCAAACCAAACCTCTTGTGTCAAATTTCTGATAAGAATATGGCATGCAAGATCTCTCCATAACAGTTATATTTAAAAACAGAAGTCATTCCCCAAATAGTTAAGTGGTCAAAGGATATGAACAAACAGATCTCAAAAGAAGAATTATAAACTATTAATAGCCATATGAAATACTGCTTCAAATCCCTAATAATAAAAAGAAAATAAAATCAAGACAACTCCTGAGGTTTCACCACATAATTTGAAATTTGGCAAAGATGACAAAAGATGGAAATGTTTAAGGGATTGTGGGAATGTAGGCACCATAACTGTGCATTGCTGGTGAAGCTGTGAATTAGTGCAATGTTTCGAAAACAATTTGGAATGATCCAAATAAATTTAATAAATCGTTCATATCCTTTGACCCAGAGATTCTAATACTAGGCCCTCCAAGGAAGTCACTGATAAAAAGCAAGTCCTCACATATAGCAAAATATTTATAGCAGCACTTTACAAGCTGGTACAGAAATAGTTTTCTATTGAATGAGAAATAGCTAAACAAACTGTTTTACATGAATGTAATGGAATGTTATTGTATTATAAGAAATAACAAATATGATGAATACAGAAAAATATATTACATAAAAAGACTTACATGAACTGATATGGAGCGAAGTAAACAGAGACAAGAAAATGGTATATACAAAACGACAAAATATCCAATGTAATTGGAAAAAACAACTACAAAGTAATCAGAAATAAATGTTATGTTCATATATGCAAAAAAAGATGGGAGATTGGACATCTGATTCTTATGTCTTCTAAAACTTCTCCAAAGCAGAAATTACACACCAGAGATAAAGCAACTTCAGTTGTCTCCATAGTATAGGACATTCAGAATCCAAAAGGTTAAAAAATCTAAATCCATTTAACTCATTACCCTGAGTTCACTAAACACCCTTCCTCTACTTCCCTTGCAACCAATAGCAAGGCTACATTAACAGACCAAAGGACTTCCTATAGACTGGAAAAAAAAAATACTTCCACACCTCAGTCCCCTCTCTCTCCTTCCAGTGCCAGGGCTATGACAGCCAGCCAGTATAGCCACAGCTTTTTAAGAGAAAAAGCCTTCTACTACCCCATAGTCCCAACACTGCAGAGCTCTAAAATGCTAGTGCTGGGGTGGACAACTAGTAACACCAGCACAGAAGTCCTCTGAACTGTCAGTGCTGACTCAGAGAACTCAGTAACAAAGGAATTAGGACAGGATAACAGGACATGACAATATGCGTTCATGTTGAGGGAAGAGGAAGGTCTACACAGTATTTCATTAAGCCTGAGGAAAAGAATACAGAATTCAGCAGGGTCTAGTTATGACCACCCAAAAAGTCATTTGAGGCAGAGAGACCTAGATTTGTGAAGCATGAATTGCACAGCATGAAAGGAGGCTGGGATGCGTTGATATCTAGCCCCCAAGGAAATCACCATCAGAGGCAACAGTCAGAAAGTGAATAAGGGGTTGGGAGGACTAAAATTGCAAAGATTTTAGGAAGAAGAAACTAAAAGATCTTAAGTATAAGCAGATAACTCAATAGAGAAAACATTAACAACAGATGGAAATGTGGTCTCCAGATCCAGTAAATTAGTTCGGGAATCTATGAATAAATACTATAAAACAAAGGAAAATGATCTAACATTTGATGAAATAGAGGACCCTCAGGAATATGTAAAGAACATGGAACCACAACATGATATTCCTGAGTGCTTCAAAAGATAAAAGAGAATTATGAGAGCAGAATTCATGGCCTATACAACAGAAATAATGAGCAGAATAGAAAAACTGTAATCTGCAATAGCAAGTCTTACTAAAGAAAAGATAAAAAACGAGATTGGGAATGCAAATGTCTAGGAGAAGAGAAGTAAAAACAATAACATGAAATGAAAATATGCTCTATATACACGCAAAACATACTGATCTCAAAGATAGGATGTGTAGAGACAATCTAAGGTTCCCAGAAGACCCCCAACAGAACATCGGGAGAATTAAGATATTGATTATGTTTTCAGACTTTGTCAATGTATTTGTCAGTTCTCCTGATCAGTTTTTCTCTTCATCTTTTTTTTCTTTGAAAACAAAATTCTAATTTAAAAAAATTAAAAGGAAGGAGGTTTAGCAATATCAGATCTTAAACTGTATTATAAGATGGCAATTATCAAGATTATATGATATAGGGGCTTCTGGGTGACACAGTGGATAGAGCACCGACCTTGCAGTCAGAAGGACATGAGTTCAAATTTGACCTCAGACACTTAATAATTCCCTGGCCATGTGATCTTGGACAAGTTATTTAACCCCATTGACAGAAAAATTATGTGATATGGACTAAAAAATAGAAAGGTGGATCAGTAGAGATACAGCAGCATATAGTAAATGATTATAGTAACCTTGTGTTTGTTAAATATAAAGATTTAAGCTTTTTAAATAAGAATTTACTATCTGGAAAAATATTGGAGAAACTGGAAAGCAGACTGACAAAAATGAGGTATGGACTAATATTTTACACTATTTCATAAGGTCAAAATGGATATATGATCTACATTTTTTTTAGGTTTTGCAAGGCAAATGGGGTTAAATGACTTGCCCAAGGCCACACAGGTAGGTAATTATTAAGTATCTGAGGCCGCATTTGAACCCAGATACTCCTGACTCCAAGGTCGGTGCTCTATCCACTGCACCACCTAGCAGCCCCTATGGTCTAAATATAAAGGAAGATATCATAAGTAAATTGGAAGAACATAGAACATAAATTAGAACATATTCCTTATCAGATTTATAGAGAAGAGAAGAATTCATGAAACAGAATAAACAAGAAACAGAAATAACTGTGAGATATAAATGAGTAATTCTGATAATATTAAGTTTAAAAGGTTTTGTGCAAATAAAAGCAATGTAGCCAAGATTAGAAGGAAAGTAGAAAATTGGGGGGGGGGGAATTTTAGAGATAGTTGATCAGATAAAGGTCTTGTATCTCAAATATATAAAGAACTTTGACAGATTTATAAGAATATGAGTCATTCCCCAATTGCTAAATAGTCAAAGGATATGAATAGTCAGTCTTTGGAGTAAGAAATCAAAGCTTTATATAGTCATGAAAAATACATAAATCATTATTGATTAGAGAAATGAAAATTAAAACAATTTTGATGTAACATAGCATACTTATCAGACTGACTAAAATGATAAAAAGGGAAAATGACAAATGTTGGAGGAATGTGGAAAAATGGGGACATTGCTACACTACTGGTACAACTGTGATGGTCATGTTACAATGTTACAATGTGTTTTTGCCTTGTTAGTTAGTTGAAACAAAAGTAGTGATACTGGTTTCTCTTTTGGAATATCTGAATGATGTAATGATAGATCCATGTGAAATTATTTTTATGCATTATAAACTAGTTTGAATCTTCTCAGAGCAATGTTTTAAAATATTTATACACATAAATATAATACAGTCAAAGCAAGTGAATTGGGTTGATGCTAGAATCTTAGTTTAAATTTGTTTATTTTTATGCAAAACTTGTGGCCTTTTTAAAAGGCACCAGGATTATAGTTTCATTCTCTGAGTTGTCTCCTGGAGTTAATTGTTTGGTTAGCACTTCAGCAAATCTTTGTAAAGTACATATAGCTGTAGACAGTGAAACAGAGAGACCTTTGTTGGGGGATGGGATGGGGAAATACTTTTTAAAAAATTTAAGTTCTCTCCAGAATGGAAAACAAATAATCAAATTTCTTTCATTCACCAAATGTTGAGTTCCTTTTCAAAAAAAATCATGGTAGCTAAGCTTAAAAGGGAAACAGATAACTAAGAAAAAATGTTTATAGTAAATTTCTGTGATAAGAATATCATTCCAAAGACATATGAGGTGTTCATTCAAATTTCTAAGAACATGAGCCATTCTGCAATTGATAAGTGGTCTAAGAATACAAAAATGAAGTTTTCAAAGGAAGAAATTCAATTTTTCAAAAACTACATGAAAAAATTTTACAAATGATTAATAGAGAAATGCACATTAAAGGAACTTTTTGACCACAGATTGGCAAATTTTATAAAGAAGAACTATGATAACTATTGTAGGAGAAACAGAAAAGACACATTAATGCATCATTAGTAGAAATAAGAATTAGTACAGCTATTATGAAAAAGGATTTGGCCCCCCAAACTCACAAAACTGTTTATACCTTTTGATCCAGCTATATCACTACTAGATCTATACCCCAAAAGAAATAAGAAAATACGTACAAAAATGTTTATAGCAAAAAAGTGGGAAATAATATAAATTAAGGAATAATCGTAAGCAATTTTGGAATATGAATGTATTGTAATATTATTGTTCTGTAAGAAATGGTACAGGGAACTTTCAGAGCACCCTTGGAAGACTTGTGAGAACTGAAGGAGAGTTAAGTAAACAAAACCAGGAATGCAATTTAAATTTAATAGTAATATTTGAAAAAGAAACTCTGATCAGTACCATGATTTCATTGTATTGGAATCCCATGATTCCAGAGGACCTATGTTAAAACATGCTGGTTCTTGTCCTTTGTTATCGAAGAAGACCTAAATGACATCACTATGTTAGAGTCAAATTACAGGGTGTCCAACTGTGGCTGATCAGCCCAATATGGTCTCAGAATGCTCTACCACATGTTGGGCACAAATTGTCCGGGTGAATACCTGGGGTGCTTACTCTAAACTTATGTATGTTATTTCCTTTGAACTGCTTCAGTTCTGCCTTGCTCATAGAGCACAGCCCCCTCACTGATGAGGGCATGCCATGCTGGGCAGTCCTGTGCCAGTGTCTCCCATGCTGTACAATCAATTCTAAAATTCTTCAAAGAGACCTTCAGGGTGTCCCAGTTTCACTTCTTCTGACCCCCTTGTGAATGTTTGCTCTGTGTGAGGTTTCCATAGAACAGTGTTTTTGGCAAGCATCCTGGCATTCTAACAAAATGGCCAGTCCATTGTAGCTGTGCTTTCTGTAGTAATATTTGAATGCTTGGCAGTTTAACTAGAGAAAGGACCTTAGTGTCTGGTATCTTCTCCTGCCAGGTGACCTTCAGAATCTTTCCAAGACAATTTAAATAAAAGCAATTCAGTTTCCTGACCTGGTGCTGATAGACTGCCCAGATTTCACAGGTGTATAGCAATGAGGTCAGCACAAGGGCTCTGTAGACCTTCAGTTTGGGAGTCAATCTAATACCTCTTCTCTCCCATACTTTATTTCAGAATCTCCCAAATACTGAACTAGCTCTGACAATGTGTATGTCAAACTCATTGTCAATGTGTACCTCCCTGAAAATGACACTGCCAAAGGAAGTGAATTTGTCCACAAGATTCGAAACTTCTCCATGATTCCACATATGGATGGTGTAATGTTGGCTAATGGAGCACCTGGGTTTTTCTTGGTGTTCGTTGTTAGGTCAAAATGAGCTCAAGCAGCAGAGAATCTATCCATACTTTGTTGCATCTTATCTTCAGAGACTGCATTGAGTGCACAATTATCTGCAAACAAAAGATCGTACACCAGAACACCCTCTACTTTAGTCTTGGCTTGTAGCCTTTTCAAGTTGAGGAATATAACATCAGAGCGGTAGCTGATCTTGAGACCATGTTCATCCTCAGTGAAGGTGTTTAATAACATGGCTGAAAACATCATGCTAAAAAACATGGGAGCAAGGACACAGTTTTGTTTAACTCCACTAGTGACTGGGAAATCAGGAGAGTATCATCCACTATACAGAACCTGGACAAGCATGATGTCATGAAAGTGACAAGTAAAACAAGTTCCCTCATGGCCATGTCCCCAAAATATATGTTTTATTTTCCACCCTTTCACCTGTCGGAAGGTAAATAGCATATTCCAACTGAAGAACTTCTCCAAGTAACCAAATTTTGATATAATTTTTCCATGAACCCTCACTACTAACAGTATTAAAGACCTTGGTAAAACCTACAAATATTGAATACAGACCTCTCTTCTGCTCCTGGCATTTTCCTGGAGTAGTCAGGAAGCAAATATCATATCGACAGTTTCTCAATCCTTTCTGAAACTACACTGGCTTATAGGGAGGTAACCATCTTCCAGGTGAAGGATCTGTCAATTGAAAAGGATGCTGGAAAGAATATTACCAAGTGACTAATAGAAAAGCACACTTGTGATTGTCACAGGACAGTCTATTCCCCATTACTTTTATAGAGATGGACAATGTAGCATCCTTGAATTCTTGGAGGATAACCTCTTCATGCCATATAACCTGGAAAATCTCAGTCACCTTTTGGATGAGCAATGAACCCCTCACCTTGTAAATCTCAGCTGGAATAGAATCAGCACAAGGTGCTTTGCCATATGAAAGGAGCCTAATGGTATTCAAAACCTCTTCTTCAATTGGAACATGCTATTTACCTCCTGACAGGTGATAGATGAAGGGGTGGAGAATAAAACATATATTTTTTTGGACATGGCCATGAGGGAACTTGTTTTACTTGAATATGTAAATTTGTTATACATTTTTTTTTCTACATGGAGCAAGAGAGATGGGAGAAAGAGAAAATAAATTTTTGGTAATTAAAAAATAAAATTGAACTAAAAGGAAAATAAATCTTGTTAATTAAAGAAAATGAAATTTTTAATTTTTTAAAGAAAGGATTAACAAATAATTAGAGAGTTTTTCTTCAGTACAATTCCACCCTGCTCTAAGCCTCACGGAGTCCAGGATCAAGCAATATACCCTGCCAGGCTCTGCTCTGCTTGCCTCAATATCATTGCCCAATGGAAGACTTAATGGAAATAAACAAAAGCCCCTCACAAGACACAAAGCTTCCTTTTCAGTTTTGAGTTAAAGGCAAACAAAGATGATCATTTTAGGATAGATAATAATCCAAATGAGCACCAGTTGACATGGAGGACCAGATGTAAAGAATGCATTGAATGATGCAAAGAATGAATTACATGTTGCTGAAGAAGCACTGAATTGTGGCAACTCAATTAAGTAATACTGGCATCTTTGAAAATACTTGAGTAATATAGCAACTCTGCTTGGAGTGGCAAAGAATTGGAAATTGAGGGGATGCCCATCAATTGGGGAATGACTCAACAAACTGCGGTCTATGTATGTGATGGAACACTATTGTTCTGTAAGAAATCCTGAGGGACGGGATCTCAAAAAAGCCTGGAAAGACTTGTATGAATTGATGTTGATTGAAATGAGCAGAACTGGGGTGGCTAGGTGACACAGCAGATAGAGCACCAGCCCTAGAGTCAGGAGTACCTGAGTTCAAATGAAGCCTCAGACACTTAATAATTACCTAGCTGTGTGGCCTTGGGCAAGTCACTTAACCCCATTGCCCTGCCAAAAAAAAAAGAAAGAAATGAGCAGAACCATAAGAACATTATGCACACTAACAACAACATGGGGTGATAGTCAACCATAATGTACTTGTTCATTTCAGCAATACAACAATCAAAAACAATTTTAAGGGATTTGTGATGGAAAATGCCATCCATATCCAGAGAAGGAACTGTGGAGTTTAAATGAGGACCAAAGCTTATCATCTTCAATTTTTAAAAGTTGTTTTATGTATTATATAATTTTTTTTATCTCTAATGATTTCTTTCTTCCATTTGGATGTGATTCTTCTCTCACAACACATTAAATTTCAATCTATTTTTAGCTTGGCTACAAATGTAAAACTTTTATCAGAGTACTTTCTGTCAGGAGCAGGATGGAAGGAAGGGAGGGAGAAAAATTATAAAACTCAAAGCCTTGCCAAAAGTGATAGGCAAAAAACTACTATTGTATGCAAAAAAGAAAATATTTGCCTTATAATTTATAACTTTTGCTTTATGCTGATATTATTATAGGTGTAAGCATATTATAAAAATCACCTGGAAAAAAAAGAAAACATTTGTGTAAGTTGTAATTTCTCTAGGTGTCTTTAATATTATATCACCAATAGTTTTAGAGCTGAAATGTAGTTCATTGATGAAGAATGCTGCCCCCTCCTTACATAGAGGTTATAGACTAATTGCATGCTGAGAGATAATTTTTTCGATATTGGCAATATGATTATGTGTTTTGCTCGACTATGCCTATTTATTGCAAGAGTTTTGTTTTTTTAAAGGGAGAAGGAAATGGAATGGAGGAAAAAAAATAAATATCTACCAAGTGAAAAGAATAAATTTAATTTAAAAAATGAAATAGGCTTCAGTGTCTGTCTATATTAATGGCCAACACAAACCAGCATTAGAGAAAGACTTGAAGGTAAAAAAAGGCAGAAGTGGGGAGGAGGAGGAAGAGCAGAAAAAAGATAAGTAGAAGGAAAAGATGAAGCAGAAAGAAGCAGAAAGAGGAGGAAGAGAAAGAGAAGAAGAAGAAGAAGAAGAAGAAGAAAGAATGGAAGAAGGAAAGAAGGAAGGAAAAAACAGCAAAACTCTTAAATATATCTGGCAAGTAATCTCCTGGAGTTGATCACAAGTTTCCACAGAAATTGGGAAAACTGTTTGAAAATCATAATGATTTTGGCGATGACATTCCTGAGTTTTCATTTTGATATTTCTTTCAGGAAATGATTCTATTTTCACTTTGTCATCTTGTTCTAATATGTCTACATGGTTTTAGCATATTTCTCAAAATATGATATCTGAGCTCTTTTTAGTCATAGCTTTCAGATAGTTCAATGATTCTTAAATTATCTCTTCTTAAATTATCTTTTTTTGTTCTCTTCAGGCTGTTCATTTTTTATATGAGAAGTCTTACTTTTTTGATCTTTTGGCTTTGTTATAACATTTTTTGGAGTTTCATGGAACCATCAAATTCTGTTCAGTCCACCCAAATTTTCAGCGAGTCTGTTATTTGGGTATGGTTTTGTACTTTTTGTACTAAGCTGTTAATTCACCTTCTAAATTTTATTCTTCATGACTCTCATTTCGATGTCAATTCTTGCCAGTAGCACTCTCATTTCATTTATGATATTCTTTTTACACTTCACTTCTTATAGGAATTCTAATTATAGCAAACATTTTTTATTTCAAAGTTTTGTTTTTTGATGCTTAAGATTTATTCTTCTGGATTTGGATTTTGGGCATCCCTGGCCTCATAGAAACCTATTCATCTTTTTCTTCATCTCATTCTTTGTCTTACTTCCCAGATTAGAGCAGTGTGTTAGGGCCAGATTCTGCCAATTTCAAGGGGCGGCTAGGTGGCGCAGTGGATAGAGCACCGGCCCTGGAGTCAGGAGGACCTGAGTTCAAATCCGACCTCAGACACTTAATAATTACCTAGCTGTGTGGCCTTGGGCAAGAAACTGTTGGGCCAGGAGTTGAGTATTCAATCTCCTCTCTCTTCTTTGGCTCAGAAAAATAGCACTTGGACTTTATGACCCTGTTCAGAGGTGGGAAAGGGGAGAGGGTCAGTCTCTCTATACCAGAACCACAAAATTGGGACCCTATTTTGAAGTAGGGATTGAGTCTGAAATCCCCTCTCCAGGGTCAGAGTAGCAGCACTAGATCCTAGCTCACTCCTATTCCATAGCTCTTGCCCTGGTTACTTGCTAGTGGGTGAAATTTGTGATCTTATATTAGAAAGATGATTTAATGTATTTTCTCCTTAATTTTTCTTATCATTAGTCAGTTTTTTCCTTAAATCATTGTTAGAGCAGCTGTAGGGAAAGTTGGACTGTGTAGCTTCCTTATACCTAATCATCTTGGCTGATCTCCACAAGAAGAAAATGATGTTAAAAATGATGATAATGATAATTTTGACAAAAATTAAGAAAAGACACTTTTAATGAAGAAATCCTTTTGTGATTCTGCAGCAAAAAAGTACAAAAATCAAACCAGAATGAAAAAGATTCAAAGCCACCCACCTACACCCACCCCAACCCCACAGTACCCCCACTTCCACACACCCACACCCACACACACACACACAATGTCAAGTCCTTCAAAAAACAGGACACTACTTACTCCCAAAGGATCTAGTTCTGTAGAGGATATTAAAGCAAAACTTCAGGCAAGCAGAGTAAAAAGACTGTTTCCTCCCAACAGTGGAAGGCAAATTCATCATTTATGTAAAGAATTGCTTCCAGATGCCTGATCAGGAGGCTTTTCAAATTCTCTGGCTGTGTAGGAAATCTCTAAGAAATAGTTTGAACAGTAAGTTAAAATTTTCCATTTTATCTTGATAACAGTTGATATCTGGCCTTTCTTTTTGAAATGTAGAATGAGAACTTTCTCAACCATGCCTAATAAATGCCATCCATATTATTTTGCCAAGAATGTGTTACCCAAAATTCCTGTTTAGTTTTTAAAGATCAGACCTCACTCTTTGCTTCATTTAAGTATGTATGGAATGTTATGATAGGGAATAGTAGTCAGACAAATGGAAATAATAAGGAGATAAAAATATGTGAAATAAATTCGGTATTTTAATTATTTTTTTAAATTAACCAAAGACCAAATAATAGTCCTAAAGAACTGATAGGTCAAAGAACAAATCACAGAAACAATAGAAAATTTCATCAAAGGAAAAGAAAATAATGAAGCAACATATCAAAAGCAGACATTAGCAGAAAATTTCCATTTCTAAATGCTTTCTTAACAAAAGAATTAATCAATGACTAGAGCATGCAGCTAAAAATAATTTTAAGCCAATAAATTAAAAACTTCCAACTAAACACAAAGTAGAAATTCTGAAAATCAAAAACATTAACAAAAGCAAAAAACCCACTAAAACTGATATTTAAAAATTAGAGCATATTTTAAAAAACTAATAAAATAGATAAAATTAATGGTTTCTTAAAAGAAAAAAGAAATCCAAATAATTAATAGAACAAATGAAAATAGAGAATTCACAAAAATGAGATGTAAAATAAAAGGAACTATTTAGACAATTATGCACTCAAAATGATAACAGAAGAAATGGACTTAGAAAAATATGAATAACTGATTAACAGAAGCAATCAATTATTTAAATAACTCAATGTTAGAAAAAAGAAATTGAACAAGCCAAAAATGAACTCCCCCCCCAAAAAAACCCTCCAAGATTAGATGTATTTACAAGTGAATTCTATTAACCATTTAAAGTACAAGTAATTCTAATACTGGCTAAATCTCTAGTAAAAGCAGAAAAAGAGACTCTTCTGTAGTCTTTCTATAAAACAAATAATATTTTGATATCTAAAAAAGAAGTAAGTACAGCAACAAAATAAATCTATAAATCAACATCCCAAATTAACATTGACATAAAAATATTAAGTAAAATAGTACCAACTAGGCAACAGCAATATACTAAAAAGATTATAATCACTAGGACCAGGTTAAATTTATGCCAGGAACAATAAGTTTGGTTAAACATTAAGCAAACTATAAATATAATAGGCCATATAAAGAACAAAATTCAAAAAACCACATGATTATATAAATAGATACTGAAAAGACTTTTTAAAAATCCACACCCATTTCTGTCAAAAACTCAAAAAGAATGAATATGAATGGAAATTTCCTAACCAGAGTCAGTAGTATCTATTTAAAACCAAGAGTAAGCATTTTATCTAAGGGAGAAAGGTTGGAGGCCTTTCAAAAAAAAGATTAAAGACAAAAGAAGAATGCCCCTTATCATTTAACATAGTACTAGAAATGCTATTACAGCAATAATATGAAAAAAGGAAATGGACAGAATTAATCTAAGTAGAAAAAAAATAAAACTATCACTTTTTGAATATGATATAATGATCTGTTTGGACAGCCCTAAAGTAGTCGTTAGGGTTTCAGTTAAAAATAACTGAAATAATAATTGTTGTAAGATATAAAATGAATTTCACTTAAATCATTGGCATTTCTGTATATTAGCAACAAAATAAATCAGGAAGATATAGAAAGAGAAATTCTAATCAAAATCAATACAGAATGTATAAAATCCTTAGGAAACTGTCGACCAAGACACACATGGCATCTTTATGACAGCAACAAACAATTTTTACATAAGTAAGGGCATTAATAACTGAAGAAATATTAACTTCATCAGTGGATCTTAATAACAATACAAATAACAATTTGTTGTTTAATCATTTTTCAGTTGTGTCCTACTCTTCTTCATGATCCCCTTTTGGCATTTTCTTGGCAAAGATACTAGAGAGGTTTGCTGTTTCTTACAGCTCATTTTACAGATGAGGAAATTGAGGAAAACAAAGTTAAGTGTCTTGCCTAGGGTTAAGTGCCCAGGGTCCCACAACTAATATTTTAGGCTGAATTTGAACTCAGATCTTCCTTACACTGGGCCTGGCATTCTATCCACATTAGTACCACCTAGGGACCCAATATAAATAATGTTACTACCTAAATTAATTCTCTTACTCAAGTGCATATCAATCAAACTAGCAAAGGATTGCCTAATGGAGTTAGAAAAAATAACCAAATTCATTTGGAGGAACAAAAGTTTAATCATCATAATGAAAAAAATTGGAATGAAGGGAGTCTTGCGGAAAGAGTATGCAAGCTGTACTGCAAAATAGTAAACATCAACTTGATAGTGGTTATAAAACAGAGAGGCTGATCGGGGAATAGATTAAAGTCATAATAATAATAATAATAATAATAATGATAGTCATCCTTTGATCTTAAGTAAAATTGTGATTTGGATTACAACAGACAGACACAAACAAATTCCGTAGTCTTGTGTTCAAATAAAGGCCCAAATTCTAGGGGGAGTCACTTTTCAGCAAAAACTGCTAGGAAATTTTGAAAATAGTCTAGCAAAAATTAGATATAGAACAATATTTCTCACCATATATGAAGAGAAGTTACAAATGAATATTGGATTTAGATATAAAAGATTACATCATAAACAAAGGAGGAGCACAGAAGGAATTATCTTTCAGAACTATGGCTAGGAAAGAGTTCATAACCAAGCAAGGAATAGAGATTACCATAGAAGAGAAAATGAATAACTTTGGTTAAAGTTTAAAAGTTTTTGTATAAACTAAGCCAAAGCCTCTAAGATTAGAAGGGAAAAAATTAGCTGGGGAAAAAACTATTGCAGCAATTTTCTCTGATAAAGGTCTCATTTCCAAGATTTATAAGTAATGTATCCAAATTTATAAACTAAAAACCATTGCCACCCCCCCAAGAAAACCAAGGAAATAAACAGGCATTTCTTTTTTATTTAAATTATATATTTTATTTTATTTTTTTAACATTCATTTTTGTAAGATTTTGAGTTTCATATTTTTCCTTCCCTCCTTTCCCTCCCCCTCCCTCCTCCCCATAATCAATGAGTAATCTGATAAAAATTAGACATGTACAATCATGTTAAAACATTATTCCATTAGTCATGTTGTGAAAGAAGAATCAGAACAAAAAGGAAACAAGTGTGAGAAAAAGCACAACAAATTTTTTTTATTTTTTTAGATTTTTCAAGGCAACGGGGTTAAATGGCTTGCCCAAGGCCACACAGCTGGGTAATCATTAAGTGTCTGAGGTCGGATTTGAACCCAGGTACTCCTGACTCCAGGGCCGGTGCTTTATCCACTGCGCCACCTAGCCGCCCAACAAATTTTTAAAAATGACAACAGCAAGCTTTGGTTGCATTGAGACTCCATAGTTCTTTCTCTGGATGTGAATGGCATTTTCTATTACAAGTCTTAGTATTTGATCACTGTATTGCTAAGAAGAGTTAAGTCTGTTCCAGTTGATCATAACAAAATGTTGATGTTAAGGTGTATAATTATCTCCTAGTTATGCTCAGCATCAATTCATGGAAATCTTTCCAGGTTTTTCCTGAAATCTGCCTGCTTGATTTCTTACAGAACAATAATATTCCATCACATTCATTTACCACAATTTGTTGAGTCATTCCCCAGTTGATGGGCATTCTCTCAATTTCTAATTCTTTGCCACCACAAAGAGAACTACTATAAATATTTTTCTACAAATTGGTCCCTTTCCCTTTTCTGTGATTTTTTTTGAGATATAGACCTAGTAGTGGCATTGCTGGATCAAAGGGTAGTTTTACAGGCTTTTGGTCACAGTTCCAAACTATTTTCTAGAATGAATGGATCAATTCACTACTTCACCAATAGTGCATTAGTGTCCCTGTTTCCCAACATTCCCTCCCAAAGGTATCATTTTCCTTTTCTGTCATATTAGCCAAACTGAAAGGTATGAGGTTATGATAACTCAGAGTTATTTTAATTTGCATTTCTCTAAACAAAAATGATTTAGAGCACTTTTGTTTATTTTTTTTACAAGGCAAATGGGGTTAAGTGGCTTGCCCAAGGCCACACAGCTAGGTAATTATTAAGTGTCTGAGACTGGATTTGAACCCAGGTACTCCTGACTCCAGGGCCGGTGCTTTATCCACTACACCACCTAGCTGCCCTAGAGCACTTTTATATATGACTATAGATAACTTTAATTTCTTCATCTGAAATATACTTTAAACAGACATTTCTTAAATGAAGAATATAAGCAATCAAAAATCATATGAAAAATCTCCAAATGATTAATAATTAAAGAAATGCATGTGGATCATCTTTGAGTTTCCACCTGATGCCCATCAGATTGGCAAATATGACAAAAGAGGAAAAGGCCAAAGGTTGGAAAGGCTTATGGGAAATAGATGCTTTCATGTATTATTGGGGAAGCTGTCAATTGGTTCAGCCATTCTGGAAAATAATTTGGCATTATGCCCCCCAAAAGTCAAAAAAGTATATTATTTGACTCAGCTATATACACACACATATGATATATATGCATACATATGTATATATATACATATATATATATATCCCAAAGAGATCAAAGAAAAGAGAAAATTACCTATGTATACCAAAAAATATTTATAGCAAGTCCTTTTTGAAACCTAAGGAATACTTACTACTTGAAGAATTGCTGGACAGATTATGACATATAAATGTAATGGAATATTATTTTACCATAAAAATTATTAAATTAATGGACCTGGGAAGACCTATATATACTGAGGAAGAGTGAAGTGAGCTGGAGAACAATTGAAACAATAGTAATTACATTATAAAGGAAAGCAACTGTAAAAGATGAGAACTCTAATCAATGCAATGACTATGATTCTAGAAGACTGATAATGAAAAATTGTTGCCTACCTCTTGACAGAGAGGCATAGACTCAAGATAAAGAATAACATATATTTTCAGATGCAACCAATGTTGCAATTTGTTTTGCTTGACTATGCAGTTTTGTTACAAGGTCTTCATTTATTTTTTTTCCAATGAAGGGAAAAAGTGGGAGTGGTAATGAGAGATAAGATAAGGCAGCAAAAAAGAAAAAAGGAGAAAAAAAGGAGAGTAATTAAGGCATCTTTTGGTGGTTAAACGCAGAGTAGAAATCAGAAGTAGAGCAGAAAAAAGCACAAACAGAATAGCTTTGAAAGTTTCAGGTTGAAGTTATAGACTTAAAAAATAAAGCAAGCTGTACATAATAGAGATGTGCAGTTTCATATACAATGCCTTTTTTTCTATTTCATTATGTATATAGAAATGCCAATTTTGTTTTCTGTTCAAGCTCAGCATAAGAATACATTAAAAATACAATTCATACAATAAACACAATCTTTTGTTACATAAACTGTGGCCTGGTCCTGATGGGAAAGAGCTAACTAAACAAAAGTCTATGTGAAAAATAAAGTACAAAGAAAAATCTCAGCTGTGATTGAGGAGTTTAGACAGTATTTTATGTGGCTCCTCTCATGACTGGCTGAAGTGGAAAAGAAACAAATGGTGAGAAGATGGAAGAGACAAGAGAAAGAACATAAAAGCAAAGAAATTTGAAGAGAGTCAAGCTGCAAGGTGTTTTAGGACACAATTAAGCTTGGATGAGTTGGTAATCAATAGAGGCAAAGTGTCAGTGAGTATTGTCTGATGAGATTACCAAGTAACTAACTCTGAGCTTATTTACTTCCTAACATCTTTTTACTCTATTCTGCAAAATCTATTTGTGCCAATTCTTTTGAAATTTCAGCCAAATAGTATATACCTTTAAACAAAACCTTAATACTCATGATGAAAAATGCTATCCACTTCCAGAGAAAGAACTGGTAGAGTCTTAATGCAGATTGAAGCATAATATTTTTCATTTTCTTTATTATTGTGGGATTTTTTGGCCTGTGTTTTCTTTCATAAAATGACTAATATAGAACTGTGTTTTGCCTGATTGCACATGGATAACCTATATCAGATTGCTTACCATCTTAGGGAAAAGGAGAGGGAGGGAGAGAATTTGAAACTCAATTTTTTTAAAAAGCAGATGTTAAAAATTGTTTTTACATGCAATTGGGAAAAAATAAAGTATATTAGAAGGTAAAAAAATAAATAAACAGAGACTTAACTAGCAGAGAAAAATTGGGACTTCGCTACAGAATATAAGCATGCATAGGAAGGGGTACTTTCTCCCTATAAATATCCTCCATCCCAAAGGCTTCTGCTTGTTTAGAATTGCCCTGGGTAATTGAAAGATATCTCCTGCTTGTCCTGCACTGCTCTTCCTGGGAACTTTAGGAACCACCACTCATGTATTACTTGCCACACTCTCTAGGAGGCAGATCACTCTCTTTCCTTTTGCAAATGTTCCCCCAAAAAGGGATTGCCCTCTGTCAGCACCACATATCATTCCATACCAATCAACACTAACTAAATTTATCCCAGTTTCAAGGATCTCTAGTTAAGTCTAGGGAAGTGCTAGAGCCAACTCTAAGTGGCTTATAAGAAAAGTCGATTGTCAAAATTTCAGTGTGAACAAATTGGCAGTGCATGTATATCTGTGTATGCGTGCATATATTTGTATGTGTGTACATACATGTGCATATACATTTATGCATGTTTGATTTATTGTTTTATTGATTGTATAGGTTTCAGGAAGTGTTAATGATTCAAATTAAACTTAAAGGTGTGGTTGTTAAACATTTACCAGGACATCCCAGTATTGCTCTTATAAATGTAGCTTGAACTCAATAGGTATTCAGTAGAAGGCTCACAGAACGAAATTCTCAGATTAGAGGCTTAGAGGTGACTACAGCACAATAATAATATGATGAGAATAATAGTAGTTGACATTTATGGAGTGCTTTAATGTTTGCCAAATGTTTTCAATCCGGTATCTCATTTGAGTCTCACAATCCCTCTGGTTAAGGTTCTATGGAAGATAACTGAAGCTCCAGAAGATATAAATGTTTTTAAATAAGAGTTCTTTTGGTCATTGAATGAAGGGAGATGGCACTGCCATTTTTTTTCAGAGGTCAGAGTGTCTCTATTTTGAAAAGTCAAATGTTCAAAAACTCCATATCTTCCTTCCTTAACTTTTTATAAGAATAAAAATAGTTTTAAAAAAATGTCTAACCACTTTTCTAATCTAGAGGGTGAGTATTTTTTCCAAACAAAGACAGTGACTTCTGTCCCTGGCTTACAATATTCTTTTCCATCCTTTCCTTCACCATCATCTACAACTACTTCAAAATCCATCTTTTTAAAAAAAACATGGATAGCTTTTTGTTTTTACTTTATCTTTCTCTCTCTCTCTCTCTCTCTATATATATATATATATATAAAACACTCTGTATATCATATAGATATTATATATATTTATAATATGTATGCATATATTTATGCATCCTTCTCTCCTCTCCTACTATGAACTATTTACTGTAACACAGAAAGAAGGGGAAAGTAGTTCAGCAAAACATCAACCACATCTGACAATGTATACAAAATGTATACAAAAATCCACACATATAGTGCCTCACCTATGCAAAGAAAAGAGCAAGGTTCCTTTTCTTAGATATTTTCAGGGGCCAAGATTTGTCATTAAAATGACAGTTTCCAATTTTGGGTTCTATATTCCAACATCCACTTTAATGATCCACTCAGAATCCTCGCTTCATAATTTTTTCAAGCTTTTCAAGCTTTTCAGCTCCACGGCATTCACCTTACTCACCAATGGCCATACCTTGGATTTTGTCATCATCTAAAGCTGCTCTATTGCCAAGATTTTGAACTCTGCTGTTCTCCTCTCTACTTCCTATTCCTCTACCTCTCTTATTTTCTGAATTTCCTCTCTTTATCCTCTTTGTGACCTCCAGTCACTCAAAATAATAAATCAATCAGCAAGTATCTTTAAACACCTAATAGTTTGCCAGGCACTGAGGATATAAAGATAAAAATGAAAGTCTCTGCCATCAAGGAGAATTATCTCCTAAAAAAAGGAAATTAACATATATGTATGGTACTTGGGGGTACCGCATCTCAATTCACAGGGTATGGCAACTCTGGGGTTCAAGGTATTCTGTCAGTTCAAATTCCCTAAAATCATAGCTCATCATGATAAAACAAGCTACTTATGTCCTGAAAGAAAAGTGATGGACTGAAATTGGAAGAGAGAGAAAGAGAAAGAAAGACAGAGAGACAGAAACAGAGAGATTTGACATGGCCAATGAGGGAATTTGTTTTACTTGACTATACATATTTGTAACAAGGGTATTGTTTTTCTTTCTTTTTCAATGGAGGAGGTAGAGAAGGTAGATTTTGGATAAGTGAAAAACAATTTTAATTTAAAATGAAAGTAAAGTACCTATTCATATCCTTTGGCCATTTACTCATTGAGGGAATGAATGACTCATGCTTATAAATTTGAAGTAGTTCCTTATATATCTTGAATATGAAAACTATCAGAGAAACTTGCTGCAAAGATTTTATTCTGTTACCTTTTTGCCTTCTAAATTTAACAGCAGTAATTTTATTCTAAAACTTTTTAAATTTTCAGTAATCAAAATGGACAATTTTATCTTCTGTGATCCTCTCTATCCCTTGTTTTTTAGTCAGGAATTCTTCCTCTATCCATATATCGGAAATATAATTTTTCATTGCTCCTCCAGTTTGAGTTTGATGCTACCTTTTTTACCTTATACACTCTGCAATTTTTCCCCTGCAGAGCTCTTTTGTCATTTTTATTTCTTGCTTCATTTCTTCTAGTAGTCATCCATGTGGTCAAGGCATTTTTCTCTAAGGCTCTGCTTGCAATTATTGTGGAGTTATTTCCTTCTTCTGGATTGGACTCTTGGGTTTCTCTAGATACATAATATTTCTTCATTTTGGTCAGATTTTTCTTCTGTTTATTCATATCTCCAAGCTCAGTTACCTCTCTTGCTCTTGGGTAGAGTTGGAGTAGCTGGGTCCTAGTTCATCCTAATGTTGATTTCTTGCACTCCCACTACTTCATTGCTGGCATCTGCCCTCAAAGTGCTGCTAATTTTCAGGCCTTGACTCTCTGGTGCACTTCAGATCGGAGTGATTCAGAGCACTGGGATAATCTTAATCTGATCACTGTTGTCCCAGTC
The DNA here is from genome assembly GCF_037893015.1 of Macrotis lagotis. Taxonomy (NCBI): domain Eukaryota; kingdom Metazoa; phylum Chordata; class Mammalia; order Peramelemorphia; family Peramelidae; genus Macrotis; species Macrotis lagotis. The sequence goes on from NC_133666.1 coordinate 29,835,675, forward strand.
AGGTTGCTATTGACTCTTATTCTGAGTTCAAGGTCACCATATTGTGGGATTCAGATAAATTTATCAGTTTCTTGTTAGAGTCCTCTAGTCTTCCTTTCCCTAAGGAAAGAGTTCTAAAGCTTTAGGTGTCCCTGAGATATCTCTGGCACACCTTGAGAGGTTTTTTCCCTTGTGTGACCTGTGTTAGAGGTAGTTTGTCTGACTGGGTCTTTTTCCAATTGTTCAAGGGTTTCTCTTTTTGTACAGTTCTAGACTAGATAAAAAAAATACTATAATTTCTGATTGTTAGGCCTTTACAGGAGTACTTATGTGAGAGCTTTGTTCCCCTATGACCAATCACATCTTAAGCAGAAGTTGCTGTCATGCTTTGTTTTTAACTTAAAAGAATCTTACTCACTTTTAGGGGTTTTTTTTGCAAGGCAAACTGGGTTAAGTGGCTTGCCCAAGGCCACACAGCTAGGTCATTACTAAGTGTCTGAGACTGGATTTGAACCCAGGTACTCCTGGCTCCAAGGCCAGTGCTTTATGCACTACCCCACCTAGCCGCCCCCTTACTCACTTTTAGAGGAAAGGCAAAAACTACTGGATGAAGTGCCACATTCTTATTATTATGAAGTTGGTGGATCACTTGAGCTCAGGAATTCTGAGCTGCACTTGGTTAAGCCTATGCAATCTCTCCACTAACCAGCATTAATATAGTGAGTCCATATGGACTTGAGTGACGGGAGGGAGGGAGGGAGGAATCATGTTGCTTAACAAGGGAAAACAAATCAAAGCTCTCTTTCTGATTGACCTGTGAGTTGTCTCTCGCTATATTTTAATCCTGGGTGAGATAGAGAGACAGAGTCTTTAAAAAAAAAGTGAGGGTGACGTTGACTGGAACCATAAAAAAAAGTCTTTCCTCAACTTTTCCCATTTTGTTCCTGTAAAGTATTGATACTTGTCTCCCCAGAAAAAGAATCTCAGCCCTAGGTATCCAGCTTATTCAGACTTAGAGCATGGTCATTCCAGGTAGCTACTACCCTAAGATTTGTTTTTTTTCTTTGCATAATAGTTCTGGTGCAGAACCTTGGGCTCCTCTGTCAGAGGCTTAGTCCAGTTCAAGGTGAAAACTCTGTGTACCAATACTAGAGAAAGGATTGATGGAATCTAAATACAGATTGAAACGTTTTATTTTCACTTTGTTTTTTTCATCATTTTTTCCTTTTGTTCTGTTCCTTCTTTCACAACATGACTATTATGATTTTCTATATAGACATATATTTGTGAACTTATATCAAATTGCTTGCCATCTTAGAGAGGGAATATGGAAGGAAAGAAGGAAAGAAATTTGAAACTCAAAATTTTATATAAAAAAGAATGTTAAAAATTGCCTTTACATGTAATTGGAAAAAAATACAATTAAAAAAAAGAAAACTCTGTATGGTTCCCAATTTTACTCTCTTAAGGTAAAATTTTAAACCTGATCATGGCTATTTGCCTGATAAGCACCAACCAACTCTAAATACATGGATTTGAGTTCTTCAGTTGTCAGAAGACTTTCATTTTTTTTCCCCAAGACTTTTCTAAGACTCTTTCTTTTTCCCATGTAGTTAAATGGGTGAGAAAAATACATAAAGGGATACCAAGCCCAGTGAGTGAGGTCCAACTGCCCAACCTTTTTACTGGCCTATTCATATATAGATATAGCTAGTCTAAACCCTCAGAGGAGCCTTTGAGACACACTCTTATATACATATAACAGTAGATACAAAATCTATATCTAGCAAATATAAAGTGCTGGTGGGGAGAAACATGTCAGTAGCTGGAGGGCTCTGGATAAATCTAGAAAATGAAAAGGCCAGTAAAAAGGCTGGGCAGTTGGACCTCACTCACTGGGCTTGGTATCCCTTTATGTATTTTTCTCACCCATTCATCTGCTTAGGAGAAAGAATGAGACTTAGAAGGATACCAAGTTGGCAAAGAATTGGAAATTAAGTGAATGCCCATCAATTGGGGAATGACTTAATAAACTGTGGTATGTGTATGTCATGGAACACTATTGTTCTATTAGAAACCAGGAGGGACAGGAATTCAGGGAAGCCTGGAGGGATTTGCACTAATTGATGTTGAGTGAGATGAGCAGAACCAGAAGAATGTACACCCTAACAGCAACATGGGGGTGATGATCAACCTTGATGGACTTGTTCATCCCATCAGTGGAACAATCAGGGACAATTTTGGCATAACTGCAATGCAGAGTGCCATCTGTATCCAGAGAAAGAACTGTAGAGTCTGAACAAAGACCAAAAAATAAAAACCAAAATGTTATCTTACTAGGTAATTTTGCTATCTCTTATACTTTATTTTTCTTCCTTAAGGATATGATTTCTCTTTCATCACATTCAACTTAGATCAATTTATACCATGGAAATGTAAAGACTAACAGAATGCTTTCTGGGGTGGGGGGGGGAGAGGGAAGCAAGATGGGGGGGGATTGCAAAATTCAAAATAAACAAAATCTTTTTTTTATAAAAAAGGATACCAAGTCCAGTGAGTGCCAACTGCCCAGCATTTTACTGAACTTTCCATATACAGATGTAGCTAGTCCAAACCCTCAGAGAGTCCTTTGAGGCACACCCTTAGCACATAGCAGTAGATGCAAAATCTTCATCTAGCAAACATAAAGTAATGGAGGAGGGATACACCAGTAACTGGAGGGGTCTGACTAAATCTAGAGATGGCTCTTGAGCTGAGCTTTTAAGGGAGCTAAGGATCTTAAGAGTCAGAGATGACGAGGGAATATATTAGAGGCAAAAGGAACAGACTGCATAAAAGCATGGAGACAGGAGATGGAATATTAAGTACAACAAATAGCAAAGAGGGCAACTTGACATAGAGTGAGTGAAAGGGAGTAATATGTAATAAGCCTAAAATGGTAGACAGATTGTGAAGGGTTTTGAATGGCAAAGGGATTAGAATTTTATCCTACAGGTAATAGAAAGCCTCTAGGGTATTTAATTCAAAGAAATGTCATGGCCAAACCTATGCTTTAAGAAAATCATTTTGGCAGCTGGCAGCTCTTAATTAATAGTAGTGCCCACGTAGCACCAGGTACTCTCTGTTGCTAGGGAGGCTGAAGTTGATGGATCTCTTGAGTTTGGTAGTTTTGAGTTTTAGTAGAGATAAAACCTAATAGATAGCCACTTTAAGTGTGAGCTTCTGCCAGTGGAGTGCCACCAAGTTGACTAAGGAAGTTGACTAAGGAAGGGGGAACCAGCCTATGTCAATAGAAGAGTGCAGGTTAAAAGCTTCCATTACAATCAAAATTGCGATCAAGCCCATGAGTGCCCACTGCATTTCCAGTCTAGAAGAGATTAGGGTGATTTAGTCTCAAAAGTGGGGGGGGAGAAGAAATATTGAGTGAATCTAAGCAAGAGGTATTGAAAAACTGAACTAAGATGGCAACTATGTAAGTGAAGAAAAGGGGATGGATGCAAGAAATGTTGTAGAAGTAAAATTCTTTTTTTTTGGTTTTTGCAAGGCAATGGGTTACCCAAGGTCATACCACTAGATAATTATTAAGTGCCTGAGGCTGGATTTGAGCTCAGGTCCTCCTGAGTCCAGGGCCACTGCAACTCCTAGATGCCCCTGTAGAAGTAAAATTGGCAAGACTTGTCAATTGACTATTTATGGCATGAGGGAAAATGAAGACTCCAGAATGAATCTGAGGTTGCAAACATGGTTAACTAGAAACATTATAATGCCTGCAACAGAACTGGGAAATTTAATAAGATGGAGAGCTTTGATAGAAAAGATGAGTTCTGCTTTGGATATATCAAATTTGAGATAGCTATGGGTCATATTGTAGGAATAATATAATAGGCTGTTGCTACTATAGAACTGAGACAAGAGACTCTAGGAATGTATATATAAAACTAGAAAATGATAAATTAACCCATCTGAGCTAATCAGATCACCAAGGAAGGACTCATGACAGAGCCCTGTAGTACAACCACAGGTAGGGCGTGAAATGGATGATGATGGTCCAACACAGAGACTAAGAAGGAGCATACAGACAAACAGAAAAATATCCAGAGAGGATAGTGTCAAAAGCATCAACCCAGAGATAAAAGAGTAGAAGAATGGAGTAGTCAACAATGGCAAGAACTAGAATGGTCAAGAAAGGTGTGGACTGAGAAAAGGTCACTAGAACTTGCAATTAAAATATCACTGACTCACTTAACCCCATTGTCTTGCAAAAAAAAGACAAAAAACAAAAACAAAAATATCACTGATTACTTTAGAGAGAATAATTTCTCTCTAAAGACAGATAAGGTTGGAAGCCGGATCTCAAAGGGCCACTTAACTCTTCTTTATTCTCCCATTCTATTAACTGCAGAGGTGCTTGTCAAAAATCCCAACCACAGACACACACACACACACACACACACAATTACTTTATTTTTAGACTGAAATAACATCCTATAAAATCCCATTGAACATCGAAGTCAAAAATACTCAAATGTGCAAATAATAACAGCTTATAATAGCATATTAAGTATCTCCATTCAAATCCCGTTTGTATTCATTTAGGATTGACAGAAAAATAGATACAAACATACATATAAATATGTATACATATATATATATATAAACAAGAAAAATTAAGCAGGTAGGTAAGTAAATGGTAGACAGACAGGTAGGGAGAGAGAGAGAGACAGAGACAGACAGAGGGAGAGAGAGACAGAGAGAGACAGAGAGAGAGAGACAGAGAGAGAGAGAGCAAGCTGAGCTGGATGGATGGATGGATGGATGGATGGATGGATGGATGGATGGATGGATGGATGGCTAATCTTGTACAGGACTTGAAGAGGAATGAGCTGAACTCAAGGTTGGATTATATTTGGCAAAGAGCTCAAGCTTTCTATAATGATGTGCTGCTCCTTGCCACAAAAGCCCATCTTTCTAATGTCAATATTCTCCTGGTTGTATTATATAGCAATGAATCATGGATCACCATGATCTCTGAATAATCTAAATTTCGCCCAAATGGCTGTATATGGTGGGAGCAAACAGGTTGCAGCATGTTGCTATCATGGATTAATCGCCAATGAGAAATGGTGTAAGAGTGGGTAAACAAACTGGCTTCCTCCCGATACAGCTAGATCTAGGCAACAGGCATGTGAGACTTACAAAGCTCAATATCTAGAGGTGGCAAGAGCATAGGGTTTGATCAAAAAATATCCAGGGAGATCAGAAAACCCCAGGGCAGAGACCTTGGAAAACCTACAAAGCCCCACTGATTATAGCATTGTGGCAGGGCTCAGCATAAGACATTCAGGAAAAGGGCCTGCAAGAACTATATACTCTGTCCTGAGATGCAAGCCGAGCCTGAATACCCAGTGTTCTAACCCTCAAATATCCAGGGAACCCTAACCCCAGAAAGTAGAAGTCAACCCAGGAAAACAGGGGCCCAAGGAGAGACCAAACAAATCTAACAACCTTAACCTAAAGTACAGCAAGAAGCAGAATGGGACCCTTAATTAGTTCAGGGACTAAAGTGGAAGAAATGAGTAAAATTTTTAAAAAATAATCAACTAGGGGAGGCTAGGTGGCACAGTGGATAAAGCACTGGCCCTGGAATCAGGAGTAACTGGATTCAAATCCAGTCTCAGACACTTAATAATTACCTAGCAGTGTGGCCTTGGCCAAGCCACTTGACCCCATTGCCTTGCAAAAACCTAATAAAAAATAATAAAAAAATAATCAACTAATATAAAAATTATGCCCCAAAAGAGGATGCATTTAATTCCATAACAACTATGACAAAGATTCAAAAGAAAAAAATGAATTTTTCACGACTACATAAATAATAAGAAGAAGTGAAACAAGAAACCAAAATGACATAAAAGCAGTGAAGGAAAGAAATGAAAGAAGAATTAAATAGCTTATAAAAGAAAATGGTAAATCTTGACCAAGTCACAAACTCTCTGAAAAAGATAATAAACCAAAAAGAAATCAATGACTATAAAACACCAAGAAATATTAGAATGTTTATAATATTGAAAACAAATAGAAGAAATATTCAACTATCTACTATTAAAAATAACTGACCTGTGAAGCAGGTCATAGAATAATAAATTGACTCATTATGAAAACCATGATTTTTAGAAAAACCTCTAAACTATATTTTAAAAAATCATAAAAGAAAACTGTCCAGATCTATTAGAGCCAGAAATCAGACACAGGTAAATAGACTCTAAAGACTGGTTTCAAAAGGAAAATTCTCAGGAAAACCATAACCAAAATCCAGATAATGATCCAGAAAAAAAAAATTCAAATACCAAGGAACTATAACCAGCATCACATAAGACCTGGCAGTTTCTAAAATAAACAAGAAGAGATGTTGCAATATGCTATCAAACAAAAATGAGTTAAAATATTTAACATGAACAAAATTGCAGGATATAAAATAAACTGACATTAATCATCAGTATTTCTGTATATTACCAATAAAACCCAGCAGCAAGAGATTGTAGACAATACAAATACTTGGGAGTCTAACTATCAAAGCAAATTCAGTAACTATGAGAACACAATTACAAAACACTTTTGACACAAATAAAGATGATCTAAATAATTGGAGAAATATTCATTGTTCATCGGAAGGCCAAGCCAATGTAATTCTAACTAAATTAATTTACTTATTCTACTAAATTGCTTACTAAATTATGACTAATTTACTTCTTATTACTAAATTAATATACTTATTCAGCACCATTTCAAACTACCAAAAAATATTTTATAGAACTAGAAAAAAAATAACAAAATTTATCTGGAAGAATAAAAGGTTGAAAATATCAAGGGAATCGATGAGAAAAAATATGAAAGAGGGCAGGCCAACAGTTCTAAATGTCAAACTGTATTGCAAAGTGATAATCATAAAAATAATCTGGTACTGGTTAAGAAACAGAATAGTAGATCAGTGGAGTAGATTAGGTACACAATACACAACAAACAGGAAATGACTAAAGTAATCTAGTGTTTGATAAATCCAAAGATTTAAGCTTTAGAGACAAGAGTGGACAAGAACTCACTCACTATTAGACAAAAACTGCTAAGAAAACTGGAAAACAGTTTGGCAGAAAATAGGTATAAACTAACATCCCATACCATATACCAAGATAAAGTCAAAATACATACATAATTTAGATATAAAGGGTGATATCATAAACAAATTAGGGGAGCATGGAAAATTTTACCTGTAAGATCTATGGATAAAAGAATTTATGATCACACAAGATATATAGAGGATCATGGGATATGAAATGGACAATTTTGATGACATTAGAGTAAAAAAAGATTTTGCTCAAGCAAAACCAATACAACCAGAAAGCTGGAGGGAAACTGTATAGCAAATGTATTTGATAAAGGCCTCATTTTTCAAATATATAGAGAATTGAATCAAATATATAAGAATATGAGTCATTCCCTGATTGATAAATGGTCAAAGGATATGAATAAGCAGTTTTAAGATGAAGAAATCAAAACTATCTATGATCATAAGAAAAAAAATGATCTAAATTACTATTGATTAAAGATATGCAAATTAAAACAACTCTGAGTCACCACCCTACACCTATCAGATTGGCTAATATGTTTTTGTCCTTCACTCTTTTTCTAGATTTTTTGCAAGGCAGTGGGGTCAAGTGGCTTGCAAAAGGCCACACGGCTAGGTAATTATTAAGTATCTGCGGTCAGATTTGAACTCAGGTACTCCTGACTCCTGGGCCGGTACTCTATCCACCGCGCCACCTAGCCGCCCCTGTCCTTCACTCTTGAAGAAGACCATGACATCAGGGAGTTGATGCCATGACAAGTACATGAATTGGCTCTGAGTGAGGAAGGCTGTACTAAGTCACTAGCCTCATTTTCTCTACAGAGCCATCTGGGTCCAGTGGCAGATATGAATCAGCATAACTGGAGATGGCCCTGGATGTCAGGTTATCAGGATTAAGTCACCTGCCCAAGGTCACACAATTAATCTTAATAGTAATAGTCAAGTGTCTGAGACTGGATTCGAACTCCTGTCCTCCTGACTCCAAGGTCAGTGTTCTATCCACTTTGCCACTTAGCTGGCTAATATGACAGAAAAGGAAAATGACAAATGTTGGAGGCGATGTGGAAAAATTGGGTCACTAATGTGCTATTGGTGGAGTCATGAACTGATCCAGTCATAAAAAGCAATCTGGAGATTTTTTCTTAGGAAGTTCAATAATGACTTATTGAATTTCTTTTTCTGAGATGGGGTTGTTAAGGTATTTAATTTCCTTTTCATTTAACCTGGGCAAATTATGTTTTTGCAAATATTTGTCCATTTCATTTAGATTGTCAAATTTATTGGCATAGAGTTGGGCAAAATAATTCTGAATTATTACTTTAATTTCCTCCTCATTGGTGGTGAGTTCACCTTTTTCATTTATAATATTAGCAATGTGTTTTTCTTCTTTCTTTTTTTAAATCAAATTGACCAGGGGCTTATCAATTTTATTAGTTTTTTCATAAAATCAACTCTTGGCTTTATTTATTAGTTCAATAGTTTTCTCCAGGATCAAATGGATTCACAAGTGAATTCTATCAAACATTAAAGGAAGAATTGTTTCTAATTCTATATAAACTCTTAGGAAAAATAGGTGATGATGGAACTCTGCCTAACTCTTTCTATGACATCAATATGTTGCTGATACCTAAACCAGGAAAAGTTAAAACAGAAAAAGAAAATTATAGGCCTATCTCCCTGATGAATATAGATGCAAAAATCTTGAATAAAATCTTAGCAAAATGACTACAACAAGTTATCACAAGGATAATACATGATGTAGGATTTATCCCAGGAATGCAGGGTTGGTTCAATATGAGGAAAATTGTTAGTATAATTAATCATAACAATAACAAACCTATCAGAAATCATGTGATTATATCAATAGATGCTGAAAAAGCGTTTTACAAAATACAGCACTCATTCCTACTAAAAACACTAAAGAGTGTAGGAATAAATGGATTATTCCTTAGAATAATAAGCAGTATCCATCTGAAACTATCAACAAGCATTATATGCAATGGAGATAGGCTAGAGGCATTCCCAATAAGATCAGGGGTGAAACAAGGATGCCCATTATCACCACTACTATTCAATATCATATTAGAAATGTTAGCTTCAGCAATAAGAAAAGAAAAAGAAATTGAAGGAATTAGAATTGGGAAGGAAGAGACAAAACTCTCACTTTTTGCAGATGACATGATGGTCAAGAATTTCCAGGGATTCAATGAAAAAAAAGTGCAAAAGAAGGTGATTTAGCCTTAATAGATCAAAAATTATATTCTAAAGCATCAGTCATCAAATATGTCTGATATTGGCTAAGAAATAGAGTGGTGGATCTGAGGAATAGACTAGGTGCAATAGTGGGAAATGATTATAGTAATCTGCTGTTTGATAAGCCCAATGAGTTCAACTATTGGGATAAAACTCTCACTTTGATAAAAACTGCTGGGAAAAGTGGAAGTTAGTATGGAAGAAACTTAGATTAGACCAACACCTCACACCGCATACCAAGATAAGATCAAAATGGATACAGAATCTAATCATAAAAAACAATATCATAAGTAAACTAGAAGATAAAGGAGTAATTTACCTGTCAGATCTATGGAAAGGGAAGTAGTTTATGACCAAGGAAGAGATTGGAGAACATCATTAAAAACAAACTAGATAATTTTATTACATTAAATTAAAAAGCTTTTGCATAGATAAAAACCACTGCAACCAAGATCAAAAGAAATGTAGTAAATTGGGAAACAATTTTTACAAGTAGTATTTCTGACAAAGGACTCATTTCTAAAATATAAGGATAACTGAGTCAAATTTTCAAAAAACAAATCCATTCCCCAATTGACAAATGGTCTAAGGATATGCAAAGGCAATTTACAGATGAGGAAATCAAAGCCATCCATGGTCGTATGAAAAATTGCTCTAAATCATTACTTAGAGTTAGAGAAATGCAAATTAAAGCATCTCTGAGATACCACCTCACACCTCTCAGACTAGTCAATATGACTAGAAAGGATCAATGTTTGGAAGGGATGTGGGAAACCTGGTTCACTAATATATTGCTGGTGGAGCTGTGAACTCATTCAACCTTTCTGGAGAGCAATTTGGAATTTCACCCAAAGGGCAGCAAAAATGTGCATACCCTTTGATCCAGCAATACCACTACTGAACCTATACCCTGAAGAGATCATGAAAAAGGGTAAAAACATCACTTGTGCAAAAATATTCAGAGCAGCTCTGTTTGTGGTGGCAGAGAATTGGAAATTGAGGGGATGTCCATCAGTTGGGGAATGGCTTAATAAACTGTGGTATATGTATGTGATAGAACACTACTGTTGTATTAGAAACTAGGAGGGATGGGAATTCAAGAAAGCCTAGAAGAATTTGCATGAACTGATGCTGAGTGAGATGAGCAGAACTGGAATAATACTGTACACCCTAACAGCAACATGGGGGTGATGATCAAACTTAATGGAATTGCTCATTCCATCAGTGCAACAATCAGGCACAATTTTGGGGTATCTGCAATGGAGAATACCATCTGTATCCAGAGAAAGAATTGTGGAGTTGGAACAAAGACCAAAGACTATTACATTTAATTAAAAAAACACATTATCTTACTATGTAATTTTGCTATCTCTTATACTTTATGTTTCTTCCTTAAGCATATGATTTCTCTCTCATCACATTCAACTTAGATCAATGTATACTATGGAAACAATGTAAAGACTAACAGACTGCCTTCTGTGATGGGTGGGGGGAAGTGAGATTAGGGGAAAAATTGTAAAATGCAAAATAAATAAATAACTTCAAAAATTTTAAATTTAAAGAAATTTATAAAAAAGATTAATCTTGGGGCGGCTAGGTGGCGTAGTGGATAAAGCATCAGCCCTGGAGTCAGAAGTACCTGGGTTCAAATCCGGTCTCAGACACTTAATAATTGCCTAGCTGTGTGGCCTTGGGCAAGCCACTTAACTCCGTTTGCCTTGCAAAAACCTTAAAAAAAAAGATTAATCTAGCCTCCCACTAATTGCTCCTTTCTCCCTTTCCCCTCCCCACCCTTATTTCCAATTGAATGAAATGCATTTCTGTACCCAACTGTGATTGTGTATATACTTCTTTCCTTTGATCACTTTAGATGAGTGTGGTTCAAGTATCAGAGCTTTGCCTACCCCTTCCTCCTTGTTTGTAAAGACTGCTACTTGCACACTCCAATTATTTTTTTGGTTTACTTTATATTATTACAATAATTTTATTATAAGAGTAACATAAACCCCCTCTTCCCCTCCCCCAAGAAGATGAGACACCTTAAGAATAGTGAGAGAGAGAAAAAAATCTACTTCAGTGTTCCAATGGCTCTGTCTCTGGGGTGAGTTGCTTTCTTTATCATAAGTCCACCAGAGAAGTTGCTTCAATGCTTTTTTCTCACAGTTGCTATTACTAGCTGTATTTCCCTCCACTCTATTCCTCCCACTCTCATTTATTCTATTCTCTCTCTGTCCTTTCATCCTGTCCCTGTCCAAAAGTGTGTTGTATCTGAGTACCCTCTCCCACAATCTTCCCTCTCTTCTATCACCTATTCCCCACCTTTCCTCTCCACATCCTCCCTTATCCCATCCCTTTCTCATTTTTCTTTAGGGTAAGATAGATTTCCTCACCCTATTAAGTGTGTATGTTATTTCCTCTCTGAGTCATTTCTGATGAGACTAAAGGCTCACTCATTCCCCCTTGCCTTCCCCCATTCCACTCCATTAAAAAGCTTTTTCTTGACTGTTACATGAAATATCTTAGCTCCTTCTTCCTCGCCTTTTCTCTTCCTCCCAGTACTTCCCTTTATCACCCACTGACTCCATCTTTTTACTATATTATCCCATCATATTTTGCTCCTTCCTGTGTCCTGTCTATATATATAATGCTCCTTCTAACAGCTCTTATAAATAAGAAAGTTCATATGAGTTATCAATATCTTCTTCCCATGCAGGAATACAAACAGTTCAATATCATTAAGTTCCTCATAGTTAGTCCTTCTCATCCACCCCCTCTATGATTCACCAGAGTCCTGTACTTGGAGACCAAACTTTCTGTTCAGCTCTGGTTTTTTCAATAGCAAAGTTTGAAAGTCCCCTGTTTCATTGAAAGTCCATCTTTTCCCCTGAAAGAGGATGTTCAGTTTTTCTGGGTAGTTGATTCTCGGTTGTAAACCAAAATCTTTTGCCTTCCAGAATAACATATTCCAATCCCTACGAGCCCTTAATGTAGATGCTGCCAGATCCTGTGTAATCCTGACTATGGAGCCTCATTAGTTTGTTTCTGGCAGCTTTTAGAATTTTCTTTTTGATTTGGGAGTTTTGAAATTTGACTATAATATTCCTGGAAGTTTTCTTTTGGGATCTCTTTCAGGAGGTGACTGGTGAATTCCCTCAATTTCTATTTTACCCTCTGCTCCTAGGATCTCAGGACAATTTTGCTGTATTATTTCTTGAAAGAAATGAAGTCTAGGCTTTTTTTCCTGATTGTGGCTTTCAGATAGCCCAACAATTTTTAATTTATTTCTTCTGGATCTATTTTTGAGAATGGTTATTTTTCCAGTAAGATATTTCACATATTCTTCTAATTTTTGGCTTTTTTGGAAGAGTTTTATTTTTTCCTGATTTCTTGCAAAGTCATCAGCTTCCTTTAGTTCCATTCTTCCATTCTGCATTTGAAGGAGTTATTTTCTTTTTTTTTTGCAAGGCAAACAGGGTTAAGTGGCTTGCCCAAGGCCACACATCTAGGCAATTATTAAGTATCTGAGACTGGATTTGAACCCAGGTACTCCTGACTCCAGGGCCGGTGCTTTATCCGCTATGCCACCTAGCTGCCCTGAAGGAGTTATTTTCTTCAGAGAGCTTTTTTATCTCCTTTTCCAGCTGTCCAATTCTCCTTTTTTTAGGTTTTTGCAAGGCAAATGGAGTTAAGTGGCTTGCCCAAGGCCACACATCTAGGTAATAAGTGTCTGAGACCGGATTTGAACCCAGGCACTCCTGACTCCAGGCCATTGCTTTATCCACTGTGCCACCTAGCCGCCCCCAATTCTGCTTTTTAAGGCATTCTTCTCCTCTTTTGCCTTTTATTTTGCTTTTTTTCCATTAGGCCTAAAATGGTTTTTAACATATAATTTTCTTCAGTACTTTTTTTGTATTTCTTTCACCAAGCTGCTGATCTGGTTTTCATGATTTTTCTGCCTAGCTCTCATTTCTCCTCCCAATTTTTCCTTTACTTCCCTTAAATGCTTTTCAAAGTCTTTTTTGAGCTCATACATAGTCTGAGTCCATTTTCTATTTCTCTTGGAGGCTTTGGATTCAGAAGTTTCAATTTTGTCGTCATCTGAGTATGTGTTTTGATCTTCCCTGGGACCAAAGTAATTTTCTATGGTCAGATTCTTCTTTTTCTCTTGTTTACTCATTTCCTCAGCCCAAGACTAATTTACAGCACTTCCAAGGCTTTGGGGGGTTATGAGGGGACACCCCACTGGGACCTTTATTCCTCCAAGGTCTTATGCTCTCTTGCTTTTGCTTTGATATGTAGATGACCACAGGTGATCCCCTCTGCCCTGGTGCTGTGAGGAGGATCCCTGCTATCTTAGTATGGAAGGTCAAACTGCAACCTGGATCTGAGTGTGGACAAACAGCAGAGTCCTGCCCCAGGGAGAGCAGAGAGATTTCTGCAGTGTCCATGACCCCTTTACCATCTGTGCACTGTGCTCTAGATGTGCAGGCTGGTTTCCTCCAGTTCCTGCTGAAGGTTCTCACCACAGGGCTACTCTGAGGCCAGTGCTCTTCATTCCACACTTATTCTGGTGTAGCAGAGTTCTCTCACTGCCCCTTCAAGCTGTTCCCGGTGATCCCCAGGCTAAGTGGAGCTGGGCTGGGCTGCTCTGAGGCCACAGCTTTTTTCCAACCCCTGGTCCCAGTGAAACACATCTTTCCTGCGGAACTTCTAAGTTATCTTGGATTGGGAAAATGTATAACTCAGTCTTTCTGTGGGTTCTGCCCCTCAAATTTTGGCTAGAGTCATATTTTGGAGGCTTTTGGAGTTTTTTCCACACCCCTATTATATAAGAAAACTTTCACTAACCTTCCTTTCTCTTTCCTCCCCTAATATATTCTTTCCCTCCCTTTACATTCTTTTAAGATCATGGCAATATAATCAAACCATTCTCATTATATAGATTACCCATAACAATTTAGGCTTCAGAGGGAATACAAGTATCATCTCCCCATATTAGAATGTAAACAATTTATTCTTGTTTAATATTTTATGAGAGTTTACCTTTTTATTTCTTGTCTACTGTGTTTGCACTTGAGAGTTGCTATGAACTTCTGGTCTTTCCATAGGAAATTTTTGTTAAGTACTATATATCTTTAAAGGTCAATTTTTCTCTTGTAAGATCATAATTAGTTTTTCTGGGTAAAACTATTCTTGACTGCGAACCTTTGCCTCCTGGAATATCATATTCCAAGCTCTTCACTTCTTTATAATGTTAAATCATGTTTGAGCCTGACTGTGTCACCTCAATACTTGAATTCTTTCTTTCTGGCTCCTTGCAGCATTTTCCCCCTTTGATCTGGAAACTCTGGTTGGTGGCTTTAATGTTCCTGGGAGTTTTTCTTTGGGAGCTTCTTTCAGGTAGTGACTATTGAATTCTTTCTATTTCTTTGTTGCCTTCTGTTTCTGAGAAATCTGGTCAATTTTCTTTAAAGATTTCTTGAATATGGAGGCTTGGGTTTTTTTATGGTTTTCAGATAGTTCAATAATTCATCAATGTTTTTCTCCTCTATTTTCCAGATCAGTTGTTTCTACTATGAAATATCTTACATGTCCTTCCAAATTTTTTAGCCTTTTGACTTTGTTTCATTATTTTTTATTGTCTCAGGGATTTGTTAGCTTCTATTTGGTCCATTCTAATTTTCAAGGAGATTGCTATTTAGGGCAAGGTTTTTGTACCTCTTGAGTTGAATTGTTAATTTCATATCTAATTCTTTCTTCAATATCTCTCATTTCTTTTTCAGTTTTATCCTTCAGTGCTCTCATTTCATTGGTAGAACCTTATTTCAACTCTTGCTTCATCTTTTCCATGAATTCTGGTTGGACTTGTTCTCAACTTGTTATTTTTTCTTTGAGATTTTGCTTGTAAATATTTTGAAGCCATTTTCTTCTGGACTCATGTCCTTTGTATTTCCATCTCCATAACAGTTTTTTATGGTGGGATTACTTTTTGGTTACTCATTCTTCCAGTCTGCTTACTGACTGTAGACTTTACAATAGACCCAAGCTCTGTGCACCTCTGGATGAAATGTATGGATCGGTCCTGCTGTTGCTTTCTTGAGGTATTGAATGCTGTGTTATTTCAGGATCTCAGGGACAAGTCGGTTTGGAGACCTGCCAGTCCTCAATACTCCCAAAGTGTCTGATCCAGGGCAAAGTCTTATCAGTGTCCCCTTGGTCCCAGCTCTTCAAGCTCTTGACCTGGGATTGGTTCTAAGCAGACCTTTGGTTTGCCTTTTAACAATTTCAGTTTAAAAAAAGAAAAGACTTTGTAGACTCAACCAGTATCGGCCAGCTGGAAAGCTCTGCTGGTTCAGAGATAGAACTACAAGCTCAGCTTTGGTTTGGAATCCCTGCCCTGATTTTTTTCTCTGCAAGTAGCAAAATAGGCTAGAAGCTGAACCTCAAGGCTCTGTTTTGCTCCTGGGGTCCAAGTCACATTGCAACTGCTTGCATCTGAACTTGCTCCTTGTTTAGTATAGCTTAGAATTTGTGACTAATCATCACCCTATTACACTACCCCAAAGTGAAGGTCCCCTCCCACAGTCTTCCCTAGGTCAGTAACAAAGGATGGGGTAGTGATTAAAAGAGTTGACAATGGGCACTTCTTGAATCCTACAGAAGTATAGATTGTACCATGCTAATATCTCATCTTGTTCTGGTGCACAAATATTCCCTGCTCTGTAATGTTCTGTACATTGAGCTCCTGGATAGATCTCAACCTCCACATGTTCATAGACCCACCTCTTTTATGCCAATCTGTACCAGAAAAATTATTCACTGTGACCTTTTTTCCCTCGAATTTCCTAATCAATATTTAGTCAGATGTATTTTAGAATTGTTTAGAGAAGTTTGGAGAGAAGGAGCCCACTGTACTTTTTCCTGTTATTTAGTCATCTTGGCTCAGGTCAGTAACCTTTTTTCATATCTCTTTTCTTAATCAAAATATGTTCCTAAACAAAGCTAAGTTTCTTTGTGCTCACTTCTTTTCTAAGGGGTCACTTATGATCCCTAAGTAATATATTATAGAATTTTGCCAGAAATTGGAGCCAAGTTTACTTATCTCTACTTGGCATATTTTTATCTCTTTCCTTTTATGAAAATCAGGACATTTGCCTGTCTTCAAACATTAAATACTTCTCCTGTTCTACATGATTTTCAAAGATCACTGATAAGTCCTCAGCAGTCCCATCTGCCAGTTGTTTCTGTCTGGGATTTAGTTTGTCTACTAAGCCTGGTGACTTGAACTTGTCAAATGAAGCTCAAAGCTATCTTACTATCTACCAGACTATTTCACCCTTTCCTCCCCAATGATCATGTTATTAGAGAGAATGGTCCAGCAGAGTACAACTTAAACTCAGAGTAGAAAGAGATATACTAAAAATAAGCAAAAAATACAGAAAGGGAGCCCTTCAAAGAAGGAAGGAAACCACTTCAAGGATCAAAAAAGAATACTGATTATGGACCAGGAGATAATGCATTTATACATGTAATGTGTTTTGCTAGTATCTGTGTTTCTGTCCAGTACTTCTACTAAAGTGTGATCTCCTTGAGAACAGGGGCTATGTCTAGCTATGTACACAATATAGACTTAATAAATGTCAAATGATTTGCTGAATTATTCGAGTTTCTCCTATTTTTCATTATTTTTTTCACTTACCACATTTATTTTTTTTCTCTCCCCCCACCCAATCTATCCCAGCCAATAGGAAGAGACATAAAAGAGGGAAGATAAAGCAAAATCTATGTCACAGATACATATAATCAAGTAAAAACAAATTTCCAAATTGGCCGGTACAAAAACTTTGCATCTCATTCTGGATATCTCATTCTATCACTTCCTTTTCAGGAGGTTTTCAACATTTGTCCTCTGAAATCACAGCTGATCAGTATTATTAAGCTTTCAACATTGTTTTTATAATGTAAATTGGTACCTTAGTTCTCTTAACTTCATTCTTCATCACTTTGTTTTTGGTGTTTTCTCTCAAATAGTTTTTCATCATTTCATTTTCATCTTTTTATCATTTCTCATAGGGCAGAGAGGAATGTAAAAGGCATATAGAAAAGGGAGTCCATATGAAACAAGCAAAATATGAATATATACGTAGCATGAGCATTTAAACAGAAAACACATAGTCATGGTAGTTTTATCAAATGGTTGAGTTTTTGAGGTACTTTATTGTGTTTCAGGGGAGGAAGCAGAGTCTTTCCAATCAACTAGTCATTCCCGACATATGAGAAGGGGCAAATTGTATCTTCTACTTGGCCTTGCCCAAGCTCTCTCAGTCTTAGAAGAATCTTCCTCTTTTGTTAATAAGACATATTGTTATGAATGTTGTTGTTTGACCCTCCTGACATGACAGCCAAGTGACTTGGACCTAAGTGAGGGGGTCTGTGCAAAGTCACTGGTCTCACTTTCTTCTCTGGTACCATCTGGATTCAGTGGCCAGATATGGATCAGGATGACTAGAGACGGCCCTGGATACAATCCTATTTTTCATTATTTATGGTAATATACATACATAATAATCTGTTCAGGCATTCTCCAATAATTAGACATGTCATATGTTTTCAGTTTCATGCAAAAACCACAATTATAAATAGCCTTGTCTAGATAATTATTTTTCCTCCCATTTGATTTATTTTCTGGGTACTATTCCCAATAGTCAAATAACAGGCTAAAAATGTATAAATAGTTTTATAACTCTTGTGCTGTCCAATTTCTGTCTGGAAAGATTGTATCAGTTTACAAGTCATCAGCATTGTATAAATAGACTTTTTTCATCAAAGCACCACCAATGCTAAGTTTTCGGATTTAATTTACTTTTCTTAAGTTATTAGTGAAACTGAATTTTTTCAAATATTTCTTTAAAATTTTTATTCCCTTTTTTTAAATTGTTCAATACTTTGACTGTCCCATAAGATAATATATATGTAAAGAGCTTTACAAACTACAAAAAGTTATATAAATGTTAGCTTTAAATATCATTATTGTTGGTAGGCATAGATATGTATGTTATAGATATGTATCAGTTCTCTGTAAATTGTGGATAATAGAGTTTTCCTGACATTTTTACCAGGAAAAAATTTCCCAATTAGTTACTTTTTAAATATTAGATAAAATGGTTTTTATTTTTTACAAAATTTTAACATAATTAAATCTATCCATCAGAGGTGCCTTTCAAAATTGTTTGTCTTTTATGAAAGTCATAGATATAGATAGAAGGTTAGAAATCATTTGGTTGAATTTGATCATTTGATAAATGAAGAAAGTGAAGCTCAGAAATAAAATGTAAAGTGATTTATTTATGGTTTGGTTAGGACAGCCAGGACTTAAGCCAAGTTGGCGGTGGGAGGAGCAGAGAGGGGATAGCTAGAAGGCAGTAATGATTGGAAGCATAATATATTTATTAACTAGATATAGAATATTAGTAGGATGTTAAAACTAATAAGAAATGCATTAAGTAATATGATTTGAATAGTGTTTACACGTCATATAGCAGTAATTATAATGTCTCTAGAGTCATTTAGTTTATAAAGTGTTTTAATATGCATAGGATCACAGATTCAGAGAGGAAAGGAAACTTAGAGATCATATAATTCAATCTCCTCATTTTACAGATGAGGAAATTGAGGCACAGAAAGGTTAAAGGATTTGTCCGTAGACCTATAGATGGTAAATGACAAATCCTCTGATTCTAAAGTCAGTTCTTTTTCCATTATCCTATAATATAAATATTATATTACATTTGATTTTCATAATTTTATGAAACAAATAAAGATGAAGAAACTGAGGCTTGGGGTGGTTGAGTGACTTGTCCAAGGTCCTATGGTCAGTAAGTAGTAGAGTTCAGACAAAAAAACGACAGGTCTTCTAACTCCTAGCCCTGTGTCCTTTCTGTTTTGATTGTTTTCTGGATGATTATTCTTTTTTACTATATAATCATTTCTCAGTCAACAAAGAAAGGACCAAAGAAAAATGGTCAAGCAAAGTCATGCAATAAAATAACTGTGCCTGACAGTGTATGCAGCATTCTACATTTACAGTCCCCCACCTTTGTACAGAGAGGAGGAAAGAGTGTTTCATCAATTGTTGAACCCAAATCCTTTGACTCCTTGTCCAGTGCTTTCCATTAGACTATAGTGCCTTCTGTTTGTTCTTTTCAGGCTCTAGGGAAACAAGCTCTTGTTTCAACATGAGACTCCCTAAACTTGAGTGGGATCCAGAAACCAAATCAATCATTACCCAAGGCAATCTTGAACACCTTGCCTATAGAAGTAAAACTACTGTTGTAAGTAAAAATGGAAGAAAACACCATTTCTTTCTTTCCGGTTTGTATCCCATGCTCTGTTGGGTTTTCAATTTCTTTGGTATAGGTAATCCCTCCCCTGAAGCAGATCACAATCCCTCTTCACCGTACCATTCTGAGTTATAATTTACATCTAATGAATGTAAAGTAACCTAGAGACTGAATTCATCCCAAAACAAATGCTTTGATTTTGAAGTCTAGTTTACCTGGTTTAATAAAGAACAACATTTACTTAAAATGTGGAAGTGGGGCTTTAAGGTTTGGTGGTAAATTTGTGACCCCTGTGAGTCTGCCTTCCATTCATTCCACACAATTGTGACTCTCTATGACAAGGAGAGAAGAAAGGACAGAGAAGATTCAGAGCTTGGATCTCTAGGCAACGGGCGAGAATGCGTAGGTCAGGAGAACTAAAAGCCATTTGCTCCCGGTGCTTAACATGGAGGTTTTAAGAATGAAATTAACAGGCTATATAAGTAAAAATCTAATAAAGGGGTTCAGTTTTGAATTGGAAAAAAGATAAATAAAAAAATGCTTAAAGCACTGAGGCACCTGCCCTTATGTGGGAGGGCCCTAGGGAGGGAAGGAATTGTCTATCATTAATCCCTATATATTCAAAGAATTTTTTTTCTTTTGTGAACCTGAATCTGTAAACTCACTCCATTAGAGTAAGGGCAGTGGGAGGATATTGCAGACAAGGAGGATTGGATGCTATGGCAGCAGCACTCTTTGTGGTAGCAAAAAAAAACCAACAAACAAACCTAGAAACAAACTGCATAGTCATTGATTAGGGAAGGGCTATATAAACTGTGGTATGTGCATGTAATAGATTGCTAGTGACATGAGGAATTCAGAGGAGAATAAGGAGACTTTCCTGAAGTGATTCAGAAAGAGAAAAACAAAACCAACAGAGTACCTTACTCAATGATTGCCATGATGGGGAGGACAGTGACTAGGAAAAAAAATTGTAGTCAGCAAGTCCTGAGGGACAGATTAGGATCAGAAGAGAGAGATGGAGATGATGGATGGGGAATGAGGCACATATTGGAAGATGTGACTATTGTAGCAGTTGTTTTGCTTAAATCTGACTTCAGTGGAGAAGGCTTAGGAAAATCTTTGAAGTTCTGTTATTAGTAATGTCCTTTGGGCAGAAATCCAATATTGTCCAAGGGATATTAAAAATTCTGTTATTTTTCATGCATAACTCCCTATTTTTTGAACCAAAACATCTGGGCCAATTCATAGATCCTATCAACAGTAACTTATTAGTGTAAAAATTTTCCCTCATCACATCCAACATGGATTTTTTTTCTCTTTCTATTACATCTGTGCCAAATTGATAGGTGCAAGATGAAACATCAGAGCAGTTTTAACTTGCATTTATCTAATTTGAGCACTAAGATAATTTTTGACAATGTGTGGGGTTTCTCCCTCAAAAAAAAATCACAGAATTTTAGAGTTGGAAGTAACCTTAGCACCCATCAATTGCCACTCATATCTGAGAATTCCAACTACAACACCTGACAAGTGACCATCTTGTCTCTGAATGAAGTCTTCCATTGATGGAGAACCCTCCTATTCTCCAGACAATGCATCCCCCTTTGGGACAGCTCTAATTGTTAAAAAGCTTTTTCTGACATTAAGTCTACATTTGCTTCTTCGTAACTTCCACCCAAGGCTCCCGGTTCTGCCATTTGAGATAAAACAAAACAAATATAATCCCTTTTCCACTAGATGGTTTTTCAAATAGTTGAAGACAACAATACTATCCTTCTTGCTTCTCCTCTTTTGTGAATTAACATTCCATTACTTCAACTGTTTCTTCTATGGCATTGATTCATGGCCCCTCCCCAGTTTAATTGACTTAATCTTCTGTATATACTTCAATTTATCAATGTCCTTTCTAAATCATGACATTCAGAGTGAACAAAATGATCTCCATATGGTCTGGTCAGGGCAGCACACAGTGGGATTGTCATCTTCTTGCTTCCAGAAGTTCCCATAAGAGGTGTACATTAGTTTTTAGTGCTGCTTCACCACACTGCTGACTCATTCTGAGTTTGCAGTCCATATAAATCTCCAAATCTTTTTCACAAATTACTGTCTCATCATACCTCTTCCATTTTTATTTTGGAAGTTCACTTTGAGCCCAAGTATAATATTTTACATTTATCACTATTGGGTAGATAATGATTAGATTTTAGCCCCAATGTTACAGCTTTGACAACTTTGTACAACTCTTATACAATAAAATTGAATTTCAAAAATCTGTATTAATTCGCTGTAGTCTTGACATGTAATACTTTTATCTGAGATGTGTTATATGAAAATATTTTATAGTCTATATCTTTTTACTTTTTCTAGTAATATTTATTTCCTTTATTCAAATTTTTTATAATATAATCTATTGTCTCTTATGATGTCTTCTATGAATACTATCATGAATATTTACAAATTCATCCCCTATTCAGAATGCTGAGAGATATATAACTCCATTTCCCTCTCACTTTTTACTAGTGTAACTTTTTTTATTATAACTCATTTATCCAGTTGGAATTGGCAGGAGAGAGGCTGACAACTTTGCACAACTCTGCCTCACTTAAATCCAATTCATGTGCAAGTCAAGACATCCCCCTCATGATGTCATTGGTCCTCTGTAGAAAAGCAAGGATAAGCAACAACAAATAGGATATAGGGTATAAGATGCTATTGATCTAACCCTGTTTTCTACCAAACTGCTAGCAAGTTTTGCCAGACTTTCTTATTTTTAAAAAGTTATTTCCCTATTCATTCTTGGAGTTTTCAAAGACTAGACTGCTATGTTTCCATGTAAAATTTTTTTTTGATAGGCAGTGGGGTGAAGTGGCTTTCCCAAGGCCACACAGCTAGGTAATTATTAAGTGTCTGAGGTCAGATTTGAACTCAGGGACACCTGATTCCAGGGCCGGTGCTCTATCCACTGCGCCACCTAGCTGCCCCTCCATGTAAATTTTGCTTACATAATCAGTTCCACTGATCAATTTTGCCATTTTTCATCTGGTACCAAATAGGTCTGACATCCACTGCTTTGAAATATAATTTGAGATATAGAAATACCAAATGCCCTTCATTTTTACTTTTTTCATTATTTCCCAATATATTCTTGACCTTTTGAATGAATTTTGTTGTTATTTTCATTTATTCTTTGAAATAGCCTCTTAGCAATTTCATTAATATTATATTTAAACTATAAATAAATTTGGATCATCATCTTTACTAGATTGTCATAAACATTAAATCTCTTCATTTAGTTCTTCCTTTTTTTCTATGTAAATCGTTTTGGAGTTGCATTGATATGAGATCTTATGAATATCTTGGTGGGTTAACTCCCAGATTTCTAATTCAAGTTATTATTTTGTACATTTTAATATTGTCTCATCTTAATATAATATTGTTTTAATATAGTTTTTAAAATTTAAAAAACTTTTTCACTCTCTAAATGTTTTTTCTTCATATTAAAAACTGCTGGGTTTTGTGGATTTATTTTGTATCTGCAATTATTTTGCCAAAGCTATTGAATATGAACTAATTTGAGTGAGCTCTTTACGATTCTTTAAGTGAGTAAATAGAGATAACTTTCCATTTTCCTTTTCAATTCAAATTCCCTTAATTTCTTTTTCAAAAGAATGTAAGTTCCTTGTGGGCAGGGACTGTTTCATATTTGTCCTTTAATACCTAGCACAGTTCCTGGCACAAAATTTCACTTAATAAATGCTTAGTGAATTGAACTTAAATGAAGCAAATTGATTTATTATCATATTGCTAGGGATGGCAGTGTTGTTCCAAATAATAATGGCAATAGTAAGCATGCTTCTTTCACACCTGAATCTTCTAATGTATCATAACTACAAATAATGCTTTGACTAGACATGTAGAGCCTATATTAGATTGCTTTCTGTTGGGGGAGGGGAAGGGAGAGAGAGAGAAAAATGCAAAACTGGAAACCTTGGGAAAAAATGATTGTTGAAAGCTACCAGTGCATATAGTTGGAGAAACAGATAAATGAAATATTTTTTAAAAAAAACACCAAAGAATGCTTGCACTTGGCTTCAGATAAATGCACTTGGTCACTTTAGGAATAGATACTTTCAGTTCTAGCTCTCTTGTATTTCTTTAAAGGTTGTCATATTTTGTTAATGGGTTTTTCTGATGTTGTCAATAAGTGATTTTTGTTTGGTTTGTTATTTATATGATTTATTATGCTAACTGCTTTTCTAATGATAAGTCATCTTTGTATGCCATAAATATGGCTTATTCACAATGAATATATTTTAGATATATTGCTGAAATGTTTTTGTCAGGTTTTTATTTAACAATTTTTCATCAATACTCATTGCTGATTTTGGTCTATGTTTCTCTTCTCATTATTTGGAAATCAGGATAGTATTTGTCTCACTAAAAGGGTTTTAAAAGAAACTTCTTTCTCTATGTTTGAAAACAATATGTGGGGCGGCTAGTAGTAGATAAAGCATTGGCCCTGGAGCCAGGAGTACCTGGATTCAAATCCGGTCTCAGACACTTAATAATTACTTAGCTGTGTGGCCTTGGGCAAGCCACTTAACCCCGTTTGCCTTGCAAAAGCCTAAAAATAAATAAATAAATAAATAAAAATTTAAAAACTATGTAGTTTAAAGATTATTTTTTACATATTCCATAGAATGAATTGTCTATATACAAGTCACACACATTTATTAGGACTAAGCTCAAAACCAATATGAAAGTAGAGGAATAAATATGAGAAAATTTGGCACAAAATTGAGACAATAACCTAACTCAAACAAATGTTTTATGCCAAAAAATGAAAATGGATAAAAGAATAGATATTATAAAAGATAATTGGCATTTTCAAAGAAGTTTTTATGAAAGAAATAGCAATTTCTACCTTAGTAGACCAAAAGAGTCTAGAAATACCTCAGTCAGAAAACACTTGAAATTTTTGCCAAGCAGAAAGATATGACAGTCAAGGGCAACATCAATTTCCAGCATAAACTAATTTGTAAGATAGTACAGAAGATAGTGGTAGAATATCACAAATGATATAACATAATAAAATGTTAAGAATTGGAGGAGGGAAAAACAAATTTGCAAAATCCTTAATGGAAGAACTAATTGGGCAAAGTCACTCCAAAGGCCTTTAAGGATAAAACTAGAAGAAACACATTAATCAGAAGAAAAGTATAAAAATATCTGTAACAATTTTTATAACAATACTTTTTAAATCCATTACGGTGGAGCTATCACATCGCATCTCCCATGTGCTATAAGAGAAAGTAAAATAATGATGCGAAGAAGAGCTGCATTGAGCAAATATATATCAAGGAGGTTCATGCCAGAAACAATGAAACTTGGAGGGAATTGAGAAATTGATTTTCAAGAAATCTGGAAGAGCAAAATATATCAAAGGGATGACTGAGATAATACTAATCATTTCTGTACTATATGCATACTCTATCTCTTCAAATTGCTTTATGAAAATAATCTTTTTTGATCTGATATCATATTATATTTTATTTTATTAGATAAATGGATTTTATCTTATGTCCTAGTGTCTTTGTATGACTTTGTCCATTTATTTTTCTAATATTTTATTTATTTTGAGTTTTACAATTTTTCTCCCAATCTTCCCTCCCCCCACCCCCCTCCACAGAAGGCAGTCTGTTAGTCTTTACAATGGTTCCATGGTATACATTGATCTAAGTTGAATGTGATGACAGAGAAATCATATCCTTAAGGAAGAAAAATATAGTATAATAGATAGTAGAATTATATAATAAGATAATGGATTTTTTTCCTAAATTAAAATTAATAGTTTTTGTCCTTTGTTCAAATTTCATGATTCTTTCTCTGGATACAGATGGTATTCTCCATCATAGATACCCTGAAATTGTCCCTGATTGTTGCACTGATGGAATGAGCAAGTCCATCAAGGTTGGCCATCACCCCCCATGTTGCTGTTAGGGTGTACAATGTTCTTCTGGTTCTGCTCATCTCACTCAGCCTCAGTTCATGCAAATCCTTCCAGGCTTCCCTGAATTCCCATCCCTCCTGGTTACTAATAGAGCAATAGTGTTCCATGACATACATATATCAATTTGTTAAGCCATTCCCTAATTGAAGGACATTTACTTAATTTCCAATTCTTTGCCACCACAAACAGGATTGCCATGAATATTTTTGTACAAGTGATTTTTTACCTTTTTCATCATCTCTTCATGGTATGGACACAGTAGTAGTATTGCTGGATCAAAGGGTATGCACATTTTTGCTGCCCTTCAGGCGTAATTCCAAATTTCTCTCCAGAAAGGTTGGATGAGTTCACAGCTCCACCAGCAATAGATTAGTGTCCCAGATTTCCCAAATCCCTTCTAACATTGATCACTGCCCTTTCTGGTCATATTGGCCAGTCTGAGAGGTGTGAGGTGGTACCTTAGAGATGCTTTAATCTGCATTTCACTAATATTTAGTGAATTTAGAGCAATTTTTCATATGACTATGGATTGCTTTGATTTCCTCTTCTGTAAATTGCCTTCACATATCTTTTGACCATTTGTCAATTGGGGAATGACTTTTTTTTTTTTTGAAAATTTGACTGAGTTCTCTATATATTTTAGAAATGAGAACTTTGTCAGAAATACTAGTTGTAAAAATTGCTTCCCAATTTACAGTATCTCTTTTGATCTTGGTTACAGTGGTTTTGTCTGTGCAAAAGTTTTTTAATTTAATGCAAACAAAATTATCTAGTTTGTTTTTAATGATATTCTCCATCTCTTCCTTGGTCATAAACTTCTTCCCTTTCCATGGATCTGACAGTGAACTACTCCTTGATCTTCAAGCTTGTTTATAATATTGTTTTTTATGTCTAAATCCTGTATCCATTTTGATCTTATCTTGGTAAAGGGTGTGAGGTGTTGGTCTGATCTAAGCTTCTTCCATACAAACTCTGAATTTTATGAAAATAATCTTTACACATATCCAGGACATCCTTGATGAAGATATAAGAAGAGAATGAGAAGACTTTCACAAATCGTATTCTACAACAGAACCCATCTTTACAATCAACCAAATGAGTGAAAGACATAGAATACACAGGAAGCTACTGAGATTATCATTTTTGTTTATTAAAAATAATTTGACTCAATAGAACAAAACAGGGCTTGAGGTTCAAGGCCATCTCTCATAGACATGTAAAAATTTTCCAAGATTCCTTGAAATATGTAACAACAGAGAGAATTTTGTTTGACCCTCTGACTATTCAAAAAAAAGCAAGGATTATACAGGGAGAGGTATGCTGGCCAAATGTGTTTGTCATTATCTTAGCGAATGTACAGTGCAGACTCCAAAGGGAAAAGAAATTCCTGATTGAAAAGTCTTCCAGATGCTCCTGTTTGTAAATGGCATTTTGGAAGATAACGGACTCTCCTAAATGAGATTCATAATCACTTGAAGGATGAATGGAGTTCCTAAATACAACCTTGACTTGATGTTTCATTTCTTATGGGGCCTTTAATCATAATGTGTTTTTTCTAGGCATTTCTCTGAATTTTATCTGCTTGCTATGACCTAAAATCTCATGAAATCATGAAGGAAAGGAGGGGGAAGGGAATAAATAATTATATAATGTCTCCTACTTGGCCAGGCTCTTTGGTAAGAGTTTTATTTTTACATATATTATCTCATTTTATTTTCACAAGAACTAGTAAGGGAGGTATAATTATAATCCACATTTTACAGTTGAGGAAGGTGAGGCAAATAAAAGATCACTTAGTAATTAAGAGTATACAGATGGATTTGACCTCAAGTCTTCCTGACTCCAGACCCAGATCTCTATCCATTGTGTCACCAGATGCCTCTCCATTTTCTTTTTGATTCATCTAAAATATAATGAATTTTAAAAGATTCTGTCACACCATCCTCTAAGAATCTGCATGAGAATAAATTTGGTTTGTTTTTTTTTTACAAAAAAAGAACTTTTTACACATGTATTTTCCATATTACCCTAATTTTCCCCAGTATCCCTTCCAATCCCTCTCTCTCAAAGAGCCAATTTTGTAAGCAAGGATTTATTGGGATTTGTTTTCTAATCTATTTTGGATATATGGAGTTTGAAAGTCAGTCTATTTCCATCTACAGAATACCCCTGATCTATTAGTCTAGTTCCCTATCACAAAAGGAAATTCAACAATTTTTTATTGCTTATTTATCAGACACTGCTAAACATGGAGAATACAACTATGAAATAAACCATTACTTTCCCTCAAGGAGCTAACACTCTACTGAGAGGACACTATAATATATAGTAAATACTAAGTATATTTAAAGAAATCCAAGGCCAAATTTCAAGTGGGAGAGATCATTAACAGTTGGGGGAGGGCAGAGCACAGAAAATGTCTTGTGTAGGAGGTGACACTTGAACAATATCATTTAAAAAGTTAAAAATTCCAAGAGGCAGAAGTGAGGAAGGGATATATTCCAAGAAAAAGAAGAGCGGCAAAAAGTACAGCTAGCAGTTCAATTTGATTAAAATAGGGAGTGTTTGAATAGGGTTAAAATGAGTTAAAATGAGTTAAAACTGGAAAGGGATATGGAGTCAGATTGTAGAAGACCTTAAAGGCAA
Organism: Macrotis lagotis; assembly: GCF_037893015.1. Lineage (NCBI taxonomy): Eukaryota > Metazoa > Chordata > Mammalia > Peramelemorphia > Peramelidae > Macrotis > Macrotis lagotis. Next base: position 29,864,029 of record NC_133666.1, read on the forward strand.
AGCTGAGAATTTTGTATTTTTACAGATTTTTAAGTATTAAAGGATGGGGGAGGGGGATAAGAAGGGATAACCTTGATCATAAATGTGATTTAGAAATATAAACTTGTTACTTTTTGGAGAATGGAACGGATGTAGGAGTGAAATCAGAGAGACTCAATGGTATTGTTAAAATAATGCAGATGAAGGGGTGGCTAGGTGGCACAGTAGATAGAGCACTGGCCCTGAAGTCAGGAGAACCTGAGTTCAAATGTGGCCTCAGACACTTAATAATGACCTAGCTGTGTGGCCTGAGGCATGCCACTTATCCCCATTGCCTTACAAAAACAAACAAAAAAATAATGCAGATGAGAAGCAATGAAGGGCTTGAACTAAGGCAGAGGCTGTGTGAGCGAACAGAAGGAAATTGAGGTTAGGGAATCCTGGAAAGTTGGCAAAGTTAACTGTAACATTGGAAATGGGTGCTGTACACGGTGGCAGATGAAATTGGCAGTAGATAGCAAGCATAGAGTTCCAGACAGGTAGTCAACATCAAGAATGTATAGCAGTAGGAACATAAGGAACATGATCATGTTAACTATGGCTTGGAGCCAAAACTACAGGAGGACTTCAGATAAAAGGTTAGTACAGCAGGCAAAGATTTAGGTAAAAAAGTTATCAGGTAAAGGGTTGAACATCTTCCACTCTTCATAATTTCTCAATGGCATTGCCCGTACTCCTGATATCACAGAATGTCAGAGTTCGAAGTTAACTCGGAAACCATCTAATCTAACTGACTTATTTTACAAATAAAATAATAGGACCAGTTCTCCTGGTCCTAAGGTCTATTCTATCTCTATTCCAACTTCTCCCCTCATTAAGAAAATAAGAAAAACAAAACCTCAGTTACAAAAACTCATTGAATCAACAGTCACATGAAAAATGTTCCAAATCATTATTAATTGAAGAAATTCAACTTAAAACAACTCTTTGGTTTTATCTCATATTCATCAGATTGGCAAAGACGACATAAAAGGAAAATGATCATTGTTGGAGGGATTGAAGGAAGACAGGCACCTTATTGTACTACTGGTAGAGCTGGGAATTAATCCAGCCCTTCTCAACAGTAATTTGAAACTAGACCCCGAAAGTCACTAAACTGTGTAACCTCTTTGATCCAGCTATACTACTACAAGGTCTATGCCTCTAAAAAAAACCCCAAAGAGGTAAAGAACTCATATGTGCAAAAATTATTTCTAGTGGTTTCTTTGTTATAGAAATAGGGTAAGTGTCTATCATGTAGGCATGGCTATGATATATGAATTTAACATATTCTAATTTAACATTAGAAATAAAGAAAGAGGGGTGGCTAGGTGGCACAGTGGATAGAGGGCCGGCTCTGAAGTCAGGAGAACCTGAGCTCAAATCTGGCCTCAGGCACTTAATTACCAAGCTGTGTGGCCTTGGGCAAGCCACTTAACCCCATTGCCTTGCAAAAACTTTAAAAAAAAAGACATAATGAAAGAAATTGCTTCCAAGAAAATTAGATAGACTTTGTGAATTGATGTAGAGTGAACAAGGAGGACAATTTATACAACATCAGAAAAAACAATTTTGACAAGCTGAATCAACAAGCAACCATGATTTCAGAAGAATGAAGATGAAGCATGCTTCCTACCTTCCTACCTCATGATAGACATGAGGTTCATAATTAGATATACAATTTTGGACATGAACAATTTGCGGATTTATTTTACTTGACTATCTTTCCCTTTCACATTAGGATTATATATCATATTTATATTAGGATTATGTTTTCCTCCTTATATTACAGAGAGGACTTGTGAAAGAAGGCAGTAATTGAAAATGTTGCCCCTCCCCCCCAAAAAATGAAGACAAAAATAAAGAACGATCACTGAAGCATCCTTAGAAATGCACAAAGGTGAATAGAAGGGAGTTCAGAGGGGGAAAAGAGAAATAGGAAAGCTCAGGGCAGCTAGGTGACAAATGTAGTGGATAGAGCACTGGCCCTGGAGTCAGGAGTACCTGGGTTCAAATCTGGTCTCAGACACTTGATAATTACCTAGCTGTGTGGCCTTGGGCAAGCCACTTAACTCCATTTGCCTTGCAAAAAAAAACCTAAAAAAAAGAAATAGGAAAGCTCAGGAAGTAATATATTACACATTTATATGTCTCTTTTTTAGATTTTTGCAAAGCAAACGGGGTTAAGTGGCTTGCCCAAGGCCACACAGCTAAGTAATTATCAAGTGTCTGAGGCCAGATTTGAACCCAGATACTCCTGACTCCAGGGCCGGCACTCTATCCACTGTACCACCTAGCCACCCCTATACATGTCTTTTTAAGGAAGCTGTGCTTTATAGATTCAGTTTTATATATAAACCTCTTTTCATATAGAAATGTTCATTTTTGTGCTCATTAAATTTAGAATAAAAATAAAATAAAATTACATTTTAAAAACTCATTGAGTTAATAGGAAACACATCACTTAGGAGCTTGTGAGTGACAGCACTAGAAAATCGGTTTTTCACAATTACCCTCCCCAGAACTATAAGAGAGAATAATGTACTACCACCACCCTAGGTCCCTATCCTTTCAATGAAAGTGTGACTTTTGAGGGAGTGAGTACAAAGCAGCTTTTACACTGTGGAGACTTCATCTGGCATAATTTGGGAGCCTTTTGCATTTCCCTAGAAAGATCCTTGAAGATCTCTCTCTCTCTCTCTCTGTCTCTCTCTCTCTCTCTCTCTCTCTCTCTCCCTAGTTCATAGGGAAACTTTGGAGAAAATTGGTGTGTGTGTGTGTGTGTAGAGGGCAGGGTTCTCTTCATTTTATATTATAATTGAATAGTCAGTTTTCTGATTTTTCCTTACATGTCAGACCATTTGTGATGAATTTGACAGCTGAGTGGAAGATAGACTGAGTGGGGAATGACTGGTGATAGAGAAACTAATCAATAGCCTGTAATAAAAGACCAATAGTGCTGATGGGTCTATATATAGTGGGTCTATACCAACATGGTGGCAAGGTAAAGCTAGAAGGTTATGTATATGAGAGATATGAAAAAGTTAAAAACAACAGGACTTGGCAATAGATTGAATAAGAGGGATGAGAATGAGGAATCAAGGATGACAGGTTTTGAGTCTGGGTAACTGGGAAGATGATGGTGCCCACCACAACATTAGGGAAATTATTTTGGTTTTTTTTTTTGGGGGGGGGTTGCAAGGCAATGGGGTTAAGTGACTCATCCAAGGTCACATAACTATTTATTATTACATGTCTGAGGACAGATTTGAACTCAGGTCCTCCTGACTCCAGGGCCTGTGCTCTATCCACTGTACCACCTAGCTGCCCCAACATTAGGGAAGTTATAAAGAGGGAAAGGTTTCTGGGGAGAAGAAAACGAGTTTGTTTTTTGACCTGCTGACAAGATATCTATAGGATATCAGGTTTGAGATGTCCAATAAGCAACTGAAGATTAGAGACTGGAGGGCAGCAGAAAGGTTAGGGTTGGATAAGTAGATTTAGAGTTTACACAGAGATAATAATTAAATCCATAGGAGTTTATGGGATCATCAAGGAAAATAGTAGAGATGGAAAAGCCCCATAGTCCTTAGGGTACAGGGGTAAAGCAGGTGGTAATTCCTCTTCTTTCATATAATTTCCACTGATAAAAGCATATCAGTTTCTGATGATGATCCATTTAAGAGGACCAAGGACTTTGATGGCAAGAACTTTCTTTTCAAGCACCTGCAGGAGTAAATGCGAGATGTATGTACCTCCTCAGGGGTTGCTTCCCAGTATAATAGCAGTGGGCCCTGGATTGGAAACACTGTTGTTTATAAGGCCCTTGAATACAGGGTCTTGGACTGACTCCATTAGGATCTGAGGGAAAATGGTATTCAAGATTGGTGATAGCGGTAGTCTGACTTACCTGGCACATGCTGCCTTTTTTTAATCTCTTCCTCAAGGTGCCTTGCTGCTTCAGCTAGGCTGCTTTGCCTGAATTTGTGTGTGTGTGTGTGTCTGTGTGTGTTTATATGCTGTGTGTATGGGCTGGAATCTGAACTGGTGGTCTGTGAGGTGCTGCTACTCCCGGGGCTCTGGCCTGTTGGTAGCAATTGATCAATAATTCTTGCTGATGCTGATAAGAAAGGTGGAATGAAGAAAGTAACAGAGTTTAGGTCTTTCAACGAGAGATAGAAAGTGTGAATGCAACCTTTAAGAAAGAAAAAAAGAGTCTGAAAAAATTAACTGGGGAGCTAAGAAGTAATTAACACATTCAATATTATACGGTGCATTGTTAAGGGTACCACCAACCTGTATTAGCAAATATGACTGTTTTTAGTGGGACCTAAATGATGATAGTTTGGTTGATAACCTCCTAATAGACTAACGGGAAAACCATTGAAGATTCTAGAGAGTGGACAATGTACCATATCTCCTTTCTCTTGAAACAGAATTGCAAGCAAAGACTGTGGTATACATTGTAGGAAACAGAAACAGTCTCTGTACTGAATATTTTCTCTTAATTTTTTTCTACATCACAAGAAAGGGTTCAGTAGGAGAAGGGAAGATAATTTTGATGTAAAGAGACAAGGCATTAAGAAACCATATTAATTTTATTTAATTTTTAAAATTTGTTTATTTTTGAATTTTATAATTTTCCCCCTAATCTTGCTTCCCTCCCCCCATGCCCCACAGAAGGCAGTCTCTACACCAATTCAAATTGTATGTGTTGAGAGAGAAATCATATCCCTAAGGAAAAAATGAAGTATAAGAGATAGCAAAATTACATAATAAGATATTGTGGGGTTTTTTTCCTAAATTAGAGGTAATAGTCTTTAGTCTTTGTTCAAACTCCATAATTCTTTCTCTGGTTTTAGATAAGCAACCATATTTTAAAAGAATACTACTATTAATAAATAATAATGGGGGCAGAGTCAAGATATTGGAGTAAAGGCAGGGACTAACATGAGATCTCTCCCAAACTACTCCAATTACCTTTAAAAATGACTCTAAACAAATTCTAGAGTGGTATAACCTACAAAAAGACAGAGTGAAACCGTTTTCCAGCCCAAGACAACCTGGAAAATCAGCAGGAAGATCTGTTGCCCAAGGTTAGAAAGAACCCACAGTGCAGCTTCATCTGTGTCAGAAAGAACCAGCCCCAGCTATCTAGGAACAGACCACAGGGCTACTGGGTCGTGGCAGAGGTGATGGTTCCAGACTGCTCAGTCCAGAGATTGTCAAGGACAATTTGAAAGATCAGCAGAAAAAGTCCAGCACAGACCTCAGTAGTGCAGACCCGGGCCCAATGGATCATGAGCCAGTCTTGGGAACCACTGAATCAGCAGCAGCAGTAATTGCTTCCAGAGCTCTTAGCCCACAAATACTAAGGGAATCAGGAGATTACACTTTGTTATCACTGAGGCAGGACTCTGTTGCTTTGCCCATATTCAAATCTGGATTGAAATCTGGGGCCCCAGTCCCAGAAAGAGAAACTGAAGTATAACAGAGTTTACTGCCCCAGTGGAGCAGGGACTCTATTCACAATTTCAGGGTAGAGAGTAGTGCTTGTAGTCACCCACAGACCAGACCACAGGTCAGAAGAATCATCATAATCTCTCATAAGGCGTTGGAAGAATTGGAAACTCACAGGTCTCAAGAACTATCTCTGAAAACAGCTGTAAAAACACTTAGAAGCTTGGAACAGTGCATCTTCCACCCTAGAAACAGAGCCCTACCTTAACAAAGAGTTAAAATCAAGTCATAGGCTAGGGAAATGAGCAAACAACAGAAGAAAAAAATACAACAACCATAGACAGCTGCTATGATCATATGGAGGATCAAAATACACACTCAGAAGATAACAAAGTCAAATCTACATCCAAAGCCTCCAAGGAAAAAAAACTGAATTGGTATCAGGTCATGGAAGACCTCAAAAAGCATTCTGAAAATCAGGTAAGAGAGGTAGAGGAATAATTGGGAAGAGAGCTGAGAATGATGTGGGAAAATCATGAAAACTGAGTTAGCAGCTTAATAAAGGAGATACAAAAAATACTGGAGAAAATAATATCTTAAAACCCAGACTGGGCCAAATGGAAAAAAGAGGCCCAAAAAATCAGTGAGGAGAAGAATGCCTTAAAAAGCAGAATTGGAATGGAATGGAATGGAAAAGGAGATACAGAAGTTCACTGAAGAAAATAATTCCTTAAAATATAGAATGGAGCAAAGGGAAGATGATGAGTTTTTGAGAAATCAAAAACAATAAAACAAAACCAAAAGAATGAAAAACTAGAAGAAAAGGTAAAATATTTCATTGGAAAAACACATGAACTGGAAAACATCTCCAGAAGAGATCATTTTAAAAAAATTATTGGACAACCTGAAAGCCATGACCAAAAAAGGGAGCCTAGACATCATTTTCAAGAAATTATCAAGGAAAACTGCCCAGATATTCTAGAAGCAGAGGGTAAAATAGAAATTGAAAGAATCCAACAATCACCTTCTGAAAGAGATCCCAAGATGAAAACTGCCAGGAATAGTATAACCAAATTTCAGAGCTCTCAGGTCAACAAGAAAATATTACAAGCAGCCAGAAAATATCATGGAGCCAAAGTGAGGATAACACAAGATTTAGCAACTTCTACAAGGGATCTGGAATATAATATTCTGGAAGGCAAAAGAACTTGGATTACAACCAAGAATCAACTACTCAGCAAAACTGAACTTACTCTTTCAGGTGAAAACATGGATATTCAATGAAATAGGGAAACTTTCAAACTTTCCTGATGAAACAACCAGTGCTGAACAGAAAATTTGCTCTTCAAATACAAGACTCAAGTGAAGCATAAAAAAGTAAACAGGAAAGGCAAATCATAAGGGACTTAATGATGTTGAACAACTTATATTTCTGCATGGGAAGATGATATTGATAGCTCATTAACTTTCTCATTTAGTAGGGCAATTAGAAGGAGCATATACTAGAAATACTAGTATATAAAGAATGACACAATCCCTACTGGCAAGAGGCTTGCATTCTAATGGAAGAGACAAGTATATGTGTATATATATATATATATATATATATATATATATATATATATATATACATACATATATGTATATATATACATATATATATATATATATTTAATAAATACACATACACATCTAGAGCAGAACCAGAAAAACATTGTATACCCTTACAGCAGCATGGGGGTGATGATCAACTTTGATGGACTCCCACATTCCAACAGTGCAACAATCAGGCACAATTTGGGCTATCTGCAACAGAGAATAGCATCTGTATCCAGAGAAAGAATTGTGGAGTTTGAACAAAGAACAAGGACTTACATTTAGAAAAACAAATTGGTATCTTATTGTCTGATCTTGCAATCTCTTATACTTTGTCTTTCTTCCTTAAGGATTTGAGTTCTCTCTCATGACACTCAATTTGGAACCATGTATAACATGGAAACAATGTAAAGACTGGCAAATTGCCTTCTGTGGAGGGTGGGGGGAGGGAAGTAAGATTAGGGGGAAAATTGCAAAACTCAAAATAAACAAAATCTTTAATAAAAAAATAAAAAAATTCATTTAAAAATAAATAAAAGTGACTGTCGAAACTTGTTTTTGTATGTAAGAGAAGGGGGGAATAAAATCAAATAAAATACCAAATAAATAAATACTGTTTTCCTCAGCATGATGATATGGAAATTTTCATCATTAAAGTTATTCGTTAAGCACTTAACTAATCTAGCTTAATACTTTCTGCATATTTGAACTCTCTTGCCACACAAGGCATGCTACCGTCCCCAAAATATTTAATTTTGCTTAACCCAAATAAATTTTTAGCTAAAATGGTTCTACCAGATTATCAAATGGTGATAAAGCTTTAGAAAAGAGAAGGGACACCTCTTAAACTGAAGCAAAAGAAACAGAGAAATGTTGAGGCAGTCGTGTTTATGAGAACACTAGGAAGAAAGCCTAGATTTTCTGTGTGAGATATGAGTTAACAGCTTAGGACCCAGTTAGTGAAGGGTGAAAAATGGAAATGGGACCTTTAAGTAAATGTAAAGGGTCCGAAAGAACCTTAATATTAGGTGTGCACTTAGAACACGATAAGAAATTAATATATTCAAAATTATATCATGCATTGTTAGTCTCCACCACACCAAGTTAGCGCAATGTGAGTACTTTTAGTGGCATCTAAATAAGAACAATTGGGTTTAATAAATGTAACCTGAAGTTAAATGGCTTTTGATTCAGATCTGAAAACAAAGTGGATTTATTGATCTTCCCTGCCCCCAACTCCTACAGCACTAGTTTGTTCTTCTCTTATGGGATTCCACTGTGGTTTGTGATTTGTATTCCTGTCAGTTACCAAGTAAGCATACTTGATAAATGCATGTTTTTGGTTTTGTTTTGTCTACGTCTGTGATTTTATCAATGTGGAAGAACTGTGGTACACAAGCTACTTCCACTGATGAAGACAGGAAACTCAGCTGCAACTTACAGTTTGAGAGCTGCCTAGAGAACCGAAGGCTAAGTGACTTTCCTATGATCATCCTGTTTGTACATGACATGGAAATAGAGCACTGAGTTAGGAGTAAGAAAGAGGAGTTCACACAGAGCCTCAGACAGTTCTTAACTGTGACCTGGAACAAATTATAAACCCCTGTTTGTCTCAGCTCAACTGGTAACTGGGGAAAATAACACTATCTACTTGCCCCCACCCCCGAATTGTGTTGGACACAAAGAAACAACATTTGAAGGAGCTTAACGCTAAGTCAAAGTTTCTTATCTTCAGACTGCAAGTTTGTTTCTTTGGGCAATACCGGTCCATGCTGCATAACGAATGAATGAAGAAAAGCAGTCAAGATGGAAGTAAACAGAAATTTTACAGAAATCCAAAAGGCAGTTCATTGTATAGGTACCCTAGCTCTTCAGGCATCCCCCCCATCACTTCCATAAAATTGGCAAATGGTAAAAAACTTAGTGCAAATTGCTTCTTAGGGACATATTTTGAACCTGTTTTCAAATGTACTATAAATGTTTTGAACCTAGGCGGGTTCTAGTCTTCTTAATAAAAGACTTTACAGCCTCACTTGCTATAACACTAGACCCATGTATAAGATCTAGTGTGCCCCCCCCCCCCAACAGTCTATTAAATGGGAAGGGATTGAAGACTAGAGAGAGGAAAAATTTGCTGAAGGTTTCCGGAGTGGAGGTGATCAAAGGTCCTTGAAGGAATTCACATTGTGTTGTTTGGAGCTGCCACTCTACCCAAGATTGGAGAAAAGGAGAGAGTGGGCGATGAAGCCAAAGGGTTCTGAGATGTACAAGAGGGCTAAGGTGAAAGCTACTGGTCTGGTGGTGGGAGGTCCCAAGTGAAAATGCTTTAGAATAGCTCTGCAGGGAGGGTGATAAAGACCCAATTAAGGAAGGGAAAGGAATGTCTTTGCTGTAGAGAAGAATGTATAGTGGACCTGGAGCAGAATTGTTTGATTTCTTTCAGCCCCTTTTGTAAGTGTATTTGGAGTCTGGACACCGGAATTCAGATCCTGACTGCCCCTTATTAATGTTGAGTGGCCAAATTACTTCACCGAAGTAGTTCTATGGGCTGTGAGGTGCCTTTCTTATGGCACATGCAGGTCCCCTGGAATCTCCTTTGCCTTTGCTTCCTCCTCCTCCTCCTCCTCCTCGCCTTTAAAGCTCTCTGAAGGGCAGGGCTGCTTCCTTTTTGTTTCGGTAGCCCTAGCTCGGCACACAGTAGGTCCTCGGTGAGGCCTTGCTAATCAGCAGCTGTCTATTCTCTCCAGTTGTCAAATTCGCACATCTTCAAGCCCTGATGTTGCTTAACCTGGTCTCCGGGGCCGTGCGTGATTCCGCCGCTCTGGAGACAGTGGGGAGTGAAACTCTGTAGAATGTATAGAATATATACACCCGCACACAGAGGCACGCGGAGAAACCCCCGCGGCTACACAGGGTGCCCGGGCGAGCCCATGCCTGCACTGCTGGGAAATCAAAGCAAAGCCCGAAAACCTCAGAGCCTTTTCCTTCCTGCCATCTTTGGTGACAAGACATGGTGGGGCTTTCTGTGGCTCACCCAGTGGGGCCCCGGGGCTGATCCGCCGAGCGACGGGGCCCGCGAGGAGCCCGGGCCGCCCGGGCTCTAGCCCTAAGCTGTGGGCCAGCCCGAAGGAAGGCGATTTCCCCAGCAGGACGCAGCCCCCAAAAGGAGGCCCCGCGGAGATGCTGGGCGAGGAGAAGGACAAAATGGAAGGGAAAGTGCTTTGAATGCTAGGGCCCGCCTCCGCCCCACACGCTTTCCAGCCCCAACCCTGGCTTTCTTCCCCCCGTCTCCCGCCGCCAATGAGGAAGGGCTCGATTTCCCTCCCTTTCTCCCCTCTCTTCCCGGGCCCCGTCTCAAAGCAACGCCCCCGGGGCCCAGGCTGGGCGCCGCGGTAGCAGCCAAGCGGCAGAGATGGGGGCTCGAGCCCTGCCTCTGGCCGAGCCGCACCTCTCGCGCATGCGCCACCGCGCCACTCGGCCCCAGAGGAGGCGCCTGGGCGACCAATTGCAGCTCCCGGCGCCCCGGGAACGTGCCTACGCTCTTCGGGGTCGGCTGCGTGCGAGGGGAGGGGGGCGACGTCAGGGTGCTCGGCTGGAGCCCCGTCTCTCCTCGAATGAAAGGAAACAACCTCCGGCGGCTTCGAACTGCTCCCGAGCCGCCGCCGCCGCAGGAGCCCCGCTCGCCCAGCCCGCTCCCGCTCGCTTCCGCCCGCTCCGCCGGCCCTGCCTCGTGCCCGGGTCCAGTGGGTGAGTTGCCCGCGCGCGCTTGCCCCCCGGCTCGCCCGGTGCCTACCCCGAGGCCCCAAGTCCCGCTCCCGGGAGTTGGAGGAGGAGGAGGAGGAGGAGGAGGAGGAGGATGGCGGCCGCCGCCCCTGCTCCCGCTGCGGGGGGGGGGGGGCTCTCGGGGTGGGGGGGCTCCGCCGCATTGTGCGGGACTCCGGGCCCCAGCCTTAACGACCTCTTGCAGGAGGGGCCCAGCCCGGGGAGGGGGGGGGGGCGTTTCGAGGGCTGGGGAGGACGGGTGCCCAGGTAGAGGGGGGCTCGTCCTTTTGGAGGGAGAAGCTGGGAGGCGCTGGGCGCTTGGGAAGGGGAGGGTCTTAGTCTGCGGGGAGTGCGCGGGGAGGGGGGGGAGTGAGGGACGGATGGGGGAGGGGCCGGCCGGGCCGGAGAAGGGAAGGGGGGCGAGGAAAGATGAAAAGAAACTATTGGGGAGAAGGCTCCAGCGGCGTGGCCGAAGCGGGATCCAGTCTCGGGGGGGCATCGCAGAGCTGCCAATTTTTGCGAAGGGTTCAAGAAGCAGCCCCGGTTTGGTGGGGGGGGGATTTGGGGGGAGGGAGAGGGGAGGATCCCCCCCCCCCCCCGAGCGGGCTCTCAGCAAGTCTTGGAGAGTTCCTCGAGGCCCCGAGGTGGGGAAAAGGTGTCATGAGAGAAAGGGGCCGCTATCCAGGTAAGGAGCATCGAGTGCAAGGCGCCTCCTTTGGATCCTCGTGCTTTGGAGTGTCTTTTTTTGTCCAAGAGTGCATCAGGCCAGCCGAAAAGGAACTGTGCAACTCCCGGGCCCCGGGAGATAGGCTAATTGTTGCCTCCTTCGAAAAATCTCCCCCCTCCCCCCCCATTTTTGGTGGTCTTACGGCCTCGAGGGTCAACCTCACTCAAGCATCTGGGGTGCTTCAGACTGGCTCTCTTTGTATTTCTGGGTTCCTAACTGGAAAATCCTCCCACCTGTCCTCTGAGTAAGTGCAGAAGACAGAAAAGAAAAATCTGATACTAACCAGCCCTCCCAATTCAAAGGCCCTTCCGGTCCATTTTATTCATTTAGCACATTTTTTCGTACCCACAAGTTTTCTCCGAATTCGACTTCTCTGTAATCGACAAATCTTACAATCGCGTTTACATGTTGCTTTTACCTATCTGCCCCACAGCTTGGTTTTTCATGAGACTTCTAATTCATCTGGATCCAAAAATCATATGGTAAAAGTCCAATAAATGTTTGTGGAATTTCACGGAAAATAAAGATGAGACTGAATGTCATTCTCAGGCACTGAATGAACTGATTCTGTGCTCTTGAAGCTGATGCTGGGCTCCTGAATGCTCTCCTTGATGTTTGGTTTACTTGCCGTACCAGGGTGCTACACAATGATCTAGGGAAATCACCAAAGCATTGATTTGCTTCAGTCAAACCCATCTAGCTCTTAATTATTTTCCAGACATATAAATGATGTTTTGCAATAAACAGTTAAAAGACTATTGAAGAACAAAACTTTTAAGGAAAAAAAGGTTCCGTTGCAGGATGAGAGAATCCAACTTTGAGCTTTATATGCTCACACCCAAAAAAAGCTTTTTGAACTAAAAATAAATTCCCATCTGGCTATGAACCCCTTAATATACGTTCTTGGCAAAGCCCCAGATCTTCCTAGGTAGAGATCACAAATATGGTGCTATGAGCTCAATATCTGTATTTTATGGCATATTGCTGGGGAGCCATTGTTTCCTCAATGAACTCCTTTTCAGGTTTTACAAGGTGGCCACAAAAATTTTAATGAGGTCTGTTCACATAAGCATTATTCAAGTTAGGGTGGAAAATCCCACTTATTCCATCTTTTAGGAAAATAACTTAATTGGTTTGATCCGTACTTTGCCTATTTTTCTCCTTATGAATCTAAGCTAGTTTTAGCTTGTGCTTTTTTTAATCTATAAATATTTTTATATCAGTTGAATTTATGCCCTCAAATTACTCTTTCAGATTTTGCAGTCTTTGATACAAAGAGCAGCAGGCTATCTAAATTATGATGAGGAAATTGACTCGTTCATAAACTGAGAGGATTTCAAGACTGGATAAAAGTTACCCTTTTTGAGGATTAAAAAATACTCCCGTTTCCAGTCCCAGATCTTCTTCCTCATAACCTAAAATAATTTTTTCTCATAAGCCATTTTATAGCCAATGATGGGAATTTATAGAAACTACTTTAAAAATTAAATTCAACAAAAATGCCTATTATACAGATTAAATCTATAATGTAACATTCTTCCTTTGGTAGGGGAATATGGAAAATACAGGATGCTGGTTTTGGAATGATTGCTTGGCATCAAAAAATTTTTAATTTAGAATTTGACCATTAGATGGAAAAATCTTGGGCCAGCTTCTAAATTTTTGTATTTTGCATATTTATCTACAATAGATAATTTAAAGATTTTGGCAGCTGTACATAAACAGGGTAAAGCAGCTGTATATACTTGGCATGAGCAAATGTGCAAATACTACTTTTGTTTCTCTTTTATATTCTTTTTTTATTTTAGGATTGATTTCCATCAGTTTCCAAGTTTATCAATAATGCCACGAATAAAACACTTTTATAAACCTTTAGGAATGTCATTTTAAAAATCGGATGGCAGTAAGTTAAATTTAAACTCCTAAAACAGAAACTTTCAGTTTCTTTTAAGTTTGAAATTTAAAGGAAAACTATGAATAAAGAATAAGAAAAGAAAGCATGTTTCTGGCATACTTTAACATGTGATATAATATTTTAATTTTTATCTTGTTGGAAAATGCTACAAAATTTCTTAAAATAAAATTTTCTCTTCCTCCCCCCCCCCAAAATACAACTCTCTTGTTCTCATAAGTAGACCAAGTGTTGAAGTCTTCAACAAAGGATAAAATGTAGTAATGGTGATTATTTTAAAAGCAAAAATCTTAATGAAGTGATAGAGGATGTACTATGTCTTAAGCAAACCGTGGACCCTGAACTTTTTCAGTGGAACATAAAAGTATACAATCCCTTGGATTTAAGATTGTAGAAAATTAATGTAAATCAGAGTCAAGACTTATCTTGAATGCTTTCTCCACGATGAAGTTGTGGTTCTAAATGGGATACTTTTCCCCTCTTCCCTTTGTTTCTAAGTATGCCATTTGCTATCATTATTTTACTTTAATTAAAATTAAGGTTCATTTGGAAAATTTTTCCACTTATTACTGTTGAGGTCTCTGCATTTAGGTCACTGTCATTTTTTACCCCTAAGGACTACCTAATTAACACCAAAGCTGTGAGTCACTGAAAGAGATTATAGTATTGATGTATAAATCAGCAAGTTCTAAAATCCTAAATTTTTTAGTGTAGTATTATTAACTTAAATTTTCCTTTACCATAGAAAAGAAATTCAGTAGTACAAAAGTAATTCACAAAGTAAAAATTCAAGATATTTCTTTATAATTGAAAATTGGGTTATTAAAAAAGATAATTGCAGGAAAGTTGTTATGATTAGTAACCATGTAATAATCATACCATAATGAGGGCCCTTTTTGGGAAAAGGAGTAATGAGATGTTTACCATTAATCTCTTTTTCACAGTATGATCACAAGTGAAAGCTCTGCTGGTCTCTCTGCCTATAAAATTATAGATCTGTATCCTTGTACCATTTCACCTCACACCTTTTAAAAATAGTTTCTAATTAATGTCACTGTGACTTGCTTCCTTATCTCTGAAAGTCTATATAAAGAAAAGATAAATTTATTTCACTTTCATTATTTTATTGAGACATGAAGCTTAACTTTCTTCTGACTATTGTGAGTATAGAAGTGTTAGTCAATTATACTTTTTTTTTTATTATCATTGTATACTATGACCTGTACTTTTTTGCCCCAGGGGCAACTAAATTTGCTTTTTTAAATATTACTACTTCTGACAAAAATGTTGATTTAATTTTTTTATATCATACACACATAGGTCAAGTAGAGATGTTGGGTACATAATTAAAATATTTTCTACTTTCTTTTGGGCTAAGTGATAGATTTTCTTCTAGATTTTAAGATTCTAGCATTGTAGTTCAGAAGCTATTTCTATAAACTTTATCTGGGAAATGTTCGTTTGTATTTCCTTTTGATTGTGGTTGCATCTTGTGCTTCAATGTGAATTTATGTATTTATTAGATAGATTTCTCAAAACGAATTTTTTTTTAACTATGTGGCAGATACAAATGAATTTAGACAAGGGGGGCAATTTTAAGATGAAATGAACAGTTGTTGCCTTTTTTTATTCTCTGTAGCATTTTTTGAGACTTAAAGTGGCATTCTAAAGGCAATTTAAAAATCATGTCAAGCTCAGTTGGACAGAAAAAAGGGTCTACAAGACAGCGCAAATGTGGCTTTTGTAAATCTAATAGAGACAAAGAATGTGGACAGTTATTGATATCTGAAAACCAGAAGGTGGCAGCACATCACAAATGTATGGTAAGTACAGTAAAATACAAAAAGAAGTCATTCATTAGACTAGAAAACTATTAATTAGTGTTTAAAATCTCAACTAACACTTTCTGGAAATCACATATGACTGACAACATACTGTTTTGATAAGAAATATTCCCGTGTTGGGTTTTACTTTAATGTGTTAATATAAAAAGCTTTTAAAATATTGTTTTTTGGTATAACTTATAGCTTTTTTCGTCTGCGTTGGTGACCTCACACTCTGATAATGAGAGTCTTGGTGGATTTTCTATTGAAGATGTGCAAAAGGAAATAAAAAGAGGCACTAAACTGGTAAGTCAGTACGAACTGACAAAGATGAAATTTACTCATTTCAAAATGTATGCTATTATTTGCTAGTTATGGTGTGCCCTTTAAACATTCAACCTTTTTATAGGCCATTGAAATCCAAGGTATGCCAGATAACCTAGCTCAAATGCAGTACAAAAGAGTTTTAAATATATATTTATAGTGTGTGTGTATACATACAGACACACACACACACATACACACACACACATACACACACACAAATACACACACACACACACACACACACACACACGGCTTATTCAGATGGGTATAGTGTTTTCCATATTCACAGAAAGAGTAAGAATTGGAGGATCCAATAAGCATTCTTATTTAAATTAGCCAATTAAGTAGTTTGGCATAATGTGCAAAGTTTCTTATACGAAGCAATTAGTCTTCATGTGAATTCTTTTTCCCCCATCATAAAATGCTGATGTATTTGGGTCTCATAAAATAATTGTGACCAATACAAATGAGAAAGAAACTATAGTTTTACTAAGATGTTTATCATTGAAGAAAAAACATGATTTTCTGGTGATAGAGGATATCAAATAATGATTGTGAAGTTAGTTATTTGAGATTTTAATAACTTCTGAGGAACTTTGTGGAAATTTCACTGAAGCCATAATAGTATAATAAAGGAGCAGTTCTTGCTGTCAGTAACATGACTGGGAAGTTGCTATTACCCATTTTTGTAGCATAGTAGTATTATCTCATTTAAAAATTCTGAAATGATGAAACATTTCCAAATCATTTCTATTTTAATCTTGAAAATTTTCCTCAGAAAATCTTCTTTCTCAATCTGAATATTTCTTAGTCTAGTCTCTATTAAAATGTGTTTATTGAAAGTAAAATTTAAAAAAAGAAAGTAAAATGATTGGATGTGCCTTTCCAGTGACCCTCTGCAGTCTATCTTACCCACAGCTGCCAAGTTGGTGTTCCTGAAGCTCCACTCTGCTCATGGCATTTCCCTGCTCCAAAAGCTTCAGTGGTTTCCTGTTGCCTTTAGGACAAAACACCAGATCCTCTGACATTTAAAGCCCTTCATGGGCTGACTCCAGCCTTGCTTTTCAGTCTGATTTCATATTACTTCCCCCCCCCCCCATACACTTGGGGTTTCAATCAGACGAACTCATTGCTATTTCCTGTACATGACATTCCATCTTTCCCACTCTGGTGCCATTACACAGGCTGTACCTCCGGTTTGGAATGTTTCCCCTCCAGCCCCTTCCTCTCAGCCCTTTGGGATCCTTGCCTCCCTTCAGGGCTTAGCTCCAGTGCCACCGCCTACCCGAGGCCTTTCTGAGTCTGCTTAGTTGTTGTCCCCCACCCTGTGACGTTGCTTTCCATCAATTAGTCTGTATACATATTTTGTCTTCGAGCAGAATGTAAGTTCATTGAAGGCAGTTTCATCTCATTCTTGGTATCCCCTGTGCTCACTGGTATTGAAGGTACTTCTCTAACTTGTCATCTCACTGTTCTAAAGACGGTTAGTTCCATAGAAGAGTGGTCTAGTTTATCATCTAAGATTCATTTCAGAATCTAAACCAATTGGATAAAATGAAATGGTGATAGGGAAAGGGAGATAATCGTGTTGATGATCAGACAGGTATTTTGATGAGGCAAGAAAATACTATATCCAGAGATAAGGAAAAAGTAATTTTAAAAAATTGTAGTCAAAGGAAGTTACTTTTGGTGGAGAGAAGGGTAGTGGTTCTTTTCTCCTTAGTCCCTCCTGTTAGGATCAGACTAGAGAAACTAATATCCTGAGTTTTCAAAAAAGCAAACATTTTCTATCATCTGATTTTATTTTTGAAGCTAAAGAATATTAAGAGACTTAAATTTTTCTCATGCCCCTCCAAACTTTATAGAGTTTAATGGAAAGCCCATATTTAGAGTTTTGGGGTTTTTAAAAATGATTTTCACTGAAAAGTTAGCTTAAAGAAAGAGGATGAAATCTAGCAACATTGTTGAAATTGAGCAACATTCTTTATCCTTTGTTTCTATTCAGGTCTAATGTATAACAGTGATATTTGCTTGAACCCATTTGAACCTTGAATGACATCACCTCAGTGTTTGTTTGTTTAAAATGTAAATGTTTCTGGAATGTGGACACATTTCTTTTCCATTAGCAGGCTAAGTATCACAGCTTTAATTTCAGGAACCCTTATGTCACTGCTGTATGCATTTCATTCCTGTCATTGTTAATTGAGGCACCTTATATTTTACTTCGGATCAATTTAGTGAGAATTTTAGTTCCTTGGGCCCTCTGAAGGAGACATCAGAGTTTCTTAAGGATGACATAGATACAGTCTTGTAAATGGTGGAAATCAGTCTAAAAAGGTCTTGACATTATACCATAAGAAATTGTTGGGGGCAAGTGTGCTCCTAGTGGAGTGGGCCATACATCATTTTTTTAAATCTATCTTTTCATGAGGTAAAAGGAAGAAATCAAACATAACATTGACTTTGGAGATGTAGTGTCACAGACTAAGAAAGTCCTATGCATTCTTCAAAAGGCCTTGCTTCTAATATTAGCTCTCTTCTTTGGATAAGTCATTATACTTCTCTATTTTGAGGGTAAATTGAGGATAATACTGACCATGTCACACCCCATGCTCAATAAACTTAGTGATTCCCTGTTCCCTCCAGGAGGAAATATTAAGTCTTTTGTCGTTTCTGAAAGCTCATTGTTCCCTAGCCTTTTTTCTACTTTTCAACTCTTACATATTTCTCCTTTCTACATACTCTGCAATCCAGTGACACTGGCCTATTTGCTGTTCCTTGCACAGTAACACACTCCATTTCCTGACTCCTAGCATGTGTCTCCCCCCGCCCCCCCCCCCCCGCTTCCTTCAAGTCTCAATTTCAAATCACACCTTCTGTGATACCTTTGCTCTGAGATTATTTCAAGCTTATCATGTTTTTTGTATATAATTTGCATAATCCTTGGGAGCTGGGAACTGTCTTTTGCCTTTCTTTGTATTTCCAGTGCTTAGCACCTAATAAGAGCATGTTGACTGACTGACTGACCACTGTCTACTAAACAAGTATATTATGATGTTGAATAATTTGGTGCTGCATAAAAGGCAAGATAATACCTTGTCAAGTCTATTTTGAATTTCAAATCTTATTGATTCTAACCCCATAGTATATCTAGCTGCACTCTGGCTCTCATCTGTTCCCATCTAGAGTGTTGTAATAATCTTCTACCTCTAAGCTCTCCCCTCTGTAATCCATTCTCTACAAAAATGTTGTTCCTGAAGCAAAGACCTGATGTTCCCCTGCTCAGAGTGCTCCAGTGGCTCCCTGTTGCTTCCAGGATCAAATATGAATTCTTTTATTTGGCATTTAAAGTCCTTCCCAGTCTGGTTTTCCAAGCTCATCCTTCTCATTCCCTTTATACACTCTACAATCCAGCCAAAGTGGCCTAATTATTGTTCCTCAAACACTACACTCAGTTTCCCACATCTTTTGATGCCTTGCCTATGTAGGTGATCCCCCTGCCTAGGCTGTCTCCCTTCTCACCTCAGACTCCTAGAATCTCTCACTAGCTTCCTTCAAAGCTCAACTCAGTAACACCTCCTACCTAAGGTCTTTCTTCCGCCTCCCCCAGGCATCTGATATTTACTGAATTGTACATGTACCCTCTGAGTGAATGTAAGTTTAAGGGCTGGCACTGTTTGGTTTTTGTCTTAGCAACCTCAGCTCCTAAAGGTGTCTGATATGTAGTAGGTGCTTCATAAATGCTTGGTGGTGAATTTTTATGTAGTACCAGTAGGAGCTACTGAATATCACTGAGAACAGGAACACACACGCACGCACGCACGCACGCGCGCGCGTGCGCCCCTCTTGCCATAATAATTAGAACAGTCATTTCTCAAGCATCAGTTCTAACAAGAAACCAGGGGGATAGCCTGAATAAATAAAATCCACATGATTTCCAGTCTCTTTTTACTTCCAACAAACCTTGAAGTGTTAGCAGATAGCAAAATTGACAAACTACAGTTGCTTTGTTTAGTCTTCAGTGAGCAATAAAAAAGGCCAAAATCCGGCAGAAGGACAGAGTGATCAACTGGATAAATACAGCCTTCCTTTCTTCTAGCCCCCCAAGTTGACTGTGTGTGTGTGTGTGTGTGTGTGAGAGAGAGAGAGAGAGAGAGAGAGAGAGAGAGAGAGAGAGAGAGAGAGAGAAGAGGGAGAGAGACATTTCAGAGTGTGAGCATGTCTATTGTCAGCACAGCGGGCTGCCTGTTCATCTCATATCTATTGTCAGCACAGCGGGCTGCCTGTTCATCTCGGTTTCTAGGCACATGGGTGCCAGTTGAAAGCAATTACCTCTGGAAAAGAACAAAGGCTTTTGAGCCTAGTGCTTTCTCAAACAGCCTACACCTGGGATTGCTCAGGCACCTTGGGGAAAGGAAGAAGCTAGATGGCTACCCAGAGTGGGGAAAGTGGCTGAAGCTTAAGAGAAGCAGAGCCCCTGACTTGTGTCTGCCCCTTCACAAAGGTGGCCCCATAATAACTTCTCTTCCTCCTCAGCTGCTGATACTTGGCATGTCTTCATTTTCCTTTTCTGTTATTCCAAACTCTGCTTTTTAGGATTATAGATTTATAGCTGAAAGGGACCTTAGAACTCACTTATCTAACTCCCTTATTTTACAGATGAGAGGTTAAATTGCTCTATCACAGTCACCAAAGTGTTCAGTGGCAGAACCAAAATTGGAACACTGGCCCTGTAACTCCAAATCCAGTACTCCTTCTGGAACACCATGGTATCTGGCACTCTGCAGGTTAGGGTCTTAAACACAGGGGGAAAAGTAACAGTGAGACAAAGTTGCCCTCTCCTACGTTCTCCCTGGTCCTTTTTAGCGCCCATATCACTAGCCGAGCCTAGTGGTGATCTCGTAGGGAGCAGCCATGGAATAAAAAGCTCACTAGACGAGGATGTGACAGGCCTTGCTTTTATGATCACCATATGACCCTATGAAAATTGACTTCTCAAGGCAGGCCTGACATTTCCAACTTATCTAAAATAAAGGGTTCAGATCAGGGATTCTAAACCTTTGACCTATGAACTCCTCAGAAAGTTTTTGAATGTATAAAATAAAATACACAGGATAACAAAGGAAACCAATTATATTGAAATATAGTTAGCAAAATAATAAAAAAAATTCAAAGTCCAGATTAAGAACCTATAGAATAGGTGATTTTCTAAGGTTCCTTCTAAAGCTAAGATTCTTTCTCATGACTGTTCTTTAAGGTTCCCAGATTCTGTAGGGAACTCTCTGAATCTGGTAGTGTCTTGAAAATGTAGGTGATCTTTTGTCTATTCAAAGATAGATATCACCTAAGTATACCTCAGTCGGTCAAAAGCAAAGCAGGCAGACCAGTCCTCAAGGTGCTTAGAATAAAAAGTGCTGTTCAAGAGTCAATCCAAGATAGATTTACACTGAGAGTTAGATTTCTTATGCTATCTGCTTTACCATATTCTCCCCTTCCACACTGCTCCTTCTGGGGGGTTTGATCCAGGCCATGGTTTCTACCAGTAGTGGTTTAGAGCTAGAGATAAGGGAAGAAAGAAACAAATATTTATTAAGTACTTACTATGTCCCAGGTTCAGTGCTTAGTGCTTTATTAATATTATCTCACTGGATCCTTACAACAATCTTGGGAGGTAGGTCTTGTTATCATCCCCATTTTATGTTGAGAGAACTGAAGCAGGTAAGTGACTTGCCCAGGATCACATAGCTAGTATGGGTCTGAGATCAGGTCTTCCTGACTGCAGACCCAGTTCCCTATCCACTGAGCCACTTAGTTACCTCAGGATAGTACGTCATCCTTCTGACTAGGAAATGGGGGCAAGAAAGGAACAGGAGAGGGTCAGTCACTAAGTTCCTGAAAAGTAAAAAGAGTGAGCTGCTATCCATTATTATCTTATTTCAAGGGTTTATGGGGATGAAAAATGTGTTCTTGAACCACACTGGCTGAAGGACTCCTTTAATCTCTTAGTGTTATAGGTTAACTCTAAGGCTAGATGTTGCAGATGTGTTTTTATTGGAGTTGGCATTGCTCAGGGCAGCTAGATAATACAATGGATAGGGCACTGAGTGCCTTGGAGTCAGTAGGACGAGAATACAAAATTGGCTTCAGACAACGCACTAGTTGTGTGACCTTGGGCAAGTCACTTAACCTTGATTGCCTCTCCTCCGGGGCATCTTCAGTCCTTAATCATATCTGGCCACTGGACCCAGATGACTGGAGGTGAAAGTGAGGCTGGTAACTTAGCCCAGCATCCCCTCACTCTAATCCAGTTCATGTGCTTGTCATGGCATCACCTCCCTGATGTCATGGTCTTCAAGAATGAAGGCCAAACATTTTACCAAAATTGTTTTGCTGGGGAAATCCATTCTAAAGTTCAAAACAATGGACTTAGAAACTTTCAAAATGCAGCTTGTTGGTAAGTCAAGTATTCTTCATTGTGGCAGTAGCCTAGAAACACTGAATGGGGTTTTTGGCCCAGACGTTGACCCTGCCTAAGAAATGTGGATTCCAGAGATAGTATAACATTCTCTATTTATGCTGTCTTCATTTTTTGAGGTTGTATGAACAGTATGTCGAAAGCATATTTTTCCCTAGATGAAGCTAAGTGATAGAATCATTATTATATCTGCCTTATGTGACTGACAAACTGGTTATCAAGATGATAAAAAGTGTAGCATCTTAGAATCCAAGAACAAAATAGTAGCTCAGAAGTTGGTTCAGTTCTGTCCCCTTGCCTCTAGATATAAATTGGATTGATCAAATCTAGATAAAATGATTGTCTGTGGCATCTTAAAGTAATTCTAGGAACTGAGATTCTTATTTTTCCAGTATCTAATATTCTACATTATATAGAAAATTCATGTTATGTTTAACCTAAATCTCAATCTCTCTCTCTCTCTCTCTCTCTCTCTCTCTCTCTCTCTCTCTCTCTCTCTCTCTCTCTCATGAGTGTTCAGCATCTTCTATATCCACTGGATTGTGCTGGACATTAGGATTGCAAAGCTGAAACCAGGATAGACCCTTCCTTTGACAGAACTTACAGTCCAGTTGGGGTTGGCCACAGGAGAGGGGGTGGAATAAGACAGATATACAAATTATAGCATGGAGGTATGCCATGCTAGAACTAGCTACAGCACGATACAGCCTTGTTTGGATGAAACATAGATTAATATGCCGAGTAGTCTGGAAAGGTGGCTTGGGAGACGTATAAGAAGGGACTTTCAATACCAACATTAGAACAACTAAAGATTTTTGAGCAAAGATGCAATTTGATCAGACCCCATGTGTTAGGAAGATTATTTTGGCAACTATAGGAAGAATGTGTTGAAAATAGGAGAAAACTAGGGAAAGAAAAACCAATTAGTTGGAGCAATATTGAAATTGGAGCAATATTAAAAAGCGAGGATAGAAACAGAGGAAGAAATGAGGTGTATAGATGCAGTAGTGGTAGCAGTTAACTAAAAGTTCGACACAGACCCTTTCGTGTTTTAACTTCGTTGCAAGTCTTTCTAAGAAATCTTCATATATAGATCTCTCCTAGAATCTTGGAGTGCCTTGGCTCTATTTTTAATATCACATCTCATTGCTGTTATTTTAACTTTAGTCATCAAAAGGTATAAAGTTAACTATAATATATATACAGTGTATCCTCGAAATCAGTTTTTTGTTTCCCTTGGACAGTTGCAGTTAACTGAAGATCTGATTAGTTCAAATTTTACTATGTTACTTGCTGGAGAATTTGAAACAGAATCAAAGTTAATAAGTCTGTAGCACCACCTAGTTACCCTACTTAAGAGCTAGAAGGGACTTTATAGGCATTCTAATCTACTCCTCTCATTTGAATGGAAAGAACTGAGACCCAGAGAGGTTATAACGACTTACCTGAGGTCGCACACATAGTAAGTGACAAATCTAGGATTTGAACCCCGATAATTTGACTCCTGGAATCTTGTAGATAATTTTCACCCCCCCAAAAAAATAAAGAAATTGATGTCTTCTTGTCGTCTATACTGAGTTGTCAATTATTTGTACTCAATGGAAGTTAACTCGGTGGCATTTAGAATCAAAAAATGTAACTAGCATATATATTACACAATTATTTCTTGAGAAGAAAAGTATGCTAGAGGTGGAGGATGGGGGGAAGTGTCATTGAATATAGTATGTCTGATGTATTAGACATTGCTATTGTCGAGCAAATAGAAGGTGGATTTGGGGCACAGTCAGAGCAGTTGTACGTAGGTTTTTATTAGATAAGTATAGTAAGATCTAAAGCTGGAACCAAATGAGAAGTACTTTGGATTTCAGGCTAAGGACTTGGAGGTTAGAAATACTATTGTAGTAAATGAATTCAGGCTTTTGAACAGGGTAAAATGACTTACTGGGAATGGATTTATGCATATCTCAATAACTCTTCTATAACACATTTGCAACTATTTCAGCAGATGTAAATTGGAAATTTAAATTTCTTCTCCTTTTCCTTTGACTGTTTTGTTTCTTTTAAATAGCTGTGGGTAGGCTAGATAGTTTAGAAAATTGTTGGTATGCTCTCCAGTTTCTTCACCAGTCTTGAGTTTACTGTGAATACTGCATAAAACCAGTGCTCATGATCACTGGATGAATAAAATGTCTGTGCAGATTTATACCAATCCTTTCAACAAAATCATCATCATCCTCACCCCAGAAGATAAACTGATAACAAAAGCAGCAGATTTTTCATTCACTGACTTGAAGTAATTTAAGCCATTTAATTGTGGCAGATTTAAATGCATAACTACATCTGAAATCTTTTAGCATGTTTTAGGCTTTCTATTTTTTGGGGGGTTGTTTCCAACAAAGGGTGAGTACTCAAAACATGAAGCCATGTTTCATCCATTTTATGTTGTTCTCCCTATTTTTGCATGTCAACAGAATAATTTATTTTTTTCAAAATGATCATACCTCTTCCATATGTCTCACATTATTTATATGGGCAACAGCAATAGTTCTGCTACTAAATACCTTTGAACAAGTCATTTACAGTCAGTGGACCTCAGTTTCCCTCTCTCTAAAATGTGAGTCTTTAGTTTAGATGACCTTCAAGATTCCTGTTAGATCTTAATTTTCTGCTCCTCCATGTCATCATGGCTAAATGAGTTTGAAACAAGCTGCTACTGAAGAAACCATTGGGATTCACAATGAGTGACTTTCTTAACTCTATCTATGGGAATTGCTGAAGTAAGTCTGAGGATCCTGCAAGTATTTTGGCAAGCAGAGAATTTCCTGAATATTGGTGATGGGGCCTAATATTACATTAATACAATGACTTCCAGATTTCTAAGAATAACCTATAGTAAGGAACATATTAACACATTCATGTGTTCTAAAATTATAGATTGGACAAGAGTGGAGAAGATTGGAAAACAAACTTTACTGAATGCATAATCATCTCTAGTTCACAGGGATGGATTTAAGGGTGTAGGTTTTTTAAAATACAGAATAATAGTTAACATTTATGTAATACTTACTATGTGCCAGACACTGAGCTAAGCACTTTACAATTATTATCTCATTTAATTCTCAGTTTGCAGATAAGGAAACTGGGACAAGTAGAGGTTAAGTGACTTGTCCAAAGTTATTTAGTTAGTGTCTGAAGAACTCCAGTCTTCCTAACTCCAGGCCTAAAACATTAGCCATTGTGCCACCTAGCTGCCAGCATGGCAGCAATATTAATGGGCATATTCTATACATTAGAATTAAGGGAACAAAATAGAAAGAACTTTCTGAACTGGGAATGTTACCGTCAGAGATGAAAAAAAAGAAACAAGTTCATTTAATGGCTTACACTTTCATCTAGTCAAAAAAATCCTCAGTTAACTAAAACAAAATTCCAAAATACTTCATTGTAATGAATGTTTTTACTCTTTTGAAAAAAATACACTTTTTTAAGGAGGTAGTTAGGAGTTAACTATTCATGGGAACAGTCAGAAGATGAGGTATAACTATGGAAACATACATTTGACCTTAATATATGATGTGAACATTAAATAGGCAGACCGTTGAGATTAAAGAAGTTTCATTAAACTTCAAATATCTTGAGTTATTAAATATTAAACCTATTCCCTTACAGCCACCTCTGAAAAAAGAGATATTAGATTTCCATATCCTTTGTGATGTCTTTTTCTGAAAACTCTCCAACATTAGTGGTAGTTTTTGTCCAAAGATAGGAATTATTTGTGTTCTTGTATGAGAAAATTTATTTTTATGATAAAATGTACTTTTTCTTTCATGCTTTTTTGTGTTGTTTTGTTTATCAAGAGCAAAGATTCTTAACCTAGGACCTTGGAACTTTCTTAATTTTTAAAAACGTATTGCTAGCTGTATTTCATTGTAATTGGTTTCCTTTATATAAAATAATCCTTATATTTGATCTTATACAATTAAAATGATTCTGAGGTAGGTTCCATGGATTTTATGAGTCTTACTTCTAGGACAGTTGGCCTAGGACAGCTCTTATTGCAGAGCTTTCTATATGAAGCTTTATATTAACAGTGTAGACTTTGTCAGTTCTTAACTAGAAAGCAGAAAAATGACCTTACAGTTGAGATTAATTGGAAATTATTTGGAAAGACCAAGAAGAGAAATAACATTATTAGTTTAAATATTGCATTGACTCATCTCTTTGTCTTGGTGGAAATCGATGTGCTTCTAGTTCAATCATGTCATGTCTAAATGAAATCTTACACACTAATAATATTCCTTGGGGGGGGCGGTGTTTTCTGTGTTTTGCTCTAGATGTGCTCTTTATGCCACTGTCCAGGAGCAACAATTGGCTGTGATGTGAAAACGTGTCGCAGGACATATCATTATCATTGCGCATTACATGACAAAGCTCAAATACGAGAGAAACCTTCACAAGGAATTTACATGTAATTATTTTTTCGTGTTTCCCCTCTTTGTAAAGAAATCTCCAAAAATTTGAAAGTCTTTTCTATATAGCCAAAGCATATCATCCTCTGGAAATACTTTAACTATAATGGAGTTTACTGCACAGAGGAAAACTGTAGGAAGTCTGATACTCAGTTCCTAACCTAACTTTCTCATGATTTGAAGAGTGAAACATCCTGCTAGTTTTATTAATTGAAAATGAGCTTAATATCATTTCCTTACTTGATAATTTTTAACCGCTTCATTTTATAGGGTTTATTGCCGAAAACACAAGAAAACTCCACATAACTCTGAAGGTAAAAACTGTTCAACCATTTTCTGGTTTTAAGAAGATGCATTAATTGAGTGAATTGGATTGAACTAATACATATTGTTAAGTGATATCTGAAAATCCAAAATGAAATTAGAAGAGTTAAGTAAAACGTTAGGATAAGTTTAATATGCATAGTGAATTCTTGAATAAACAGTTGTTGTAAGGTTCTTGTTGAAGGTGATATGCTTTTCTTTAGGAAGAAATTTTGGGTGGATAATTTATAAGTGCAGGTAAGTGAATTTAGTAGGTTTCCTAAACAGTAATTAGGATTACTCTTGACCATAATATTTCAGTTGTTGTAGAATATGTTGAGAGTCAGAAGATGAATAGTTACTATGATTGTCAAACTTAGTAAATTAAAAATCACATTAAGATACTTTTTTTTAAAAAAAGCATTTTAACTGTAAGCATGATCCTGCAGAAAATGAGTGCACTTACACTATACAGTGATTTTCCTTTAAGTTTGTATAAAACTGGATAGTCAAGTTTCTGTATACTTAAGCAAATTGCGCATGATTTTTGGAAAGCATGAAAAAGCAACAATTTTCTTTTATATTTGCCAAGGTAAAAATATATTTAAGTTTAATGAGGGATTTTATTGAATTTTATTCTTATCCAGGTTTTGGGGGTTCTAGACTTATCATCGTTGTGTAGAAACTCCTTCGATTAATGCAGACTAGCAATTTATCTGTAATTTATAGTCTCAGAGTTACCCATGGGCACTGAGAGGTTAGATGACTTAGCCATGGTCAGCCATATAGCAAGTATGGGCCTGAGGCAGGACATGAGCCTAGGACTTCCAGACTCCATGATCAGTCCCTTAGCCATTATGCTTCTTTTCCTCCCACCACTGAGGTTAGTGATGTATAAACAATTGATAGTTCTCTTTCCTAGCCTCATTGAATGTGTTAATACAAATCAAAATATTTCAGTACTCTTTTCTCTGGAATTTTGGTCTTTTATAAGTGACTTATTGCATCTTGTTCTGTCCATTTGTGACTGTTCATTTAATGCAAATATGCCCGTTAAAAGTCTGATTCGAATTAAAATAACTTCAACTTTTATGGATATAAGGAAGTATTTTGACCATTTAAATACCTTGATGTCCAAAGCTTAAGGTATAACACTGTTCTTTCCGAGGTAAATTGTAGATAAGTGATTAGTACAGAATGCTTTTGCAGTATAAATGAATTTAGATTTATAAGCTTTTATGAGTTTTAATTTAAAACTAGAATTGAAAACAAACCAAAAATCTCAGCTGTGGATAAAGCATTTCAGTTCAAATCTGGCTTCAGGCACTTCATACGTACTAGCTGTATGACCTTGGACAAGTCATTTAATCCCATTGCTTTGCCAAAAAAAGGCAAAAAAACCACATTGAAATTTAAAACTTTTTATTATGACTATAAAGGGCACCCACTTCTGCTATTGCTATGAATTTTATTAATATATTTGTTCAGAAACATTGCCTGATAGAAACTGGTTCCCTTTTACCTTTTTACAGATTTATTTCTTGGTTTGCTGGTGTGGGTTGTTGCCATCTTGTGATTTTAAAAAAAGAAGAAATTGGTTTTGTTTTGCTTTACTGTTTTAGGAAAACAGATTTAAGGTTTGAGGAATGATTTTGAATGCCTCTTTATGCAACAGGAAAATTTATCCAAGAGTAAAGGAAGGCATGTGTTCAGACTTCCCTGGACAGCCTTTTTTTGTAGAAGGCTTTAAGCCAGCCTTGTCATCCTCCCCCGAAAGTCTATCTTACTCCAAGAAAACAAGAAAAACTGTTGTTAGTTAAATGCTTACCATTTTTTATAGTAATGAATATTAGGTTTGATCAGTATAGATGATAGATAGATAGATAGATAGATAGATAGATAGATAATTTAAGTATAGTACAGTACAAACCCAGCCTATCTCAATTTGAAGAGAAAGATTTGTCACCAAGCTGGCCACAGGTGATGGATTTTTTTCAGGCCCAGCAACTCTTGTAAAGAAACCCCTTTATCCTAGAGAAACTGTGATCTGTCTTAGCAGAGGGAGTACTCACTGCTGAAATTCCAGGTCCTTGAGGTAGTGAAATAAGCAGTCAGTCTCTATATACTGCAGAGCATAAACACAAAAGAGGCACTGATGTACAAGACTTTGAGTTTAATTTTATTATCTCTTTCATCTCAATATAGACCCTACTCCTAAAAGTAAGATCTTTGAAAGGAAAAAGAACCAAGGTATACACTAAAGATGAATAAGGCAAAGCTTCAGTCAGGTTATAAAGCTATATCTTTCCTGTTGCTTTGTTTCTATTACATAACGTTTGTTCCTATGAGAAAACAGAATCTACTTTGTGGTCTGGTTTCCAGGGATCTATTGCATGAATGAACAAGTACTACCTCTATATAAGAATGCACTGGCCTTGCATGCTAGCTTCATAACCACGGGCTCTCTGTTGGATAGATAGATAGACACTTTGCTAGGACTTAAAATGGTTTGTATGTAGGCCATTCCAGCTTATTATATCAGGTCACTTTGATATGCAATGATGTTCATTTTTCCACTTAACGTAATAGAATTTTAAAGTAGTAAGCCTAGTAATTAGGTCACCTAGAGTTTTCAAAGTAATCTGTTTCTCAGAGTTATAGCCCAGAATAGTAAAAATAGTTTTGAGCTGCCATTCTAGAATACTAGTCATGGACATTTTACAATGACAAGCTTGGAAACGAAATATATGTGATTCACTTGCTTTGTTAATACCTGTTCATAGGGCAACCTGCTATGTAGAATGACTCCCAATATGGTATGTCTTTATGAGTATATCATTACCTCTCCCCCTCCTTCACTTCTATCCATTGGCCTGTGGGAACTAGCTTGCAAGGCCCTTCTGGATTGGATATTGGGGGAGGGGGAGGGGAGGGAAATCCAGGTTGAGATGCCACAATTAGGGATCCCAGGTGTCCATGTGATGGGGAGATATCATGAAGGACAGATTCAATACCTAATAATTCTATAAACATTAAGTACCATTTGCAAGACACTAAAGACCAAAATGGAGGTTGCGCTTACCCACCCTTCAGTTTCTCCAAAGGCCTAGCCTGTTAGAAGTAATACATACTGTTAAAAATTAGTAACAGTAATCAAAAGTATGCCCTATACTACTAGAATTATTAGATCAGGGTTATTAGAAGCAGTACCGAGACCCCCCTGAAAGTATCGTTGAAGAACTTTAGAATTGATTGTCCAGCATGGGAGACACTGGCACATGCCCAGCATGGCGTGCCCTCATCAGTGAGGGGGCTGGGCTCTATGAGGAAGGCAGAATTGAAACATGTAAGTTTAGAGTACCCATCCCAGGTGTTTACATGGACTATTTGTTGCCTAAACTGTGGTAGAACCTTCTGAGCTCATATTGGTCTGATCAGTCACAGTCAGACACACTTGTCATTTGTCTCAAACATAGTGATGTCATTTTGGTCTTCTTCAATAACGAAGGACCAGAACCAACCAACCAACCATTAGATCAGGGTGCTATGCAGGCCAGTGTATTGCTGATTTTCTCCTCATTTTATGCTTTTTTTCTTTTTTTTGTCTAGAGAACATTAAGTATAATCATAGTGGTTTGGGTGCCTTGGGTTTTTTTGGGGGGGAGGGATTTCCAGTGTTACCCTATTATGGAAAAGTACCATTTTGGCAATAACAATTTTATTGTCACTTTTTTTCATATTAGTGCTTTATTAAAGTGCTAAAAACCATCGAATATTTATTGAGTGACTACAGAGAACCTGCCACTGTAATGAACTCACTGAACTGTGCTAGTTCTTAGATAGCCACTCTTGTTTCATTTTCTACCACTTACCATAGGAATTGCAGGCTTTTGTGCTAGTGATTGAAGGGAGATTGATACCATCATGAATTTCTCATCTCTGATGGTGAGTGCTATAATCTGTGTTGAGGCAGGAAAAAAATGTCACCCACTGTAGAGATACTCCTCTTTAAGCTAACCACCCTAGGGATCTGTAGCAGATCATGATCACAAACCAAGTTCTATTTTAAACTGTCTTCACTTTAATTCTTCTGAGACCTCCATCACCTACAGCAGATTTAAATAATTTCAAAAATCTCATCTTTTCTCATCTTTAGCACTAGGGATCTCTGTTGAAAAGGAATATTCAGAATTTAATTTACATGTATGGCTATTTTGTAACATTTTAATAAAATCTGGACATTTTCAATCACCTTTGAATGTGAACTATGACAAACTTAAGTCTGCTTAGCAGTTAAATTCACCTTCAGTATCACATTAAGTTATTTAGTTGCTCTACATAAGTTTTTGCCCTTTCTCCCATGTAACTGTCCTAATTATTATAACTGTTATAATAAGTTATAATTTCTAAAAAAGAAAAAGTAAGTTATAATTCTGAGTGTGGTTCAAGTCCCAGCTTGGCTGCTTGCTAGCTGGGCAAGTCATTTTACTAACTCTTTGAGCCTCAGTTTCTTCATCTGTAAGATGTAGATGATATTTGCTATCCAGCTACCTTACATGAGCACTGTGAAGAAAGCACTTTGTAAACCTTCAAGTCATGGCCGAATGTGAACTGCTGCTATTCTTCCTATGCCATTTATAAGTATGTAGGTCATGGGGACAACTAGTTGGTGCAGTGAATAGAGTACCAGCCCTGGAGTCAGGAGGACCTGAGTTCAATTACAGCCTCAGACACTTAATAATTACCTAGCTGTGTGACCTTGGGCAAGTCACTTAACCCCATTGCCTTAAATAAATAAATTTTTTTTTAAAGTATGTAGGTCTGTGGAAATCCATCTGTGGATAGATTTCTTAATGGCTTAATTCTCCCATTATTTATTTCCCCTTTATAATTCCCCTCTCTCCATGCCAGAATGTGACATGTGGTATCAGTGTTCAGGGATTACTCGAGAGAGTGCCTTCATGTAAAGGAGCTAGAACACTGGAAGAGAGGAAAGAATACTCTCTGCTTTCTCAACCAAGCTATCTATTGTCATTGGAATAGTGGTGGCAACAGCAAAAGAAAAGAATGCATAAAATCAAGGACCCTTTGGACTTGGCCTTGTAACAGGTGGTATATAGAACAATGCAGGCACTTGCCCACCCCAGTTTGTATTCTTTCCTAGTCACTACTTAAGAATTTTTACACTAAGCTGATGATTAGGAATTTGGAGTTTGACTTCTCTGGAGGGGCTTCCTGGGATATGCCAAGTCCTCTGCAATGGGTCCTCTCCCAGCAGCTGCTGCACTAGCCACTGTTGCTACTTCAAAAGACCAAAGCAGCCACCGTGCTAGAGTAGTTCAGATCATGACCGCTGATAAGAGAGCAGTCATAACTGCTATTACATTGGGGAGTACATCTAGTGATTCTTGAAAATTCATAGAATTTGTAGCCATGGCTAATAAGGTTTTGCCTGGAGCAACTGTTGCTGAAATGTTTCAGGCCTGAGGAGATCTTTCTTCATTTGATAGGAATCCTACACACAGAAAAGGTAAGTAATGGAAGAATTTAGTTCAAAATTTAAAGACAATCTTAATATTTCATGTTTCTTATAGTTTAAAATAATTCTATTGCATTGGTCCTTCTTGAACCATGAAACAGATATAGTTAGTTATTAAAAAAACATTTGAGAGAGGAGATAGTGAAAATATTTACATTTTGAAAATCATTGAGCTTCCTTTGTTTTCTAGAAGGCAAGATGAATACTTTTGAACTCAATATTTTTATCTGTTTCTGTGAAGAATAAGTTAGTTATTGCTTGTAGTAAGGTATATAAATATAATCCCTTCAAAAGATCCCATTGTATGTAGCATCTTAGACCTTACCTTCTATTACTTGACACATGATACCTTTTAAATATTTGGAAAGGAATCAGCATCTGCAAGAATAGGGATCACTATCTTTTCTTAGTAAGAAATTAATCAGTGAAATGGTAAGACAGATTAGCAGTGAACTGTGGAAAAGAAAACAGGAAGATAAGAATAGTATTCTCAAATTTTCCTTTTTCTTTCCCTTTTTTTTTTGGTATTAGATGGTCAGTAGTTAGGCCCTTTTGAAAAAGCATTTTCTGTAGGCCAAATATTAGGCAAGTGACTGTTCAGTTACAAGGTGAGCTTTCTTCAAGCA
Organism: Macrotis lagotis; assembly: GCF_037893015.1. Classification (NCBI taxonomy): domain Eukaryota; kingdom Metazoa; phylum Chordata; class Mammalia; order Peramelemorphia; family Peramelidae; genus Macrotis; species Macrotis lagotis. Next base: position 29,897,066 of record NC_133666.1, read on the forward strand.
TAATGCTTTGTATGAGATTTTTCAGTATAATTTAACATTTTACATATGCTAGACATAAATGTATGAATGAATGGATATATTTCTTTAATGGCAATTATCCTAGTCTAAGAAATAAGAGGTTAAATTGTGAAATATTGAAAAAACTACCTAGAAAAATTATTGAGTCCTTACCCACATCTAACTTAATAAAAATTACTTACAAAATTTTAGATTTTTTTAAAATTGGTTAAAATATATAGAAGTCATTGCTAACTGAAATTTTCTACTGCATATTCCCTTTCCAGGGACTGCAGGAATGCATTTAGTATTTTAACAGCTGGCTTGATTCGATTGATCAAAAAAAAGGCTTAGAGCTTAAAAGAAAGCAACCAAGTTTGCTAAATTCAGTCACATCACTTCCTTGGGCAAACATAAGTTTATTTTACAGTTGTTAAAGTAATATCAGTCCTTCTGTTTATCACATGTCAATTATGTAGTTCTTCTTATATATATAAATTAGTATCTAGGTAGGTTTACCATTAGGATTGAAGGCATTTAATTTCACAAATAAAAAAACAGTATGAAGTAAAACTTTCTAAGAATTTAAAATAACTAGGTTTTATAGGATTTTTTTAAAATGTTAATTGATCAGAAAATTTGAAGATATTGGATATTGAGTTGTGTGTTTAGGTCATATGAGCATTAAATGCATGTTTTCTAACTAATCTTTTTGGAGAAGGGTATGATTAGATAAGCACTTTCACATTTGTTAAAAATTAAACATTTTTTAAATTCCTGTAGCATGGGTGAGATGCTTTGAAATATATCAAAGTTAGTCCCTCTCCTAGAAAGTAACTTGCATGCTAAGTAAAAACTTAAAACTCTAAGGACAAATCGTCATTATTGCTAGATTGATTTATATGTACTTTTCCTTAAATCTTAAGCCACTGACGTAGAAGAGAGTATCAATGAACATGAGTTGGAGCCTTCATCACCCATGGGAAAAAAGAAAAGTCGCAAAGGAAGGCCAAGAAAAATGATTTTAAAGGGGCAATCAGAAGATAATAGATCTACATCCTCTCATGGCACAGATGAAATAGAGAGCAGTTCTTATGTAAGTAGAATAAAAGTGTATCCTTGTTCATTTTGTCACTTTTAATATTATGATTTCACAAGTGAAAGGATGTCCTAATGTGAAATAACAAAAATTTTTTTGGGGATGGGGGTTAACTTTCAGAGAGAGCGATCTCCACACAGAAGCAGTCCCAGTGATACCAGACCTAAATGTGGATTTTGTCATGTAGGTGAAGAAGAGAATGAAGCAAGAGGAAAGCTTCATATATTTAATGCCAAAAAGGCAGCTGCGCATTATAAGTGCATGGTAAGCATGGTTTCTTATGTATGGTTTGTAACTATGTCCTTGAAATGGTTAATAAATGTATTTTTGGCTAAGTTATTATTACCGGAATTAGCCCTTTCTTTCAAATAAATTGTATTAATTACTATAAAATTTTATGTTCAAGGGTTTCTGATAAAATTTTCAAATAATTTTTTGGTGAATTGCCAGAGTAGGAGTTTGCTCTATTTCTTTTTTGGTTTGTTTGGATTTTTTTAAACGGGCTATTCTGTTGCATGGAGTCTTGCCAAAATAAAAAGGTCTCTAAGCTCATGAGTGTATCTTTGTTTTGCTTAGTCAGAATTTGCAGAAACTATCATTCTCTAGTCCCCCTCCCCAAAATTCTACAACTTAGTGAATGTTACAATGACCAAAAATCATGACTTGGCTCATGTTCATAAATCCTACATTTTTTTCAAGCTTTTCACATTATTCATTCTGAGAGTTTTATCACTTAGGCAAGCCTTTAAAATGTGGAGAAAAGAGGAAGCAACATGGTGTTACCTTCAGAGCCTATTTCCAATCAAAAAATTACTGAATTTCAAAATTAACCCTAGAGTTGATGTCCTTGGTTGTCCTTTTGGTGGACCTGCCTGTGAGAATACTAAAATGCTCCTATTTTATCCATAAATAAAAGTAATAGGATGTCTTTTTCTATTATACCTCTTTCTTACCATCCATGCCTTGGATTTCTCTTCCTATAGTTGTTCTCTTCTGGCACAGTTCAACTCACAACAACATCAAGAGCAGAATTTGGTGATTTTGATATTAAAACTGTCCTTCAAGAGATTAAGCGTGGAAAACGGATGGTATGGTCTTTTCTGTCCTTTGGATACTAATGTCTGATGTTTCTGTTTCTGCTATATTTTTAGAATATATTTCAAATTCAGCCAGGCATTGAAAACCCTGAATATGAAGTTGCTCTACTCTTATGACAAAGTGCATTTTTGCAGACAGATGATATTGACCCATTTGGGAAGTTAATAAGTGTGTGGCATTGACTACTTTCTTTTAGCATAAATTCTATACAGAGTAGGATCATTAAAAGAACTGTGATTGATTGATTTCAGGCTATTTTGTGAGCAATGGACATGAACTAGCAGTCAGTGATGCAGGTTCAAGTGTTTCTAACCATTATTTAAACAAAAGGAGTTGTTTTTTCAATAAGTAAACCAAGCTTAGTGATCCCCTAGTGAGGCATCCATTTTAAGTACATTTGTACAGCCTAGTTTCTCAAATATCTGTCTTCACCTTCCCATTGTTTGGGAAATATTCCTTTACATGTTTTTAAAATACAATGAATTCCTAATATGCTAGATGTATTTACGTGCTCATTCTTATCTGTAACTTCTGTGTGCTTATGAATTACTTACCTCCATTAGTGCTTATTAGGTACTCTGAATTGTAGAAGATACACAAACTTTTTCAGACTAATACTTGTCTTTAAAAGTGGTATTGAACTGGTGGTTTAACTCAAAGGTTCTTAACCTGGGGTCCTTTTTTTTAAATTTTTGATTAACTTTTACAATGTGATTGGTTTCATTTGGAACCTTTTATATTTTATTTATGCATTTAAAAACATGATTCTGAGAAGGGGACTATCTGCCAAAGGGGCTCTGTAACACAAACAAGGTTAAAATTCCCAGCTCTAAATGTTATTTTGGACATGTAGACAAAGAGAAACTGAATTAAATGGCCCAATTCATTTCAGAGGTGCTCTCAACAGATTGGTGATTTCATTAGTCACTCAGCAGCCCTGAGAACTTGTGACTTTCCTGCGATGGTACTGCTAGTATCTGTCATTGGCAGGACTTGAATCCAGGTTTTGTTGACTCCAAGGCTGGCCTTCTATCACTTATGCCAGACTGCCCTTGACCAAATAGAAACCTTTCTTTTTTTTTTAGGTTTTTTTTTTGCAAGGCAAATGGGGTTAAGTGGCTTGCCCAAGGCCACACAGCTAGGTAATTATTAAGTGTCTGAGACTGGATTTGAACCCAGGTACTCGTGACTCCAAGGCCCGTGCTTTTTCCACTATGCCACCTAGCCACCCCAAAACCTTTCTTAAATAAAAGTGGACTGATAGAATATAGGAGAGTTTCTGTGAGAATTATTAACTTTGGTTTTGGTTCATTTTAGAACCAGGTCACCATAGTGATTTATCAATTAATCCTCTAGATGTCAACCTCCTTTATAATGAAGTAGTCTCTGACTCTGTAGGATACATTTTAGTCTTCTTTTGGGCATGCAGTATGAGACCTTATACTGGATATTATTCATTTTTCCTATACCATTGAGTGACAGAAGTTTGAGGGGACAAATCTTTGGAGTGACATTATTAAATGAATGCAAACTGACTTTTTAGTAAATGTTTCATTTATTTGAAATGTCAGTGGGAAATTTAAAGTGTTGGTGACATTTATCAAAATGAAATATGGCTTAAAATTGTAGCAATAATAATAGGGAGAAAATTAAAATAACTCTGAAGTGTACCATCCCGTAGCTATCAGATTGACCAATATGACTAAAATGGAAAATTATCAATATTGGAGGGGATGTAAGAAAAATGTATTACTGCATTTTTGGTGGAGTTGTGAACTAATCTAATCTTTGTGGAGAGCAATTTGAAATTACGCCCAAAGGGCAATAAAACTGTGCATACCCTTTGATCCAGCAATACCACTATTAGGTCTGTATCCCAAAGAGACCACATGTACAAAAATATTCGTAGCAAATATTCATATCCTGGTAGCAAAAAATTGGAAATTGAGGGGATGCCCATCAATTGGGGAATGGCTGAACAAGTTGTGATATATGAATGTGATGTAACACTATTGTTCTATAAGAAATCATAAGGGATGGAATTTCAGAAAAGCCTGGAAAGACTTGCATGAACTGATAATGAATAAAATGAGCAGAACCAAAAGAACATTTTATTCACTTACAACATTTTGTGATGATCGACTATGATGGACTTGTTCATTTCAGCAGTACAATCAAAGGCAATTCGAAAAGATTTGTGGTGGAAAATACCATCCATATCCAGAGAAAGAAACTGTGGAGTTTAAATGCATACCAAAGCTTACTGTCTTCAATTTTTAAAAGTTGTCTTATGTATAATGTCATTTTTTTCTCTCTAATTTTTTTCCTTCTGTTTGGATTTGATTCTTCTTTCATATGATTAATATGGATCTATGTTTAGCATGGATATTCACATAGAGCCATATTAGATTGCTTTCTGTCAGGGGGAGTGGGGAGGGAAGGGAGGAAGGGAAAATATATATAAAACTTTGCTTGTTGAAAACAACTGTTGCATATAGTTGGAAAAATAAATAAAATATTAAATAATAATAATAATAGGGAGAACTAGTATGAGAAATTTTCGGGGACGAACACACTCTCTACCAGTGCAGATCAGTGCCTTCTCGGCATCTTTCTGATCTCAACTAGAAAGTTATCTAGAGCACTGAACTGACCCAGACAGATTGATGTCCCTTCTTTCTACCCTGCCTCCCCCCCCCCTACCGTTTTTGTGTTAGGATCATCCCTGGGACAGCAGTATCACCACATCCCCAGATTTGTTTCAGCTTGAAGGTTTATCATTTTCATTTATTTCACTAGTTTAATAAGTATATAATGCCACTCTTAAAGTTGAATTAGTCTTGATTTCTTTGGTTGTGATTTCTACCTTTCTTCACATGGTGATTTATTATCTGTATTTGTATTATGTGTAAACTGTTTTGTGAACTGTCAAGCCTACTTATGAGTACTCCTCTCTGTCTCTGGTAACAGAAGTGTACACTTTGTAGCCAGCCTGGCGCTACCATCGGATGTGAAATAAAAGCTTGTGTCAAGACTTACCATTACCACTGTGGCGTGCAAGACAAAGCTAAATATATTGAAAATATGTCTCGAGGAATTTACAAGTAAGAAGCTCCAGTTCTTGATTTTTCTTGTATAAACATAACAAGTAATCGTGTTTCAAAAGAACATCTCACCTCATGCTAATATTGGTGTTCTTCATAGTCAGAGGGAGGTGCACAGGCCATTTCTACCCTGGCTGTACATATCTGAAAAGAGAGTTGCAACTGGGCATGATATCAGCCTTTGGATTTTGCTGGGTCCATGCCCTGGTGGTGCATTTCCACATTGGAGCAACATTGCCACAGACCTATTCCCTCAGATTTTTGTGTAGCTACTTTTCCCCACAGAAAGGAAAAAGTGGGCATTCATTCATTGCCTTGACATCTGTCCTATCCTATTCAAAGTCGAGTTAGCTGTCAACTTCCCATTGACCAGATCGGTTGATGGTTTACTTCTAAGAAACATTAAATATGTTCTTACTTACAAAGACTTGGCTTGTAACTCTGTTTATTCAGTATCTGACAACCTGGCCAGTATGATTTTCAGGCAAGCAGGATGTTAGGGTCATTGTGCAGGGTCTGTCTAATTCTTGCTCACAAAATTGATTTGTTTATAATGAAACTTGGAATATATTGGGTGTTTTTATTCTTCTTAGAAGATAATCTTTGTTTACCTAATCTACTGGAATTAATGATGAAAATAACGCTGTGTCCCACCTCTGCTGATTCCTTTGGGTTGATTGGCCAAACTTATTTCAGTTTGACTTCTAAATTGGGCACTAGGAATTACAATTTGCCCTTCCCTTTTTGGTCCCACATTCAGACTGGGTTCCAAAAGCCTGTTGTGCTCTTTAAATGAATTCTGAATTCTGTTTTTCACAGAAAATACTTAGACCCCAGAAGTGAACCAGAATACAAGGGGAGTTTTGTAGGGTGAGCAGAAGGGTGGGTGTTACCCAGGTTCAAGTAGGGGAGATGACAGGAACTCTTTCTGCATCAAGGATCTTAAGAATGAAGCAGAGTCTTGAGATAGATTCCACCTAAGGTGAAATACTTACCCTGATTCCATTTTCAGGTTTGAAGTGTTTTCTCATTCTCAAGGTGCAATATTAATAGGCATGATTTCTTAGTGACTACTAAATAAATATTATACAAATATTTTATATGTGTATATATATTTTTAAAGAAAAAAAAGGTGGGCAAGTAGGTGGTTCAGTGGATAGAGCATCAACCCAGGAATCAGGGGACCTGAGTTCAAATCCAGCCTTAGACCCTTAATAATTGCCTAGCTGTGTGACCTGGGGCAAGTCACTTAACCCTTAAATAAATTTTAAAAAATTTTTAAAAAGAAAAGAAAAAAAGGTGATGTATGAGTCAAGGTAATCAAATCAGTAGCCCTTCTCCTTTATCTCCTTGAATTTTGAGGATATTTAACTTATGTTTGATTTAATAAAGGTAACTTCTAGGTTCTACTCCCCGCAGAGTAATTTGGTGTATGGAATCTTTTTTGTTTTGTTTTTGTTGTATCTCCCTACTAAGACCTTATGTTTATAAACTTATCCTATTTGATCATCGCTTATCTTGGATCATAGTCACAGGGGCATTCTATGAACTGTGTAATACCACCATCTTGAAGGATTCATTTCCCTTTTTATGCTCCTTTCTGCAAGCCCTGAATAGTGTACTCAGTCTATTTCTAATGCCTTTTGTGGGTGGAAGGATTTTTTTTTTTAGTTTTTGCAAGGTAATGGGGTTAAGTGACTTACCCAAGGTCACACAGGTCACTCCAGGGATGGTGATCTATCTACAGTACCACCTAGCTGCCCCAAGGGTAGAAGGATTTTCAGTGGAATAAGCAATCATCTCATCAGGGGTACCTGAGAAGCCGGCCAAATCACCTTAGCAATTATTTGCAATAAGATAATTATTCAGATTAACTTCAGAACTAATTGCTTTACTGATATCTGTAAACTGCGCTGAGCGTAGTGGAAATAGCTCATTTATTAATGTCTAAGAAGCATACAAGCACCCCTGTAATTGTATATAAGTATACTTACCCTCAAACAGGATAAAAGAGCAAGCGAATTTCACCTACTAATACTAACATACAGGTTCTCAACAGTAGAAATCATATGTCGTCTAACTTTGTTTCTTAATGAATTTGCCCTTGTTGCTTTCATTGTTGTAGACTATACTGTAAAAACCATAGTGGAAATGATGAGCGAGATGAAGAAGATGAAGAACGAGAAAGCAAAAGCCGCGGAAAGATAGGAAATGATCCTAGTGGCTTCCCTCAGCAGCAACTCAATGGAAACTAGGTATGGAAGTTATTCCTGATACAGAGATGTCCGTCACTCAGTGTGTTACTGATATGACTAAATGCAAGTAGATTCAAAAATACTAATGTGTTTAGTTGACTGCATGTTGTTAGAGAACCCTGTAGACCTGAGGAAGATTTTGTAACCTTAGTTGATATTTGTAACAGTTTTAAAAGAGAGCGAGTGAGCCATTTTATCAATAAATGTAGCTATAATGTCAAATTTGTAAGATACTCTTTTTTTAATCCTGTTTTCTCTATTTTAAATTTACAATTGTTTTCATCATCTTTTGAACAGGTTCAAGGGCCAGAGAGTTAGAAAACTGGGAATGAATAAGACATCCATAACTACTATTCTTTTTCACTGTTTTCTAAAAATCAGAAAGGGTTAGGAACTTTCTACTGCCTGACGCTATTAGATCCTTCATTGAGCTGCCTGAGATGTTCATGTGTGTGAGCCTTCAATAAGTGGCAGAGTTTTACTTGTTGATATTATGTAGTTTGTAGTCTGCAGTGTCTGGAAAAAAAATAGAAACACTCAATGATATGTACAGTGTCAAAAGTTAAGGCAGACATTGAAATGAACTAAGCTCTATTTCTGGACTGAATAAAATTCTAAGATCTGGAATGTGTAAAATGTTTAGTGGATTCAGTATCAAGGAAAAGTTGAAGCCAGTTGTACTTCACATTGCAGACGTGGCCAGGGTGACAGCACAGTTAATTATGAGTTTTGTGATTTCTCTACACACGCAAACAATCAAGGCTACAAAGCAAGATGGCTGCCTGTTCGTCCTCTCTTTGCTTGGAAAGCACATGCATAAAAGAATTTTTCTTTACCACAAAGTGTGCTAAATAAAGATTTTTCAGTTTGTTCCAGTTGAAGTTGTTCCCACTTACCAGCATGGACTCCAAGCAACTGGTGAGCTCCAGTGCTTACGCCAAAGGGCTGTGTGTATTTTCTTTTTCTAACGCCCCTAGCCTCCCCCCTTGCCCATATACCTTTCCTCTTTCCAAAATATACCAAGAGCTTTGGGCAAAAATGGTTGAAATCTTTCTACTAATATATGGAAGCAGCAAATTAAACCTCCTTGAAATTTAGAGGGTCATTATTCATTGAGGAATTTAGCCACCGTGTCTGAAACCCACACCTCTCAAGTGCCCTGTTGTATGGAACACTTCGCATATTGGTCCCAAGTATGAAAGTAGGTCTTGTGTGCTATAGGAATAATAAAGACTCTTTTCATAAAGCAGCAGTATTTCTTTTGAGTATGTGACCACTATTTTAGAAACCATAGTTAAGATTTGTGACTCTTTGGAGTCATTGCTTTGATTTTTATGCCCTACTGTTATCTTGTGTGTGTAGGGCTGGCTCTGTGTGCTCCTGGTTGTTGGTTTCGTAGGTTGGGGTTAATCAGTGGCCAACTGCTCAGTTCTCTTAAAAAAAAAAAAGAGTATTTTTCCACTGGCCCTTCTAGTGAGTGATAAGGCTAGTTTCTTGCATTTACTTGTTGAAGCACATGAGTACATTTCTTTCTAATAAAACCAAAAAACCTTTGTGGTCTGCCTGATACTACCATAGCACCTCAGTAGCAAGATAGGAATTCTGATTTTCTACATTTGAAGCAAAATGACAAGCAAGACACATTGACAACTTGACTGTACATTGAGAAGATTATTCTGCAGCTGATATAAACCGTTCTTTTTTATGTAACAGGTGAAAACTTACACTGTGCTTAAGATTTTGTTGCTTTTTTACTGTTAGGATTTTAAAGCCACGTTTGTCAAATATATTTTCACGCATATACTTAAATCAAGGGACCCAATTATGGCTATAGTCAAAACTGTTTTTCTTTTTTTTTTTTTCTAAAAGGATCATGTAGCTTTAGTAGGAGCTTGTCTTGTAGGTTATAAATGTTTTCTTTCTGTTCTTATTCATGCCATTGATTTTTTTTGTAAATATGATTTTCAAAATTCAACATGACTTGAATTGCAATGACAGATCTCTAGATAATTGTTTACCAAGGTATGTGACTTTTCCCCTAAAAGATCTGTGCTTCGGTTTCTTGCAACAGCTTGAAAATGGATTAGTCTAAATCTTGAAATCACTGTGTCTCGATCACTTTTTTTATATTGTGTGCCACAGGCATGGCTTACCCATGGAACAGAACGCCTTCATTTCTGAACAACTACTGTATTGCTTTGAATTAAGGAAAATGCAAGGTGTTTGGGGTATTATGGCCAGTCTAATATAACTATTGTATAAACAAGGACTTTCAATGCTCTCGGTGTCAATTGCTGGATTTGGTCTTTAGTAAAATTAAGTGTGTATGGGTTTCTTCAATCCATTCTGTGCCACTAGCAACCAGAATAGCACTTTAACTTTGGTTGACAGAACAAGTGGCTGGCTACCTATTCTTTCACTGTGGTGTGATGATTTGGCTAAATGATTTTTCATTCGTAATGAAGTGTAAACTAAAGTCACATGAAAAATCACTTTGGGTCATAAACCTACAATATTCTAATTCTCTTCATATTTTTGTCATATGCTGAGTCAAAGTGCCTTACAATGTAAAAATTGTACAGTACTTATGTTCCCAATATCATCTTCTGGGTAGTAATTACATTGTGGTGTCAATATTTAGAAAAATGTACCTCAGCAGTGTATTTACTATACATCTCCTATGTCCTTAATTGTACTTTTATTAAGCATGAAAATTATTTGATCAGTATACAGCATCGACATAATTTTAAAAGCAAACAATACTGCCATTACTGTCTTTTATGCGTATTTTAGCTTGGAATTTTAAAGAGTGTCTTTTCTGTTTCCTTTTTTTAAACAGTGTAATCTTTGCAAGCATATATTGAAGATTATTCTGGAGCATTTACTGCCTTACCAGAAATGTTAGTAAAGAAAGTTCTTTATAGTAGAAAGATAGACTTGAATTTCTGTACTTTTAATAAGATCTATTTGTTCCTGGAAAAGAAAACAATTTGATGGGTGTGTTTTACTTTCATTTCATAATTTTAAAGACCACAATTGAAAATAATTTATTTCCAAGATCTCTAATTTTAAGATTTCAGTCATTTCTTGCTCAGGAGTGCATCCTATTACTAGGCAAGTAATAACACAAACCCTCCATTAAGTCAACCTTTGTCTATATAAATAGATGCACATAAAATAATCATCAGCGAAATATCAATCTTATCTCAAAACAAACTAGAGAGGATCCTGGCATGGTGCTTTTTGAAAAGCACTGAAGTTTGTTTAGATCACAGCCTGTAGTTTTTGCTCTCACATACAACTACACTAAATACTAAGACAAGGAATGTGTTATGGGGTTTCAAACAAACAAAAACATTCCTCTCAACTATGTTATGTATATTTTGTTCTGGTTCTGTTGGCTTTTATTTCCAAAATTGTAGTTTGCAGTATTAGTTTCTTTTTATTGGTATTCTTGCATATATTCAATAAATGAGTTAAAACTTTCTTACTGGCATATGTCTTTTTTTTATGAGAACATTTGATGAAATTTATGGTTTAGCTCCATGAGTCATTATGTGCTGAATTCCTCTTAATTTTGCATTATTTTGTGGTAAGATAGTTAAGTTTAATAACTGGTTGCTAACCATTTATGGGAGGAAGGAAAATGAAAAGGCTCAGAATGTAAAGCATTATTAAGAGATTGACTACTCTTTCTCAGATTTCACCATTAGAATCATCATCTTGCACCAGATAAAAGTATTTTTATTCCTTTTGAAAATTCAGTGAAAGTTCCCCTCCTACATCTCTCCCCTACCTCAACCTTTTACATTTTAGCCTACTATTACACGGATTTAGATATACTGACTATGTGTTCATGGGGACGTTACTCTTATCATTGTTATGATACAGTAAAAATCTGACATTACCCATGTTTATAGTGGCTAGCAGTCCAATCTTCTCAATGTTTAAAAAAGTTGGGGAGGCCTTCACTCATAATTTCAAAATGTCCACTGATGCTATGGCTGGCTTGACACTATGTGCAAACAGTATATTTGCTCAAAGTGCCAGCACCTCAGATAGGGAGCAGATTATTTATGTGTCCACTTATGTTCCCTCTGATTCTTCCCAATGGGTCCAGATGACTGGCCCAAGGTGGATGTACAGGCATCAATGAAGGCAGCATTTCATGCAAAACCAAACAGATCTAAATTGATAGAACATGACAAAGCATCTTGCTATGTGTTGATATAGTTTAGTGTGTGAAGATTTTTTTTTTATGTTTTCTGTGAAAATCTTATTTGGATCATGGGGGGGGGGGCAATTTGCAAGGCATTGCGATTAAGTGACTTGCCCAAGGTCACACAACTAGATAATTATTAAGCGTCTGAGGTCAGATTTGAACTCAGGACCTCCAGGGCCTGTGCTCTATGCCCTGTGCCACCTAGCTGCCCCATTTTGATCATATTTTATTGAGCAGTTCAAATGTAGATCCTTCAACAGTTGGGTTTTTTTAAGCTAACTATGAATGAGCCTACTGTCCACCTGCCTTCTTCAATGAACTTCTCTCTAGTCATTGATAATGTGCCTGAATACTTTTGGGGGGGGGATTTTGCAAAGCAGTAGGGTTAAGTGACTTGTCCAAGGTCACACAGTTAGGTAATTATCAAGTATCTGAGGTCATATTTGAACTCAGGTCCTGATTCCAGGGCCAGTGCTCTATGCCTTGTGCCACCTAACTGCCCCCTGAACTTATTCCTCATTCACCTTCAGTTTTCTTTATCCCAGCGATTCTGAAGCCATCGCGCCCCTCCCACCCCCGGGATCACCTGCAGCAACCCCATTTTCTACCTAACTCCTTTATTCCCATAGTCTTTCAAATGACCCCACTGGAAATCTGCCCACCCCTACCATTGGAACATCTGTCTGCTCCATAGTTAACCAACTTGTTTTCTTCTTAAATCTTTTCCTTTCTTACTCCTTCTATCCTCTAGCACACAATGAATTCTTGTGACCTGTTCCAATTCACTCATACCTATCAACTTACTGAATTTCAGTGGGGTTTGGGGTTTTTTTTTGGATGGGGGGTTGTCAAAATACTCCATTGCCATTTTCAGATTTTCCTTTTCTACCATCACTCTGCAACCTCTGTCCCTTTGAGATGCGTTCAATCCATACTTATTACCCAGTCAAGATTCTAGTAACAGTTACTTCCCAAAACGGAGGATACACTCCGTTCTTCCTGAGTTCAAGTGTCTTTCACTCCATTCAAATTCCTGTCTTCATACTATAGGACTTTGACTTATATGGCGATGCTCCATCTAACATCATAATTTGCCATACAACTTACCATTTTCCATGACTATTCCTCCACTTTACCTCAGTTATAGTTTCCATTGCCCAGAAATGTTTCACTTGTATGTTCATAAATGCTGTTATTCCATATTAATCGATTTCTTACAGCTCCTTTGTCCTTTGTCCATACCATGACCTCCAATCTATGCTACACAGTTTTCCCAGCATTATTTCTGGAACTGGTTACAGTATTTCTTTCTTATCAATCTCTTAGTGACTGTATTCAACCTTACACTTTTATATACTCCCTCGCTCTCTTATTCTTCACTGATCAGGCCTTGCTAAGCCTTAGCCTTGGCTTATTCCCTCCATCAGCTGCCTTTGATTTCCATTCATAACTTTGCTAAATGGAGAGTGAAAAAATCATGAAACCATGCTGACTGAGTCCACTGCAAATTTATGTTACATCATTTCACCTAGGACCTCACTGCACTAAGGTCATCTTTTTCACCTCCATAGTTCACTATCCTATTCATTACAATGGTTTTATGAGGTCTTTTCATCTTTCTCAAGCCTCCCCACGGCCACCCTTTTTCTTTAACAACTGCTAGATATTTCACTTTTTAAAATTGTGGCTGTTCCTTGAGAGCTCTTTCTTCTCTTTTCATTTCATATCACCCAGATGTCTTCCTCCACTCTCCTCCTTTACCTCTGTCTCCCAAAGAGATGGCCTTTTTCACCTCCCAACAGATTCACTGTCCCACTCTACACAGCAAATTTTCCAGACTTTTTCATTCCAATCTCTAACCCAGCTGTATAAACCCTTGGTCCAATTCCATCTCATTTTCTCCAGTAGTTCCCCCTCTGTCTTTCCCACTTAGTGATTTTTTATCCTCTCCTGATTACTGGCTGCTTTCTTTCTGACAATAAACACATCCAGGCTCTTCTAACCCTAAAAAAGTGCTTGGTATTGTTCTGTATATTTTCTCCCTTTGCTAAATTCCTTGAGGGGAGCCATCTACAATCAATGCCCCTACTACCTCTCCTAATCAGTCTGGCTTCTGATATTTAACTGAAACTGCTTTCTCAAAATTATCATTGATCTCTCATATTCATGAAATGGGAAACCTTTTCTTAATCCTCATTCTTTGTGACCTTTGGCTTTATCACCCTTTTCTCGTGGATACTCTGAGTTTTTATTAACATTGTGTTCTTCGGTTTCTCCTATCTCAATTTCTTACTGGATATTCATCCAGGTCACATCCAGTAATCATGGGTGTCTTCAAAGACTCTTATCCTGAACCTTCTTCTCCCTATATACTATCTCATTGGTGACCTCATTAGCTCCTTTGGGTTGAATTCTCCCTATGGAGATGATTCCCAGATCTTCACATAGAACTCTTAAGTCTTAACCTGAGGTTGATCCTGTATCACCAGCTGCACATTGGACATTGCTAGATGTCCCATAAACATCTTAAAACTCAACATGCCCAAAGCTGAATTCGTTATTTTTTTCCCCATTAAACCCACCCCCTTTCCAAACTTCCCTATTACTCAAAGAGACCTTAGAGGTCATCTATCCCATTTCCCCTATGTTATAGTTAATAAAAAAAAAACTTGATAGCAGTTCCTAGAAAAGTTCTTAAAGTTGGTTCATCTCGGGGCAACTAGGTGGCACAATGGATAAAGCACCAGACCTGGAGTCAGGAGTACCTGAGTTCAAATCCGGCCTCAGACACTTAATAATTACCTAGCTGTGTGGCCTTGGGCAAGCCACTTAACTCCATTTGCCTTGCAAAAAAAAAAACCTAAAGTTGGTTCATCTCTAAGAGGGGGGGCAAAACTTTCTCAATGTGTCCAGTGTGCTGATTTGGCTTACCTTTTAAGTGACCCTACTTCAGTGCCTCATCCTTGGACTCTTTTAAGTATCTGTCTGTGGAACACAAGCTCAGTGATTCCTACCAAACTTGATTGGATGAGCCAGGCAACAGGTTGGTACAAAGTTGGTACAAAGAACCAACCTAAGTAAATCATGCCAGAGGTACAATGGATAGAGCACTGGATCTGGAGTCAGAAAGATCCAAATTCAAATCTGACCTGAGACATTTACTAGCCATGTGACCCTGGGTAAGTCATTTCATCTCTGTTTGCCTGTTTTCTCATCTGTAAGATAGGGATAACAACAGCATCAGTGTAAGATTATTGTGAAGATCAAATAAGATCATTGAAAGCATTTTAGCATAGTGCCTGGCAGATAGTAAATGTTCAATAAATATTATTATCACTACTATTAGAGAGACTCATCAACAGGTTATCTACAAAAGGGATGGATTTTTCAGCCATAGCATCTCTCAAGACCATTCGTTAAGTTGCTTGATTATCATCTATGAAGGCAAAGGAAGTATTCTTGCTGATGAATTTTCAGAGCCTCTGGGAACATTGCCTACAATGGCCACGTGTGCGTTATGTAGCCAGTGGCCTTGAGATCTTTGCTTCACAAGTCAGCAACTCAATTCTGCTGCTTATCTGTTAAGACCCTGCCTGCCATGTGCCTCTGTCCATATGCTATAACAAAGGGAAATTGCCATCAATACTAAAATATAGAAGGGATTTGCTCCATTTTCATTTACCCAAATACTGAAAGGAATAAACCACATTTTTTCATGGTACTTAATTCAAAATACTTCACTTTCAATAATGTGATCAGTACCCTATGAATATTTAGACTAGAACAGGAGTTCTAGGTCCCAGAGCACCACATAAAAGTTTTAAGGGTGCGTGAACTTGGGGGGAAATTTACATCTTTATTTTAATTTACCTCTAAATGAAATTTAACATTTCCTTTAATTATTGAAAAACATTACTTGGAGTCCATAGGCTTCACCAGACTATCCCCAAAGAGGCACAAGACATCAAAAAAGATTAAAATTGCCTGAAGTAAATGGGGTTTTAGGGGGGTCAAGAATATTAGGGTGTTTTTAAACTTATTTTTTCTTTTTTTTTTTACTCAGAGTTTATGTTGAGTTTTACAATTTTTCCCCTAATCCTACTTCCCTCCCCCCCCCCACAGAAGGCAATTTGTCAGTCTTTGCATTGTTTCCATGGTATGCATTGATGCAAATTGAGTGTCATGAGAGAGAAATCACATCCTTAAGGAAGAAACAAAGTATAAGAGAGAGCAACATCAGACAATAAGATATCAGGTTTTTTCTTCTAAATTAAAGGTAATAGTCCTTGGTCTTTGCTCAAACTCCACACTTCTTCCTCTGGATACAGATGGTATTCTCCATTGCAGATGGCCCAAATTGTTCCTGATTGTTGCACTGATGAAACGAGCAAGTCCACCAAGGTTGAACATCACCCCCATGTTGCTGTTAGGGTGTACAGTGTTTCTCTGGTTCTGCTCATCTCCCTCAGCATCAGTTCATGCAAATCCCTCCAGGCTTCCCTGAATTCCCATCCCTCCTGGTTTCTAATAGAACAACAGTGTTCCATGACATACATATACCACAGTTTGCTAAGCCATTCCCCAACTGAAGGACATTTACTTGATTTCCAATTCTTTGCCACCACAAACAGGGTTGCTATGAATACTTTTGTACAAGTGATGTTTTTACCCTTTTTCATCATCTCTTCAGGGTATTGGCCCAGTAGTGGTATTGCTGGATCAAAGGGGATGCACATTTTTGTTGCCCTTTGGGCGTAGCTCCAAATTTCTCTCCAGAAAGGTTGGATGAGTTCACAGCGTACTTATTTTTTCAATAATGATTGTGTTAGAGAAGCAGTGCCATGAAGTAGAGTCAGAATACTTGAATTCAAGACACAACTCAACCATTTAGCTACCTCTCCAAACCTCCGACTTAGATAGTAAAATGAGGGGGAGATGATCATTAAACTTGCCCCACTTCCTCCCTCCTGTGACTGTGAGAAAAGTACTCTCAAAATGTGAATAGCTATTTCAGAAAATCAGGAAATGGAAAGATTTCAGCAGATCTTACATGCTTTCCACTGGCTCAGTGGATAGAGCATCAGCCCTGGAGTCAGGAGGACCTGAATTCAAATGCAGCCTCAGACACTTCATAACTGCCTCTCTGTGTGACCTTGGGCAAGTCACTTAACCCCATTGCCTTAAATAAATTTAAAAAAAAAGAGCAGGCTAGAGCATTTGGCCAAACTGAATAGGATGAAGTTGTTTCCCGAACCAAACCTCAGTTTCTCCCTCTAAATAGAAACAATAATGTTCATATCCCCCTACTTCAGGGATGAAAAAAGAAATGCCTTAAACCTTCAAACTTGTCAGTGCCTTAGGAACTAGAGTACATTTTAAACTCAAAACCCTACTTTCTATACATGAAAGGGTTAAGGTTAAAAGGTTTTCCATCTTATTTATTATTAACAGCAATATTTTAAGGTTTGGCAACAGGGAACTGCTAGAGCATTTCCCTTCCCCCTCACTTCTCTAGTGGAACAAATTGCCCAACAGCTGTTCCTTGAACCCATATAGAGACACTGCTCCATACGTGCGAAATTAAATGTAGTAGACTGTTCAGTACACTTGAAGTGTACTGTTCTAGTGGAGGGATCAAATGACCCTCCTCTACAGGGTGATGTTTCTTATTCCTAAGGTTACAATTAGGTCTAACAACTGGTCAGTTTAAAAAATATATATGTTTTTTTTAAAAAGTAGATTGATTAAATGTTTCACTTTTCAGCTGAAGATTTTTAGCAAAGACTTAACCTGAATGTCCAGAGACAAAATGGATTTCCTGTAAGTGGAAGTTTTATTGATTTTCTTTTTAAAAGTTTCTTTTATTCATTTATTCTAGTTATGTCCTTAAAAATTAAGCAAATGATAATCCTACCTTCAATCAACAAGCATTTATTAAGCACTTGCTGTATCCTAGACACCATGCTAGGTACATGGAAATACTAGTATGAAGAATGACACAATCCATACTGGCAAGAGGCTTGCATTCTAATGGAAGAGACAACAAGTATATATATATATATATATATATATATATATATATATATATATATATATATATATATATATATAATATATATATATATATAATATATATATATATATATAAAGTTAATAACTACACATCTAGAGTAGAATCAGAAAAACACTGTACACCCTAACAGCAACATGGCAGCGCTGATCAACCTTGATGGACTTGCTCATTCCTTCAGTGCAACGACCAGGGACAATTTGGGGTTTCTGTGATGGAGAATACCATCTGTATCCAGAGAAAGAATTGTGGAGTTTGAACAAAGACCAAAGACTATTACCTTCAATTTAGAAAAAAAAACAAACCATTATCTTATGTAGTTTCTTATCTCTTATAATTTATGTTTCTTCCTTAAGAATATGATTTCTCTCTCATCACATTCAATTTGGATCAATGTATACCATGGCAACAATGTAAAGAAACAATGTAAAGACTGGCAAATTGCCTTCTGTGGGGGGGGGGGGGGAGAAGCAAGATTAGGGGAAAAATTGTAAAATTCAAAATAAATAAAATCTCTGGGAAAATAAATAAATAAATACACATCTATATGATAACAAAGTAGTTAGATTTAAGGTAGTTTGGGAGGGGGCACTAGCCATTTGGGAAAATCAGGAAAGTCATAAGGCAAAAGATGGTATTTGAGCTGTCTTAAAGAAAGAAAGGGACTTGAGTTCAGGTGATGCAGAACTGTAATCAAGGCATAAAACAGATGACCAGTGCAAACACAGGGAGATGGGAGACAGAGTGTCATATGAGGACTAGAGAGGAAACTAATTTTGGTTGGATCACAGGGTGTGGGAGGGGGAATGATATCCATTGAGGCTGGGAACATAGGTTGGGTTTAGGCTTTAAAAAGTAAAGAGGCATTTATATTTATCCTAGAGGCAAGTGGAGGAATTGCATAGCTAGATCTGAATTTGATTTGACAGCAATGTGTAGGATGTTCTTGGATTGGTTGAGAGACTTGAGGCTGAGAGACCAAATAGGAAGCTGTCATACAATTAGGGCAGCTAGGTGGTACAGTGGATAGATCACTGACCTTGGAGTCAGGAGGATGGGAGTTTCAATCACAGTAGTAGAAGTATAAGTGAAGAGAAAGGGTTGGATTCAAGAGATGTCATGAAGGCACAAATATCAAGATTTGATGAGTAAATATATGGGGTAAACGATGAGTGAGGAGACCAGGATAAAACCCAGATTACAAGCCTAAAAAACTGAAAGGATAGTTAGTTATACCTTAGTCAGAAATAGAGAAGGTTGGAAGACAGGATGGTTTAGGAACAAAGATAACAAGTTTTTAGATACTTCGAGTTTTAGATGTTTCCAGAACATACAGTTTGCAAGGAACTATGCCAAAAGGGAAATAAAACTGCATACCCTTTAATCCAGTAATACCACTCCTAAATCTGTATCCCAAAAGGATAAAAAAAAAACCAGGGGAAGTCCCACATGTACAAAAATATTTATAGCAGCTCTCTTTGTAGTGGCAAAGAATTAGAAATTGAGGGAATGGAGCAGCTAGATGGCACAGTGTATAGAGCATTGACCCTGGAGTCAGGAAGACCTGATTTCAAATTTGGCCTCAGACACTTAATAATTACCTAGCTGTGTGACCTTGGGCAAGTCACTTAACACCATTGCCTTGCAAAAACCAAAAGAAAAAAGAAAAGAAAAGGAATGGGGGAGGCTAGGTGGTGCAGTGGATAAAGCACCGGTCCTGGAGTCAGGGGTGCCTGGGTTCGGGTCTGGTCTCAGACACTTGGTAATTGCCTAGCTGTGTGGCCTTGGGCAGGCCACTTAGTCCCATTTGCCTTGCAAAAACCTTTTAAAAAGGACCAAAAAAAAGCATTTTTTTAAAAAAATAAGAAAAGGAATGATGAGGGATGGAACTTCAGAATAGCCAGAAAGACTTGCATGAATTGATGCTGAGTGAAGTGAGCAGAACCAGAAAAAAATAACATTATACACACTAACAGCAGCATAGGGTGATGATCAACTATGATGGACTTGTTCATCTCGACAGTATAATAATCAAAGGACTTGTGATGGAAAATATCATCCAGAGAAGGATCTATGGAGTCTGAATGCAGACCAAAGCTTATTATTTTCAATTTTTAAAATTTGTTTTATATTTTATGGATTTTTCCCTCATGTTTTTTCCCTTTTTCTTTGGATTCTTCTTTCCCAACATGATTACTATGGAATATGTTTAACATTATTATATATGTATAACCTATATTAGATTGTTCTCTAATGAGGAAGGGGGAGGAAAAAGAGGATGGGAGAAAAATGTGAAAGTCAAAACCTTACAAAATGTGATTGTTGAATATGGTTGGGAAAATAAATAAATATAAAAATGAGATGGAGAGGCGGCTAGATGGCACAGTGGATAAAGCACCGGCCCCGGAGTCAGGAGTACCTGGGTTCAAATCTGGTCTCAGACACTTAATAATTACCTAGCTGTGTGGCCTTGGGCAAGCCACTTAACCCCATTTGCCTTGTAAAAAAACCCCTAAAAAAAAACAAGATGAAAAAAAAATAGCCATTTGCAATTGGTGATAGAGAACTAAGGCTCAGGAGAGAGATTAGGGCTGAATATATACAACTGAGAGTCTTCCACCACATCCCTTGAGAGCTTAGTCCCTGAGCTGACTAAGAGAAAAGTAGTAAGGGAAGAGAAACAAAGGGAAGCCAGAAGGAAGGTGCGATGAGCTAGAAAACAAGACAGAAGAGTGGTCCATTAAGCAGAAGGCAAAGCAGAAAAGCTCAGTGTAACAAAAACATAGGAGGAGAAAGTAGCCAGGAAAAGAAGAGAGTCAGCAATGTCAAATACTACAGGCAGGTCAGTAAGGATTGGTTCTGAGAAAATGCCGTGAGATGGGAAGATTAGTGAAACACCGCTAACTTTGGAAAAGATTTTCATTCAAGTGATTGGATTAAAAGTCAGATTGGAAAGGGTTGAGGAATAAGTGGAAAGCTAAAGGTAGTGAGTGTGGACAACCTTTTCAAGGAGTTTGGATGGAAAAAGGAGAGATATATAGGAGGATAGCTTGAGGGGCTGGAAAATCCTAATGGAGTTTTTTTTAAAGGATGGGGGAGAAGGGCATGTTTGAAGGCAGAGAAGGAACCAGGTGATAGAGGATGAAGATTCAAAAAAGCCTGAGGAGGAAAGATAACTAAGAATACAGTTATCTGAAGGAGATGGGTAAAAATGGATCCAAGGGTCCATATAGAGCATTTTTGTCAGCAATTAGGGGAAAGGAGGGTGTCAAGTGGTTTTGACATCAAGAAAGTAGGCAAAGAGGCAACTAAGTGACACAATGGATAGAGCACTGGCCCTGGATTCAGGAGGATCTGAGTTCAAATTCAGCTTCAGACATGTAATAATTACCTAGCTGTGTGACCTTGGGCAAGTTACTTAACCCCATTGCCTTGTAAAAAAAAAGTAGGCAAAGAAGGAGCTTATATTGAATGGCCTCAGTTTTGTTTTGTTTCAATAAAGAGTCAAGACTCAGTTTTGAGAAAAGGAGCAAGGAGGAGATGGGAGGGGAGACTTGAGGAAAGAAGAAACTGAAAAAGCTTCTACAGAAAATGAAATAAGTAGTCAAGGACAAGGTAAGTGGTACAGTGGATAGAGCACCAGCCCTGGAGTCAGGAGAACCTGAGTTCAAATCTGACCTCAGTCACTTAATAAATATTTAGCTGTGTGACCTTGGGCAAGTCACTTAACCCTTACTGCCGTGCCAGAAAAAGAAAGAAAGAAATCAGTAGTCAAGGAATAAAAGGATTGCTTTGCTGTAGTGAGGGCCCAATTTTGCTTGGATAACATGAATTTCTGATGTACACAGTCAACATAGTTGTGGGCTTTCCTCTAGCTTCCTTCAGTAGCTCATGAGTAGAGGTAGGAGTGGTAAAGAATGAACATAATTTAGGGCTGAGATATGGCAAAGAAGAGAGATAATAAGACAAAGGGGCAAGGGATTCAAGAGCAAAATCAAGGGTAGAGTTGGAATGGCACACTACTAATTTGGGTTTGGTGAAAGATGTCGAAGCAGGGGCAATGGCCTGAGAAAGTACTAAGGGGTGGAAAGAATAGATATCTCGATGACAGAGGAGAACAGGTGAAGGGGGAAAGCAAAAGGAGAGGTGGAATGATAGGAGGTTATGGTCAGATAGGAGAATGTCAGAGTTTCTAATTAGGGAAGTGGAACATTTGTGAGTAATCTCCAGATCTTGTGTATGACCATGCATGCCTATGTGTGAGACTGAGGTGGAATAAAGGAGGAGGTCATGAGGTTTAAAAAGGTTAAAAATTTGGGGCAATATGGATAGGAGTTGAGAAGAAGAAGAAAATGATGAGTCGGATGCGGAACTCCTTGAAAAAGAAGGGAGTTTATATACCACCTGGGGGCCATTGTAATACTATCATAATTTTGATTGGGATGAAAATTTTAATTATCTGGACTTCAAATGAAGAAAAATTACTGACAGGGGAAAGGAGAATCTGGGAGTAATAGTGGGGAACAAAAAATATTCTGGTGTTCTTTCTAGTCCAGTGTAAGGCAGAGAGGAATTCAAACAATGCTGGAGAAGGTAGGCAAAGATGCACTGTCCTACCTCAAGGGGAAATCCAGTCTTCATGAATTCTAATAGAGAGTGTGAGTGAAAGTGGCCCAAGATGAAGGAGGATGGAGGATTAAATATGGATACAAAGGTATGGGCAAGATTGGTCCTATGACATAAGTGGGATTGAGTTGGGGGGGGGGGTTGGCTATGAGAGAACAGAAAGAGGAGACAGGAGACAATTTTCTTCCTAAATGGCCTGTAATTAATTATTGCAGTCATAAGGAGAGAAACAGAAAGAACCACAGGAATAATAGTGGGTGGCAACATGGGGAGAGGTGGAGATGAGGAGTGAGGAGTTAAAGGGGATGGTGAATGGTGGTCTGACCTGCTCTCCTGCTCAGGGTGACTGGTAGAGAGGAGTGGAGAAGTGTAAGTACTTGGGGAGCAGCTAGGTGGCGCAGTGGATAGATTACCGGCCCTAAAGTCAGGAGGACCTGAGTTCAAATGCGACTTCAGACAATTAATCATTACCTAGCTGGGCAAGTCATTTAACTCCATTGCCTTAAATAAATTTTAAAAAATTAAATCATATATACAAATATATATATATGTATGTATGTATATATAAAGTAAATGTGTGGGGAGGCAGATGATGCTAACTCCTCCATGGCAGAACCTGTTAGACAATTCATTCCACAAAAAGTCTGGAATTTCAATGGAAATTATTAGTAAAGGTATGAATAAAATGGACCTAGCATTACCAGACTTCCAACTACATTATGAAGCAGTAATCACCAGCACTATTTTGTACCAATTAAAATACAGAAAAGTAATAACCAAGCAAGGATAGCAAAAAATACAAGATAAAATGGACAATTTAAGTTGTATAAAATTAAAAAGATTTAATACAAACATAATTAAATTAAAATTTGGAAATTAATAGGGAACTGGAGAACAAAACTTTATAGCAATTTTCTCTGATTGAGATATATAAAGAGCTGATTCTGGGACAGCTAGGTGGTGCAGTAGACAGAGCACCAGCCCTGGAATCAGGAAGACTTGAGTTCAAATCCAGCCTCAGACACTTAATAATTTACCTAGCTATGTGATCTTTTTGCCTTGCAAAAACTAAAAAAAAAAGAACTGATTTAAGTTGGTAAGAATTAAAGCCATTTCTCAATAAATAAATGACCAAAGCACATGTACAAGTAGTTTTCAAAGGAAGAACAGCAACCACCATTTGAAAAATTACTTTAAATCACTAATAATAGAGAAATACAAATGACGGCAACTCTGAAGTCATACCTTATACCTGTCAAATTAGCAAAGTTGAGAAAAGAAAAATGACAGACATTGGAGGGACTGCAGGTAAACCGTGCACCTTAGTTGAGCCATTAATTGATCTAGTCATTCTGAAAAACACTTTGATCAAATCTGGCCTCAGACACTTAATAATTGTCTAGCTGTGTGACCTTGGGCAAATCACTGTTAACCCCATTGCCTTAAATAAATGAAAAATTTTTTTAAAAAGCAATTTGGGGGGTGGCTAGGTGGCGTAGTGGATAAAGCACAGGCCTTGGAGTCAGGAGTACCTGGGTTCAAATCCGGTCTCAGACTCACTTAATAATTAATTACCTAGCTGTGTGGCCCTGGGCAAGCCACTTAACCCCATTTGCCTTGCAAAAAAAAAAAAAAACCTAAAAAAAAAAAGCAATTTGGAACAAGCCTCCAAAATCATTAAAC